>NC_086445.1:275965783-276325783 GCF_028390025.1 Pseudophryne corroboree
CCTTTATTTTTTTGAGCAGTGTATATATTTATCTTACGTCCTAGAGGATGCTGGGGACTCCGTAAGGACCATGGGGGTATAGACGGGCTCCGCAGGAGATAGGGCACCTAAAAAGAACTTTGACTATGGGTGTGCACTGGCTCCTCCCTCTATGCCCCTCCTCCAGACCTCAGTTAGATCTTGTGCCCAGAGGAGAATGGGTGCACTGCAGAGAGCTCTCCAGAGTTTTCTGTGAAAAAAGAATTTTGTTAGGTTTTTTATTTTCAGGGAGTCCTGTTGGCAACAGGCTCCCTGCATCGTGGGACCGAGGAGAGAGAAGCAGAGCTGGCTTGTTAAGTTGGGCACTGCTTCTAAGGCTACTGGACACCATTAGCTCCAGAGGGAGTCGGAACACAGGTCACCTGGGGTTCGTCCCGGAGCCGCGCCGCCGTCCTCCTCACAGATGCCGAAGATAGAAGCCGGGTGAGTATGAGAAGGCAAAGAAGACATCAGGCGGCAGAAGACATCAGATCTTCATGAGGTAAGCGCGCAGCGGTAAGCTGCGCGCCATTGCTCCCAGTCACACACACACAAGCAGGCACTGAAGGGTGCAGGGCGCGGGGGGGGCGTCCTGGGCAGCAATATTCCTCATATTTGGCATTGATAAGCATGGATTAGGCTGTGGCACAGTAAATCCGGTAACCCCCGCCATTTTTCTATAGAAAGTTGATGGGACCGAAGCCCGCCGTCGGGTGGGCGGGGCTTGATCCTCAGCACTAACCAGCGCCATTTTCTCCACAGAGACTGCACGAGGAAACGCTGGCTCCCTGTTCTCTCCCCTGCTGAGCTGCACATGCTGGAAAAAGAGGAGGGGGGCACTTTGGCGACGCAGTGAGTGGAGATTACAATTATATACATATAACAGCGCTATCTGGTCATATATTCTAGTGTTTTTAAGCGCTGGGTGTGTGCTGGCATACTCTATCTCTCTGTCTCTCCTAAGGGCCTGGTTGGGGTTTTGTCCCCTTATAGGTAACTCCCTGTGTGTGTGGGGTGTCGGTACGTGTGTGTCGACATGTCTGAGGCGGAAGGCTTCTCCAAGGAGGAGGTGGAGAAAATGAGTGGTGTCCCCGTCGGTTGTGCCGACTCCAGATTGGATGGACATGTGGCATACGTTGCATGCAAGTGTGGCATCTTTACATAAAAGGCTTGATAAGGCTGGTTTAGGGGGGACATCAGGCGGTCAATCCTCAGATTGGACCGACTCACAGGGCCCGTCGGGGTCTCAAAAGCGTCCCTTAACACAAGGCACTACTACCGACACGGATTCTGATTCCAGTGTCGACTATGACGAAGTAAAATTGCACCCTAGGGTGACTAAAACCATTCAGTGTATGATTGTGGCAATAAGGGATGTGTTGCATATTGTGGATGAACCCTCGGTCCCCGACACAAGGGTACACATGTTTAAGGAAAATAAACAGATTATTAATTTTCCCACATCTCATGAATTAAATGAGTTCTTTGGAAAAGCTTGGGAGACTCCGGATAAGAGACCGCAGATCCCCAAAATAATTTTTATGGCATACCCTTTCCCTAAGCAGGACAGGGAGATTTGGGAATCACCCCCCACTGTGGACAAGGCCCTGACGCGCTTGTCCAAGAAAGTGGCGCTACCGTCTCCTGACACAGCGGCCCTTAAGGACCCTGCAGTTCGCAGGCAAGAAACTACCTTAAAGGGTATTTATTCTCATACGGGTGCTGTGTTAAGACCGACGATTGCGTCAGCATGGGTGTGTAGCGCAATTGCAGCTTAGACAGATGAGCTGACAGATCAATTTGATACTATGGATAAGGATACTATATTCCTAACTCTAGCCCATATAAAAACGCAGTCTTATTTATGAGGAATGCTCAAAGGGACATTGGATTGCTAGCTTCTAGGGCCAATGCCATGTCTATCTCAGCGAGAAGATCCTTATGGACTCGCCAATGGACGGGTGATGCGGATTCCAAAAAACATATGGAAGTACTACCCTATAACGTTGATGTATTGTTTGGGGATGGGCTGACGGACCTGGTTTCCACAGCTACAGCAGGTAAATCAATTTTTTTTACCATATATTCCCCAACAGCAAAAGAAAGTAACACCCTATCAGATGCAGTCCTTTCGGTCGCACAAGTCCAAAAGAGGTCGGGATCCTCTTTCCTCGCCAGAGGTAAGGGCAGAGGCAAGAGAGCACCTGCTTCGGCAGGTGCCCAGGAACAAAAGTCCTCCCCGGCTGCTCCAAAACCCACAGCATGACGCTGGGGCTCCCCTGAGGGAGTCCGCACCGGTGGGGGCACGTCTTCGACTTTTCAGTCAGGTCTGGGTCAGTTCGGACCTGAATCCCTGGGTGTTGGAAATAGTTTCCCAGGGTTACAAATTGGAATTCGAGGAGGTGCCCCCGCGCCGATTTTTCAAATCGGCCCTACCAGCTTCCACATCGGAAAGGGATGTAGTGTTAGCTGCAATTCAAACGCTGTGTATACAGCAAGTGATAATCAAGGTTCCCCTGCACCAGCAGGGAAGAGGTTACTATTCAACTCTATTTGTGGTCCCGAAACCGGACAGTACTGTCAGACCGATTTTGAATCTGAAATCCCTAAACCTGTACATAAAAAGATTCAAATTCAAAATGGAATCTCTCAGAGCAATAATAGCCAACATGGAGGAGGGGGAGTTCATGGTGTCTCTGGATATAAAGGATGCATACCTTCATGTCCCCATATATGCCCCCCATCAGGAATACCTGAGATTCGCTGTACAGGATTGTCATTACCAATTGCAGATGTTGCCGTTTGGACTTTCCACGGCCCCGAGGATTTTCTCCAAGATAATGGCGGAAATGATGGTGGTCCTGCGCAAGCATGGAGTCACAATTATCCCATACTTGGACGATCTCCTGATAAAAGCGAGATCAAGAGAGAAATTGCTGAGCAGTGTGGCGCTCTCTCTGAGAGTGCTCCAGCAACAAGGTTGGATTCTAAATCTACCGAAGTCACAGTTGATTCCGACAACTCGACTACCGTTCCTAGGTATGATACTGGATACGGAACAAATGAAGGTCTTCCTTCCAATAGAGAAAGCCCAAGACATCCAGAACATGGTCAGAGACCTGCTATAACCGAAAAGGGTGTCAGTTCACCAATGCACTCGAGTTCTGGGGAAAATGGTGGCGGCCTACGAGGCCTTTCCCTTCGGAAGGTTCCATGCAAGGACTTTTCAATGGGACCTTCTGGACAAGTGGTCCGGGTCCCATCTGCATTTACATCGGAAAATAACTCTGTCCCCAGGAACCAGAGTGTCCCTCCTGTGGTGGTTGCACAGTGCTCACCTGCTGGAGGGTCGCCGGTTCGGGATTCAGGACTGGGTCCTGGTTACCACGGACGCGAGCCTCCGAGGATGGGGAGCGGTCACACAGGGAAAGACTTTTCAGGGTCTTTGGTCAGACCAGGAGTCCTGTCTACACATCAATGTGTTGGAACTCAGGGCCATTTACAACGGCCTTCGACAAGCGGAGAGTTTTCTTCGAAACCTTCCGGTTCTGATTCAATCAGACAATGTTACAGCAGTGGCTCATGTGAACCGCCAAGGTGGGACAAGAAGCAGAGTCGCGATGGCGGAAGCCACAAGGATCCTTCGCTGGGCAGAAAATCATGTAAGCGCTCTGTCGGCTGTCTTCATTCCGGGAGTGGACAACTGGGAAGCAGACTTCCTCAGCAGACACGATCTCCATCCAGGAGAGTGGGGACTTCATCAAGAAGTCTTTGCAGACGTAACACGTCTTTGGGGAACTCCTCAAATAGACATAATGGCGTCACGCCTCAACAAAAAACTTCGGAGGTATTGCGCCAGGTCTCGGGACCCTCAGGCAGTAGCAGTAGACACACTGGTAACACCGTGGGTGTTCGAATCGGTCTACGTGTTCCCTCCTCTTCCTCTCATCACGAAAGTGTTGAGGATCATAAGACGAAGAAGAGTACAGACGATACTCGTTGTCCCAGACTGGCCTCGAAGGGCTTGGTACTCGGAACTACAAGAGATGCTCACAGGAGACCCCTGGCCTCTTCCTCTGAGGGAAGACCTGTTGCAGCAGGGGCCCTGTGTGTTTCAAGACTTACCGCGGTTACGTTTGACGGCATGGCAGTTGAACGCCGAATCCTAGCAAAAAAGGGGATTCCGGAAGAGGTCATCCCTACTTTAATAAAGGCTAGGAAGGAGGTGACGATAAAACATTATCACCGTATCTGGCGAAAGTATGTGTCTTGGTGTGAGACCAAGAATGCACCTACGGAAGATTTTCATTTGGGTCGTCTTCTCCACTTCCTACAGACAGGAGTGGATATGGGCCTGAAATTAGGCTCGGTTAAGGTACAGATTTCGGCCCTCTCGATTTTCTTTCAGAAGGAATTGGCTTCTCTTCCAGAAGTCCAGACTTTTGTAAAGGGAGTGCTGCACATCCAGCCCCCTTTTGTGCCTCCAGTGGCACTATGGGACCTGAACGTGGTGTTGCAGTTCCTAAAATCACACTGGTTTGAACCGCTTAACAAGGTTGAGTTGAAATTTCTTACCTGGAAGGTGGTAATGTTGTTGGCCTTAGCATCAGCAAGGCGAGTGTCAGAATTGGCGGCTCTATCACACAAGAGCCCCTACTTGATTTTTCATGTGGATAGAGCTGAATTGAGGACACGTCCGCAATTTTTGCCTAAAGTGGTTTCGTCGTTCCATATGAATCAACCTATAGTGGTGCCTGTGGCTACCGGTGACCTGGAGGATTCCAGATCCCTGGACGTAGTCAGGGCCTTAAAAATTTATGTAGCCAGGACGGCTAGAATTAGGAAAACAGAGGATCTGTTTGTCCTGTATGCGGCCAATAAGATTGGCGCTCCTGCTTCAAAGCAGACTATTGCTAGCTGGATCTGTAATACGATTCAGCAGGCTCACTCTACGGCTGCACAGAAACACAAAGTTTTTCCCCAGCGCACTGGACAGGATATAATAATACTAAAACATTTAACGCAATACATTTCCTTTATACTAGTAATATTTTTCAAATGTATTTTATTGAAACCTTCAAGGTGATAGGATTATCGGTTTAGAAACCACATATGGATATATCTGTGACTACCTATTACCGGTAAACATGGACATGACAAGAACAAACATGAAACATATAGTGGGAGGTAAAAAATCAGAAAGTAATTGTAATCTGATAATTATGCCCCACAGTACTTTAGTAGTCTCCAGTACATAGAAAAAAAAAATAGAAAAAAAATCAAAAATAGACGAGACACGCTAATTAGCGGCTTACTCTCTCTATGGGAATTAGTTAGATCACTGCTGGTAACTTTCCAGGAGTAATCCCGCAGTCCAGCACATTAAAAAGGTCACTGATAAGGTACTAATAGAATTTCCCTTCCAAATGGAGATACCTTCAAAAACGTCCAAAGAATGTCCTGCACGTGGGAATTTGCCTTCAGAGACGTCCAAATAATGTCCTGCACGCGGGAAGGCACCCTGGCTGTGTAGTCCTCCGTACTGATGAGCGGGGTCCGGAGTCCGCCGGCAGAAATCCCGTGCACGCTGCCTGTAGCGCTACACGGCGTTGCTCGGGATCGATGTTATCTGCGATCTACACGTTTCACCTGAATGAGGCTTCGTCAGGATAGCAGAATACTCGCTCCGTCTTCCTTCACCAGTTAAATAGAGCATCTGTTTGTGGTTTCCTTTTACGTATACGTTCCAAAGGGGGATTTTTTATACCTATTGGGCACCCTTATGCCAAGGGGACTGAATATAGATTTTGATCTGGTACCGTTTTTATGATTAATAACCTAAGCGTTATACTTAAGTAGGGACCATGCACACATATATATATGGTGTAGATAGAATTTTATAATATGAATGCCCCCCCCCCCCCTTCCCCCCTTTTCCTTTCCCCCCTCATCCCCGACTCTCTCCCCCCCCCCCCCCCCCTTCTTTCTTGGAGAACTTCCATTGGAAATATTATTATGTTAGGAAGATATAAATTTTAAATATTAAATAAATATATTTATTTATTTATTTTTTAAATATATATTTTTAGGGTGCCAGTAAAAAATTCTTTGACATTATTTAATATTATAGTAATCTCTTCCATTTTTTATAACAAGGGAATTTTTAAAAAAAATATTACAGCACTGTATAATGTGGGTGATTTTATGTGGTGGTGGTGGTGGTGGTATTTTGCCCCTTTTTAAATAGTCTCCATAGATTCAGATAGCCAGCATAAAAAGGTATAGGTATGGATACCTCTTGAGACCAGGAAATGCACAGTGGAACGCAAAAAATCCCCCTTTGGAACGCATACGGAAAAGGAAACCACAACCAGATGCTCTATTTAACTGGTGAAGGAAGACGGAGCGAGTATTCTGCTATCCTGACGAAGCCTCATTCAGGTGAAACGCGTAGATCGCAGATAACATCGATCCCGAGCAACGCCGTGTAGCGCTACAGGCAGCGTGCATGGGATTTCCGCCGGCGGACTCCGGACCCCGCTCATCAGTACGGAGGACTACACAGCCAGGGTGCCTTCCCGCGTGCAGGACATTCTTTGGACGTCTCTGAAGGCAAATTCCCACGTGCAGGACATTCTTTGGACGTTTTTGAAGGTATCTCCATTTGGAAGGGAAATTCTATTAGTACCTTATCAGTGATCTTTTTAATGTGCTGGACTGCGGGATTACTCCTGGAAAGTTACCAGCAGTGATCTAACTAATTCCCATAGAGAGAGTAAGCCGCTAATTAGCGTGTCTCGTCTATTTTTGATTTTATTTTTTTTCTATTTTTTTTCTATGTACTGGAGACTACTAAAGTACTGTGGGGCATAATTATCAGATTACAATTACTTTCTGATTTTTTACCTCCCACTATATGTTTCATGTTTGTTCTTGTCATGTCCATGTTTACCGGTAATAGGTAGTCACAGATATATCCATATGTGGTTTCTAAACCGATAATCCTATCACCTTGAAGGTTTCAATAAAATACATTTGAAAAATATTACTAGTATAAAGGAAATTTATTACGTTAAGTGTTTTAGTATTATTATATCCTGTCCAGTGCGCTGGGGAAAAACTTTGTGTTTCTGTGTTTCCAATTTGGTGGAGCAGGGTAGTAGCTCCACTCCCTTCAGCAGCACCGACAGGAATAACCCTATCCTTCCCTATAAGCGCAGTACCGCAACTTTTTCTGTGTGGTCACTCTACGGCTGGATTGCCGGTACCAAATTCGGTTAAGGCCCATTCCACTAGGAAGGTGGGCTCTTCTTGGGCGGCTGCCCGAGGCGTCTCGGCTTTACAACTTTGCCGAGCGGCGACGTGGTCGGGGTCAAACACTTTTGCTAAATTCTACAAGTTTGATACCCTGGCTGATGAGGACCTAGCGTTTGCTCAGTCGGTGCTGCAGAGTCGTCCGCACTCTCCCGCCCGATTGGATGCTTTGGTATAAACCCCATGGTCCTTACGGAGTCCCCAGCATCCTCTAGGACGTAAGAGAAAATAAGATTTTAAACCTACCGGTAAATCTATTTCTCCTAGTCCGTAGAGGATGCTGGGCGCCCGTCCCAGTGCGGAAACTCTGCAAGACTTGTATATAGTTGTTGCTTACATAAGGGTTATGTTACAGTTGACATCGGTCTTGGACCGTTACTGTTGTTTTTTGTTCATACTGTTAACTGGTTATGTATGTTCCAGGTTACATGGTATGATTGGTGTGGGCTGGTATGAATCTTGCCCTTGGATTGCTAAATCCTGCCTTGTATTGTCCATCTCCTCTGGGCACAGTTCTCTAACTGAGGTCTGGAGGAGGGGCATAGAGGGAGGAGCCAGTGCACACCCATAGTCAAAGTTCTTTTTAGGTGCCCTATCTCCTGCGGAGCCCGTCTATACCCCATGGTCCTTACGGAGTCCCCAGCATCCTCTACGGACTAGGAGAAATAGATTTACCGGTAGGTTTAAAATCTTATTATTAGTGATGTGCGCCGGATATTTTTCGCGTTTTGTGTTTTGGTTTTGGATTCGGTTCCGCTACCGTGTTTTGGATTCGGACGCGTTTTGGCAAAACCTCCCTGAAATTTTTTTGTCGGATTCGGGTGTGTTTTGGATTCGGGTGTTTTTTTACAAAAACCGCCTCAAAAACAGCTTAAATCATAGAATTTGGGGGTCATTTTGATCCCATAGTATTATTAACCTTAATAACCATAATTTCCACTCATTTTCAGTCTATTCTGAACACCTCACACCTCACAATATTATTTTTAGTCCTAAAATTTGCACCGAGGTCGCTGGATGACTAAGCTAAGCGACCCAAGTGGCCGACACAAAACACCTGGCCCATCTAGGAGTGGCACTGCAGTGTCAGACAGGATGGCACTTCAAACAAATAGTCCCCAAACAGCACATGATGCAAAGAAAAAAAGAGGCGCAATGAGGTAGCTGTGTGACTAAGCTAAGCGACCTAAGTGGCCGACACAAACACCTGGCCCATCTAGGAGTGGCACTGCAGTGTCAGACAGGATGGCACTTCAAAAAAAATAGTCCCCAAACAGCACATGATGCAAAGAAAAAAAGAGGTGCAATGAGGTAGCTGTGTGACTAAGCTAAGCGACCCAAGTTGCCGACACAAACACCTGGCCCATCTAGGAGTGGCACTGCAGTGTCAGACAGGATGGCACTTCAAAAAAATAGTCCCCAAACAGCACATGATGCAAAGAAAAAAAGAGGCGCACCAAGGTCGCTGGATGGCTAAGCTAAGCGACACAAGTGGCCGACACAAACACCTGGCCCATCTAGGAGTGGCACTGCAGTGTCAGGCAGGATGGCACTTCAAAAAAATAGTCCCCAAACAGCACATGATGCAAAGAAAAATGAAAGAAAAAATATGGAATTGTCCTTGGACCCTCCCACCCACCCTTATGTTGTATAAACAGGACATGCACACTTTAACAAACCCATCATTTCAGCGACAGGGTCTGCCACACAACTGTGACTGAAATGACTGGTTGGTTTGGGCCCCCACCAAAAAAGAAGCAATCAATCTCTCCTTGCACAAACTGGCTCTACAGAGGCAAGATGTCCACCTCCTCCTCATCGTCCGATTCCTCACCCCTTTCACTGTGTACATCCCCCTCCTCACAGATTATTAATTCGTCCCCACTGGAATCCACCATCTCAGGCCCCTGTGTACTTTCTGAAGGCAATTGCTGGTGAATGTCTCCACCTTGTCATTTTGATGAACATCATCTTCACATTTTCTGGAAGTAACCTCGTACGCCGATTGCTGACAAGGTGAGCGGCTGCACTAAACACTCTTTCGGAGTACACACTGGAGGGTGGGCAACTTAGGTAAAATAAAGCCAGTTTCTGCAAGGGCCTCCAAATTGCCTCTTTTTCCTGCCAGTATACGTACGGACTGTCTGACGTGCCTACTTGGATGCGGTCACTCATATAATCCTCCACCATTCTTTCAATGGTGAGAGAATCATATGCAGTGACAGTAGACGACATGTCAGTAATCGTTGGCAGGTCATTCAGTACGGACCAGATGTCAGCACTCGCTCCAGACTGCCCTGCATCACCGCCAGCGGGTGGGCTCGGAATTCTTAGCCTTTTCCTCGCACCCCCAGTTGCGGGAGAATGTGAAGGAGGAGCTGTTGACGGGTCACGTTCCACTTGACTTGACAATTTTCTCACCAGCAGGTCTTTGAACCTCTGCAGACTTGTGTCTGCCGGAAAGAGAGATACAACGTAGGTTTTAAATCTAGGATCGAGCACGGTGGCCAAAATGTAGTGCTCTGATTTCAACAGATTGACCACCCGTGAATCCTGGTTAAGCGAATTAAGGGCTCCATCCACAAGTCCCACATGCCTAGCGGAATCGCTCTGTTTTAGCTCCTCCTTCTATGTCTCCAGCTTCTTCTGCAAAAGCCTGATGAGGGGAATGACCTGACTCAGGCTGGCAGTGTCTGAACTGACTTCACGTGTGGCAAGTTCAAAGGGTTGCAGAACCTTGCACAACATTTAAATCATTCTCCACTGCGCTTGAGTCATGTGCATTCCCCCTCCTTTGCCTATATCGTAGGCAGATGTATAGGCTTGAATGGCCTTTTGCTGCTCCTCCATCCTCTGAAGCATATAGAGGGTTGAATTCCACCTCGTTACCACCTCTTGCTTCAGATGATGGCAGGGCAGGTTCAGGACTGTTTGCTGGTGCTCCAGTCTTCGGCACGCGGTGGCTGAATGCCGAAAGTGGCCCGCAATTCTTCGGGCCACCGACAGCATCTCTTGCATGCCCCTGTCGTTTTTTAAATAATTCTGCACCACCAAATTCAATGTATGTGCAAAACATGGGACGTGCTGGAATTTGCCCAGATGTAATGCACGCACAATATTGCTGGTGTTGTCCGATGTCACAAATCCCCAGGAGAGTCCATTTGGGGTAAGCCATTCTGCGATGATGTTCCTCAGTTTCCGTAAGAGGTTGTCAGCTGTGTGCCTCTTCTGGAAAGCGGTGATACAAAGCGTAGCCAGCCTAGGAACGAGTTGGTGTTTGCGAGATGCTGCTACTGGTGCCGCCGCTGCTGTTCTTGCTGCGGGAGGCAATACATCTACCCAGTGGGCTGTCACAGTCATATAGTCCTGAGTCTGCCCTGCTCCACTTGTCCACATGTCCGTGGTTAAGTGGACATTGGGTACAACTGCATTTTTTAGGACACTGGTGACTCTTTTTCTGAGGTCTGTGTACATTTTCGGTATCACCTGCCTAGAGAAATGGAACCTAGATGGTATTTGGTACCGGGGACACAGTACCTCAATCAAGTCTGTAGTTGCCTGTGAATTAACGGTGGATAACGGAAACACGTTTCTCACCGCCCAGGCTGCCAAGGCCTGAGTTATCCGCTTTGCAGCAGGATGACTGCTGTGATATTTCATCTTCCTCGCAAAGGACTGTTGGACAGTCAATTGCTTACTGGAAGTAGTACAAGTGGTCTTCTGACATCCCCTCTGGGATGACGATCGACTCCCAGCAGCAACAACAGCAGCGCCAGCAGCAGTAGGCGTTACACTCAAGGATGCATCGGAGGAATCCCAGGCAGGAGAGGACTCGTCAGACTTGCCAGTGACATGGCCTGCAGGACTATTGGCTTTCCTGTGTAAGGAGGAAATTGACACTGAGGGAGTTGGTGGTGTGGTTTGCAGGAGCTTGTTACAAGAGGAAGGGATTTTGTGGTCAGTGGACTGCTTCCGCTGTCATCCAAAGTTTTTGAACTTGTCACTGACTTATGATGAATGCGCTGCAGGTGACGTATAAGGGAGGATGTTCTGAGGTGGTTAACGTCCTTACCCCTACTTATTACAGCTTGACAAAGGCAACACACGGCTTGACACCTGTTGTCCGCATTTGTGTTAAAATAATTCCACACCGAAGAGGGTTTTTTTTTTTAGTAATTTGACCATGCATGTCAATGGCCATATTCGTCCCACGGACAACAGGTGTCTCCCCGGGTGCCTGACTTAAACAAACCACCTCACCATCAGAATCCTCCTTGTCAATTTCCTCCTCAGCGCCAGCAACACCCATATCCTCATCCTGGTGTACTTCAACAGTGACATCTTCAATTTGACTATCAGGAACTGGACTGCGGGTGCTCCTTCCAGCACTTGCAGGGGGCGTGCAAATGGTGGAAGGCGCCACCTCTTCCCGTCCAGTGTTGGGAAGGTCAGGCATCGCAGCCGACACAATTGGACTCTCCTTGGGGATTTGTGATTTAGAGGAACGCACAGTTCTTTGCTGTGCTTTTGCCAGCTTGTCTTTTCATTTTTCTAGCGAGAGGATGAGTACTTCCATCCTCATGTGAAGCTGAACCACTAACCATGAACATAGGCCAGGGCCTCAGCCGTTCCTTGCCACTCCGTGTCGTAAATGGCATATTGGCAAGTTTACGCTTCTCCTCAGACGCTTTTAATTTTGATTTTTGGGTCATTTAACTGAACTTTTGTGTTTTGGATTTTATATGCTCTCTACTATGACATTGGGCATCGGCCTTGGCAGACGACGTTGATGGCATTTCATCGTCTCGGCCATGACTAGTGGCAGCAGCTTCAGCACGAGGTGGAAGTGGATCTTGATCTTTCCCTATTTTACCCTCCACATTTTTGTTCTCCATTTTTTAATGTGTGGAATTATATGCCAGTATCAATAGCAATGGCCTACTACTATATATACTGCGCACAACTGAAATGCACCACAGGTATGGATGGATAGTATACTTGATGACACAGAGGTAGGTAGAGCAGTGGCCTACTGTACCGTACTGCTATATATTATATACTGGTGGTCAGCAAACTGTGCAAAACTGAAATCCACCACAGGTATGGATGGATAGTATACTTGACGACACAGAGGTAGGTAGAGCAGTGGCCTACTGTACCGTACTGCTATATATTATATACTGGTGGTCAGCAAACTGTGCAAAACTGAAATGCACCACAGGTATGGATGGATAGTATACTTGACGACACAGAGGTAGGTAGAGCAGTGGCCTACTGTACCGTACTGCTATATATTATATACTGGTGGTCAGCAAACTGTGCAAAACTGAAATGCACCACAGGTATGGATGGATAGTATACTTGACGACACAGAGGTAGGTAGAGCAGTGGCCTACTGTACCGTACTGCTATATATTATATACTGGTGGTCAGCAAACTGTGCAAAACTGAAATGCACCACAGGTATGGATGGATAGTATACTTGACGACACAGAGGTAGGTAGAGCAGTGGCCTACTGTACCGTACTGCTATATATTATATACTGGTGGTCAGCAAACTGTGCAAAACTGAAATGCACCACAGGTATGGATGGATAGTATACTTGACGACACAGAGGTAGGTAGAGCAGTGGCCTTCTGTACCGTACTCCTATATATTATATACTGGTGGTCAGCAAAATTATGCACTGTACTCCTACTATACTAGGGTGAGGCCGCCGTGTGTCCGCGCTGTGCCCGGGATCAGCGGGAGAGTCTGCGCTCCGGTACCGAGTGGCTCCATTCCGGAAATCACGAGGAGAGATCTGAAGGAACCTGGGAGGATCGGTGAAAGATACCTTGATGTGTTTATCTACACTTTCCCTGATGTAAGCACACATGTGAGCATCTCCCTATTTCTTGTACTGATAATAGTGACGGGAAAAGAAACCTTTATGAGAATTTTCTCTAAGGCTTTATGTAAGAACATTGTGAGCACACAATTGACTGTTTACCACAAGGGTGACCCCATAAGAACTTTAAGAAATGAGCACCACCCATATGAAGGAAGATTGAGGATTTACCCTATGATATATATACCCAACCGGGCTAGGATATAAGAACTGAGATCTTCCTCTCTTCTCTTTTTATCCCCTCTCATGATCTGAACCGACGGAGACGGCTGGAGAATCTTTCCTCGGTAGAAAGCTTCAGGAAAATCACCTGGAATCATATGAGAACTTATTATTGATATTATTTACGGCATTGTTGATGTATGGAGCGCTACTGAAAGTGTGTACCAAAAATCTTTTTTGTATGTCTAACCCTCTGGAGTGTAATTGGTGATATACTCTTGTCCACACTTACTATAGCTGCTCCTAGAGCGCAGGGATTTTCTCTAATTCCATTTTTTTATATACTACAATGCAGCACAGATATGGAGCGTTTTTCAGGCAGAGAACGTATAATACTGGTGGTCACTGGTCAGCAAAACTCTGCACTGTACTCCTCCTATATAATACTGCTGGTCCCCAGTCCCCACAATAAAGCAGTGTGAGCACAGATATATGCAGCACACTGAGCACAGATATGGAGCGTTTTTCAGGCAGAGAACGTATAATACTGGTGGTCACTGGTCATCAAAACTCTGCACTGTACTCCTCCTATACAATACTGCTGGTCCCCAGTCCCCACAATAAAGCAGTGTGAGCACAGATATATGCAGCACACTGAGCACAGATATGGAGCGTTTTTCAGGCAGAGAACGTATAATACTGGTGGTCACTGGTCAGCAAAACTCTGCACTGTACTCCTCCTATAATACTGCTGGTCCCCAGAATAAAGATATTTGCAGCCCCCTGAAAGTTCTGAAACAAAGTGAGAGGACGCCAGCCACGTCTCCTCACTATAATTTCCAATGCATGAGTAAAAAATGGCGTCGATCTCGCGAGAATCCGACAGCGGGATGATGACGTTCGGGCACGCTCGGGTTAACCGAGCAATACTGGAGTATGCCTCGGACCCGTGTAAAATGGGTGAAGTTCGGGGGGGTTCGGATTCCGAGGAACCGAACCCGCTCATCACTAATATATATACACACACACAGTCACACTAGTTTTACGGACCCAGCTTATACTGGGTCACCTCAGTCCCCACCCCCGTGCTTGGCTCCACCCGGTTCTAGAACCCCCCCCCATGAAAATCCTGCGTTTGCCACTGCTTAGGTATGATACAGCCATCTCAGGAGAACCAAATGCAGAAATAGGTGAGAGCAGTTGTTGCAGAGAGGTGAAAAGTTCTTAAAAATGAATTGTGTTAATATTTCTGTGGGTTTGAGGAGTACCTTTTGTACCTGTCGGCCTTTTCTATTATCTACCTTTTCCATGTTGACCTCGTACATGTCAACCAATTGGGGTCTACCTGTTGGCTATCTTTTTACTGTAGATCTATTAAACCACACTCGACCGGTAAGATCCAGGGCTCAGCAGGGATCTTATAGGCATTATTCCCAAGTCAGATGCAGGGCCAGACTCAACCATAACGGAAATATGGGTAAAATTTTTTAGCTTTTCATTACCGTAAATCTCCCAAATACATTCCCAAATGAGCACAATATTATATCTAATTCTGTATTTCCAGGATAAAAGATGTCTATATATATATATATATATATATATATATATATATATATATATATGTTTAATTAGGTATTGTAAAGAGTCCCTAATGTCTTTCCATGTGAAGTTTTTTTTAATGCAAAAAGATAATTTCCGCATAAATCAGATTCCTAAATTAAATAAAACACTTTACAATTACTACAGTTTATTCAATTCCTGACCATTTTATGTAAAATAAACATTTATTCTGTTTTTTTTTAAGTAATAAAACAAATCAACATTAGGTGATACTGGATCAGGTAGCATCATTAATCAAATTTTCATATTGAATTCTGCAGTCCGATCAACGTACACTACAATCTGTGGCATTTAGCCTTATTAAACTCCTAGATTGTAAACTACCAATTATATGGATGCACAGTGAGGATTTACAGTAGGTATGTTAATAGGGGCGTCGGAATGGGGGGGGCAAGGGGGCAGCTCGCTCCCCCCAAAACACGAGAGAGGCGCCACACCTGTGCAGCCACAGCGGCCAGCTTCAGCGCTACCGCGCTGCTGTACTATAACTTTACACGGCGGGCAGCGCTGAAGCTGTCTTCCCCACAGTGCCAGATTAAGCAGCGGGGAACGGGCGGGCGGGCAATGTAATAAATAAACGGCGGAGTAACGCCTTATTCATTACATTGCTACATAAGACCCCTGGAGTGCCGCTGCTTTTGGAACTTAGACATCGAGAACCGGAGTGCCAACTTTATGCTTTATATATATATATATATATATATATATATACTGTATATATATATATATATATATGTGTGTATATATATATATATATAATATATACACATACATACAGTGGTGGTCATTCCGAGTTGATCGCTAGCTGCATTTGTTTGCAGCGCAGCGATCAGGCTAAAAATCGGCATTTATGCACATGCATATGCGGCGCAATGTGCACGCGCGACGTACGGGCACAATGAACGATGCAGTTTTGCACAGGGTCTAGGGATGCATTTGAGTCGCACAGGTTGCCGCAGAGTGATCGACATGAAGTGGGTGTTTCTGGGTGGCAACTGAACGTTTTCAGGGAGTGTGCGGAAAAACGCAGGCGTGCCAGGAAAAATGCAGGCGTGGCTGGGCGTGTTTGTGACGTCAAATCCGGAACTGAATAGTCTGAAGTGATCGCAAGCGCTGAGTAGGTTTTGAGCTGCTCTGAAACAACACAAAAAATGTTTGTAGCCGCCATGCGATACAACCGTTCACACTTCTGCTAAGCTAAAATACACTCCCAGTGGGCGGCGGCATAGCGTTTGCACTGCTGCTAAAAACTGCTAGCGAGCAATCAACTCAGAATGACCCCCAGTATGCCTTCAGGGTCCCGCGGCAGCCATAATATCGACACCGGAGTCTTGCCAGCCGCAAGAATACAGACACTGGAATCCCAAAGATATCAGGATCCAGACAAAATACAGTATCCCGACAGCCAGGATCCCGAAGGTAAGTATGAACTTCTGGGTTAGGGTTAGCATGCGGGAGTGGGTATTAAGTTTAGGTACACAGAGGGGTTAGGGTTAGGCTGCGGGGTGGGGAAGGTTAGGGCTAGCCTGCAGAGAAGGGGGTTTAGGGTTAGGCACTATGGGAGGAGGTTTGGGTTTAGGCTGCTGGAAGGGGGGGTGGGTTAGGTTAAGGCACCATCGGGGGGAGGTTAGGGTAAGCCACCAATAGGGGAGGTTAGGGTGAGGCTGCGGACAGCAAGGGTTAGGATCTAGGATCTAGGATGTGTTATTTTAGTGTTCCCTTTATTTTTTTGAGCAGTGTATATATATATATATATATATATATTAATCTGCCTGCTCTTTTTTAGGGGCCCTACTGTCTGAAGGTCCCCGGGACCCCATGGCCTTAATCCGGCACTGCTTCCCCATGTGCTCCACCCCCCACTATGTAAGCCTACAGTGTCTGCGCTCTGCGGAGAGGTGCTGCGCGTAACAGCAGAGGTAACAGCAGCATAGCTGCTGGCTGTGGGGAAGGAGTAGGGAGAGTAGCACTAAGGAGGAGGCGCTCTACCTAGCAGATGTGCATAATGGGCTCTACCAGGCATAATGTGTAACATGTAATGGGCTCTACCAGGTGTAATGTGTAACATGTGTAATGGGCTCTACCAGGCGTATTGTGTAACATGTGTAATGGGCTCTACCAGGCGTATTGTGTATAATGGTTTCTACCAGGTGTATTGTGTAACATGTGTAATGGGCTCTACCAGACGTATTGTGTAACATGTGTAATGGGCTCTACTAAGCATAATGTGTAACATGTGTAATGGGCTCTACCAGGCGTAATGTGTAACGTGTAATGGGCTCTACCAGGTGTAATGTGTATAATGGTCTCTACCAGGCATAATGTGTATAGGGGCTCTACCAGGCATAATGTGTACAAGTGGCTCTACCAGGCGTAATGTGTATAATGGGCTCTACCAGGAGTAATGTGTGTAGTAGGTTCTACCTGGCATAATGTGTATAAGGGGCTCTACCAGGTGTAATGTGTACAAGGGGCAACTCCCAGCTGCTCCATAGAGTTCCATACAGAAGCAAGAGACTTAAGGTGCCTAAGGTGGCCAGGAGCTAGGGGCGCCAAACTGAGATTTTATCTTGCCCCCCCCCCCAACCAAAAAACATTCTGACGCCCCTGGGTATGTATGAATTTGATGGATAATTTCTTGGCTAGTGGCGAACTTACAGATGTGTCCTCATACATTATTGCGACAGTCGCACCAAACAGAATTTTTTAGACACGCCAGGTCCCCTGCGACTTGAGTTAAATGTATTTTTCGCGTGAATGTGCATATTAGTCTAACATTAAAAAATTGTATGCAACAAAACCACTTAACAAAACTGCACTGATTAATTTGATATGCAACACGTACATCTGTGTGCGAATGAGTCTGAATATGTAAAGTACTACGATGCAACGGCCACAGCTTATTTTTATGCTCTGCTCCATTGTGTTTTATCTGCGACTTTGAACATATTGAAAACTAATTAATGTTAAAGTTGCAGCCTGGCATCTCTGGTCAGGAGCGTAAGTTTTTCCCAGTTGCCCAGAGGCAAGTTGGAGGTTGGTGCCCCCTTTCCCCTTAAAAAAAAAAAAAGAACAAATAAAAACAAATATGGTGTGGATGGGTGTGTAAAAAGGTGTGTGTGTGTGTGTGTGTGTGTGTGTGTGTGTATATATATATATATATATATATATATATATATAGTCACATGTGGTCCACACTCACGTTTTTTTAGTCCATAGTGCCATCCAATGAGGGGAGCAAGCAATCTCCACTCTGGTATACAATATAAATGGGAGCACTCAACAGCCTTCGATGCACATCTTTAATCAGACCATCAAAAAAGGCAAATCGATTACATTGACCCCTTTATATATGGGATGTAGTCATGTTACCGGCGGTCGGAATTCCGGCCGTCAGCATACAAACGCCAGGATCTCGACCACTAGAATGCTGGCAGAGTGCCCAGGGCTATTCCCACTCGTGGGTGTCCACGACAACCATAGAGTGGGAATAGAACCTACGGTGAGCGCACAGAGTCTGTATTCTGGTGGCTGGGAACCCGACGTCGGTATGCTTTGCTGACCGCCGGGATCCCGATCCCTATTCACCCAACCCACATATATACACCCACACCCACACGCACTCAGATCCACAGGCACACGCATACAGCAGACTTGGGAGGAAAATCTGGTGCCACTGGGCATCTACAGTACAGCAGCTTCATTCTGTCCTTTATACTGAATGTAGTGGCCGCTGGCCAGGCTGTGGCCCATCTTCTGTGTTTGCCTATGGCAGTCATTGCTTTGGTTGAGAGGAGGGCACAGCCAGCTAGTACCCTAGACATTCCCGTTCTGTATTTACTGTGATTGTTCCATAATGTAAAGAAGTGTTGAGTTTACTGGCACTATATATATAGATATAGATATATATACATACTAATAAAATTCTACCTGCACATAAATTACAAAATAAGTTGGTATATGTTTCAATAACTCTTCCACTGTTATTTGGCACAGAAAAAGAAGTATGGGGTTTATTTTTGTAACCTGAATAAATTTCCTATCCTTGTATACCATTTGGCACTGGTCCCATGTTTTGAAATTGGAAACTGGGACACTTAACTGAAGGATGATTTATCATTGTATAGCTGTCATGTGTGCTTCCTTATTAGCAAGAATGGAGGTCAGTTTAAGCCAGAATATATTATGCAATTAATGAGACTTAATAAATCCATTTGTGTGTATTTCCTATTATGTTTTGCACATGTGTTCCTCTCCATATCTGTAATGATGTCATTTAAAAGTTCAACTTTCTGTTGATTTCAGAAGAGGTTGTCAAGTCAGATACACATCTTTTATTCAGGGAAGTAAAAAAGTAAAGGATGCTCTAGAACAAAGCTTACACTTCTGATTCTGTGTGCTGATGTGATACTTACAAAGTTATTTATAAGACATAAAGTATATGCATGCTCATTCTCCTCCTAGTAGCCACACAATTCCGCAATAACACATATAGTTACATCATTATGGTAAATAACTTCAGCACATACTATATATCCTCATTTCAAATAAAGTTTTTACATTACTATGACATTTTAAGTACTTCATGTTGAATGTCGAATTGTTAAATTGCAATTGTGTCAGTGCATTCACGAGTCTCATTTTAGACACCTAGTTATATATTAGGGAAAAGAGCCCTGAATCTGATATAGGTCCGTATTTTCTCTTTTTACCATGCCCCACAGTCAGCAAATGCTATTGCCGGTTGCCTCCGCAAAGCCTGGGGAAGAAGTGGTCACATATTTAGCTAGGACAGGGGTGGAACCTATGTCCCCAGCAATTCTCCTCTTTCAGGATGGTAACAGCAGAGACAATACACAGGACAGAACGCTTATTATAATAAAAATACTTCCAACACTGACTATATGAAAATATTTGGATTAAAACATTTTTACCTTTATATTTTGTAAACTATTTTTCAGGAGCAGGGCTACCAGTCTAGTTGCACCTATATGACCTGGCGGTGGCCGGCCACACATGTATAGATGGGACCAGAACTGGCCAGTGAGGTGGTAGGAGTACTCATAACACTGCTAGTCAGTATCATTGGGGAGCTGGGTATTTCTCACTTTCTCACTTTCCCCTGCAAACATTTCTTGTTAAATTGTAGTAAATTGAAAAATATCTGTTACTGCAAGAAGCAGCGATGGAAAATCTAGTCTCCATCTGTATAAATAGGCTATTAAGTACTTTATTTCATTTTTTACATTTCACAAACAGAGAGAGAAAATTCAACATTGTTCTAAAGAACAATGCTGATGCACACTCTATGGACTAAGAATACCGATAGTTAAAATAATTGTGATAACCTCTTACAATTAACAGGGAGTATACATTTGGAGCTAAATATGTGGGCCCATCCACCACGTCCAGGTGAACTTCATTAGATGGGCCCATACAACTTCATTATCTTGTATAGCACTAGAAGACGCAGAATGGTAGCACCTTTCATTATTTAGTCCAATCCCCCTTTTTTTTTCTTTTCTTAAATCACAGACTACATTGCGAAAGGTCCTACTGCACATTTACATTGTAGATATATGTGGATACTGAACATGATTTTTGAATGAATAAATCAGGCTTGACTGTGAATTGGTTTGAAAGGAAAAAAGCATAGGTAAACTGTAGTGGTTTTCTAATGTGAACTTTGTTTTCTATGTAATGTAGTATTGTGCTTAAAAAAAAGAAAACTTGAACCACTAGTCTCTAAGGAGATGTAGGGTTCAGTTTGTGAGTAAGAATAGAGAATGTAAAGTAGGTCAAGTGAAAATGAATGATTTCCTATCAGGTAATTGTTGAAAATGAATAAATAGATATGGCAAGTAGTAAACTATCTGAACAGATTTCATGCTCAACTCCATGCTTCCATATTATTCCTAAAAGAGATTGGTGTTTCCCTTCTTGTCCAGAACTGTTGGGTATACTGGTACTGTCTGAATAATAATAATAATAATAATAATAATCTTGCTACATACAAGTAATAAAATAAATTGCAATATGTTTCAATAACTGTTTTCAAATGTAAAACTAAAATATGGAGTTTATTTTGGTTTGGCACTGATCACATGTTTTGAATCAGGAAACAGCACAATCTTCATTCTTTCATATCATTCCTCTGAGAGGAAATGTAGTCACAACATTGACATTTACAGCTATGATGTTGACATTGTTCAAATGTCAAGAATGTAATTGTGGTATTGTATGTATTTTTGTAATTTTTATGTGTTTTTGGAGGTTGAAGGTTCTTTGTATCCAAAAATATGCTGATTGATTGGAAATACTTTGCGGTATTCCTACTTAATGAATCAAGAGTCCTTTGTAATTACGAATGGGACCTATAGGGGTATATTTAATAGGAGTCGGATCCATTACGACACGCAGTTGTCGGAATGGATCCGACAACCCCTAGTCAATGGACAGCCAAATCCGACTGTCGGATTTGGCCGTCCTGTCAGGCCGCTGCTGTCAGCGCCTGCGGATGTGCTGACAGCAGCGGTCAGGGGAGCAGAGAGGGTGGCCGTGAGCAGGAGGGGCTGGCTGCGGGGGACCTGTGTGGAGCCGCCAGCAGCAGGTAAAGAAGTGCTGCGGGCGGCGGAGGAGCATTGATCGGCGGCCGGCAGGAAGTGCTGGCAGCGGTGTAACATGTCTGCGGCGGGGGGATGCCAGGCACCTCTCTCCCTGCAACGCCTCCCCCCACCGCCGCAGACATGTTTCCCCGCAGCCTGCTCCCCCCGCCGCCCGCAGCACCACTAGTCTTATCTCAATCTAACTTTTTTTAAAGTCGGATTGAGATTGCCGGAAACGGGGCTAAAACCTGTCGGGTTCTGCCCCGCTTCCGACAATGCACGCTGATCCGCGGCTGTAGCCGCCGATCAGCGTGCATTCCGACAAGTCGGGTTTCCCGACTTGTCGGAATAAACAGGACACTAATGACTAGGTCGGAACCCCTTCCGACCTAAAACTGTCGGAAGCTGCCGTCTTTCCGACAAGACGGCAGCTTCCGACAGTTATTGAATATACCCCTTAGTCTCCATAGTAAACAAAAGTACTTGACAACAATACTTTATGTATGTAAATTTAATGTTTTATGACAATTTGGTACGCACTTTTCTTTTTATTTTGTACAATGTGGATTGTATAACATATTGCTTCGATAAAAATATGTTAAAAAAAAAAAATGTCAAGAATGAACATGTTCACAATGCACGGACCGGCAACGGAGGGCTAGGCTTTGGGATGGGAGAGTTAAGCCCAGTACCCACGGGCTGATGCATGAGAGATGTGTGCTGAGCGAACCGCTCAGCACACATCTCTCCCGCCGCTCAGCACAGCGCGATCTGTGCTGAGCGTGCGGGGGGAGACGGGGGGCCGCTCACTTCACCCAGCGGGTGAAGTGAGTGACCCGCTAGATTGGCCTGCATGCAGGCCAATCTAGCAGCAGCGATAGCGATGCGCGGTGCTGCGCATCGCTATCGCTGTAAGGGGTACTCACGGAGCCAGGGCCGTAACTACGTGTGTGCCAAGTGGGCCTGGCACACAGCGCAGTTGCCCTGAGGGCGCACGGCCAGCGGCATGTAATGAGTCAAATTGACTCATTACATGCCGCTTGTTCTGTGCTGTGCGCCGCCGCGCTGTGGAGGGAGAAGAGAGCAGCACCGGGCAGGTGAGAAGGAGGAGGAGGGAGGGGAACTGGAGCCGCAGCAGCGCTATTTCATTGGTAGTAAGCGCCGCTGAAGCAGCCCCCTCTCCTTCCGTATTGGCTGCCTGGCGCTGCTGTGGATGCTGGGATGTGGTTCCTCCATCCCAGCATCCACAGCAGCCAATATGGAAGAAGAGGGGACTGCTGCAGCGGCGCTTACTACCAATTACATAGCGCTGCTGCGGCTCCAGTCCCCCTCCCTCCTCCTCCTTCTCACCTGCCTGCACCGAGGAAGCTGCACGAGGAGCCTGTCAGCGGGGAGATGGTAAGTCTCTCACTCTCTCTCCCGTCTGCCATAATGTGTAAAAAGGGGGCCTGGCTGCCGCAATGTGTAAAAAGGGGGACTGGCTGCCGCAATGTGTAAAAAGGGGGACTGGCTGCCGCAATGTGTAAAAAGGGGACTGGCTGCCGCAATGTGTAAAAATGGGGACTGGCTGCCGCAATGTGTAAAAATGGGGACTGGCTGCCGCAATGTGTAAAAAGGGGGACTGGCTGCCGTAATGTGTAAAAAGGAGGACCGGCTGCCGCAATGTGTAAAAAGGGGTACACCATCTGCCGTAATATGTAAAAAGGGGGCCTGGCTGCCGCAATGTGTAAAAAGGGGGCCTGGCTGCCGCAATGTGTAAAAAGGGGGACTGGCTGCCGCAATGTGTAAAAAGGGGGACTGGCTGCCGCAATGTGTAAAAAGGGGGACGCCGGCTGCTGCAATGTGTATAAAGGGGGACACCATCTGCCGTAATGTGTAAAAAGGGGGACGCTGTCTGCCGTAATGTGCAAAAAGGGGGCCGCTGTCTGCCGTAATGTATAAAAGGGTCTCTACCTGGTGTAGTGGCGCTACTGTGCAGCGTAATTTGAATAATGGAGACTAATGTGCACCGTAGTATGAATTGCTATTATTTTGTGGCCACGCCCCTTCCTCATAAAGACATGCCCCTATATATTTTTTGCACGCCTACGGTGCGCACTGCCCCTATCTTACATGGGGGGGGGGGGACGCCAATGTCGTTTCTGGCACACAGCGCTAAAATGCCTAGTTATGGCACTGCACGGAGCGATCAGGCTGATATTCTAAGCATTCTAGTCAGATTGCTTAGAATATCGCTACGTGAGTACCCCCCTTTAGGGTTAGGCTATGAGAGGGTTAGGGATGACTATGGGAGTGGAGGTTTGGGCTAGAGGTTAGGGATTAGGACTAACGATATTTGCAGCCAGAAGTGCTGCAGGATCCGTCGGAAGTCTGCCACTACTGGGCCTGGTAGTCACTGGTAGATCCGCCGGACCCAACATACCAGATAATTCAAACCTAGGCCACCTAGGGCACTGTCAACATTCTAATCATGTCAACATTTAATTAGCATTGATAACCGTAACCAGATATAAATTCCACATGATAATAGAATTCAGAGATCTTCATTACATGTAACGAAGATCTCTGAATTCTATTATTATGTGGAATTTATATCTGGTTACGGTTATCATTCAGGGTGCTGGGGGAAACAAATGCCTTTTTTTCTTGCTCAGAAATACCCCTCCCTTTCGAGCACCTGAATGATATCATTAAGCTAATTGAGCATCTACCAATATATATATTTAATTAGCATTGTTATGATGAATGTCAACGTGGTCAAAGTCAACATGCCAAGCATAGCAACATTACACCCATATAGACATTCTCATGCCGAAATGATGACTGTCAACAAAATATACCATACCCCTCTCAGAGTTTGTCCAGACTGGTTGCATTTTAGCCTTCAAAGCATTCCTTATAGATATGAGAAAATGGCGAATTCAGCATAATTTACGTTAGCTTTTGCTGCATCTGGAATATCACAGCTACAGCATAAGAACAGAAAATGAGAGTTGGCAGAAGATACATTTTTCACTGGATATTATTACTAAAGTTGTAAAGATGCATTTCAAGCTGAGCAGGCACAAACATTCAGAAGAAGGAAAATAAAATAATCCTTACTTGGAGCTTTGCAAACTAGTTGCTCCTCAACAGCTGTCAAAGTAGGCTGCAAACCTCAACACTACAAAGATAAAAGAGACTGAACAACATGCTGGAGGTCAGCCAGTACACAATAAAAATACTAAAACTTAAATGGAAAGAAATACAAATTAATGAATTATTGTGTATAAAAGACTATTTGTTATAGCCAACCTAAAATAACATGTAAATATAAAAAAAATATAAACCAGTAAATATATAATCAATATGGCATAATGACATACAAAAATAACCAGCATCACTCTGAACAAAATCAATACAGGGGAAATGGAAAGAGACCTATATCATAACAGTCTCAACTTAGTTTTCGAGAATGTATTATATAATGAAAAATTCAACAATTCCCATGATATGCAGATGTCTATGGACACTAATGAATAGCAATAGAGGAATAAGCACACCCCTTGAGGAACAAACATTTCATCTTAAGTAGTTAATAATAACTAGCACAATATATTATCACATTCTGTGCATAGTTAGTGAGGTTGAAAAAAGACAAGTTGTCCATCGAGTTCAACCTTTGTTTTGAGCCTATACTATTATGAATGTAACCAAAGTACTGTATACCCGTAATAACTCTATGGGGCGCAAGGGAAAAGGTTCAGAATAGGGCGCAAGGAAAAAGGTTAGCGATAATTAACTGGAAGAAGTCCTGCGACTACAATGACTCTTGAAGACTCTATCAAAACCAGTAATCTGGATTACCAAAACAGGAGAGAATTAGTAGCAGTTAATGTCCTATAACTTTAATTCTAGCTTAATGGGAGGAATGTAAGGTGTGAGAATCAGAAAGTGAAAGCTATTGGGAAAGTTCTCCTGTTTTTTAAAAGTGCCAATCATTTACATTGGAAAATCAACCTGGTTTTGCCATGTAAATGATTGATTTTTATTTTTATAAATTCTTTATTTTCAAATACCTTTTCCATAACATAAAATCAATAAACATATCGTATAAAAACAGTGGTACATAGTAAAACATCAAAACAAATATGAATGATGCTATAATTCTTGGTCAGTATTCTAAACTAAATAGTGCCATACAAAATTTTTTTAATCAAAAAGCATCAATCAAATAGAAATCTAGTAGAAAGGGTTAAACTTAAGCAGAAAAAAAGGAAAGGAAAAAGAGAAAAGGGGATCAGAAGGAGAGGGGAGAGAATAGAAATCACTCGCCATAGGACAACGATCTCTGATATTTTCAAAGCCTCTGTTTTGAACAGCCTGATTGAACGAAAAAAGTAGATGTTAAAATTGAGCATATCATCTAGAGCTAAATCCATGACCTTTTCAATCATATCAATCAATCAATCAATCAATCAATCATGTCAACCAATAGTCAATGAGTGTGGGTCTGTTCGTACATATAGGCCATATATGAAGAGTACGATTTGAACTCCAACCACCCAAACCAAATAGTCAAAAATATACTATGTTACTCAAGGGTGGAGTAATAGATTTCGTACATAACCATATAGAAGTCCATACGTTGGCACCAGTCCCACATGGTAGGTGGTAAGGTCGAACGCCAGCGAACCGGCATTATCGCTGTTGCAGCATTATTCAGTAATGATTAATGATTTTTTGTATTTAGATATAGGTATACCTGAGTGGGACAATAACCAAAAGTCGGACCCCATTGGAACAGGAAAACACAGTATCTTTGCAGCTAGCCATCTGATATCAAATAACAATCCCACCAAATATGCATTAATAAACCCTGCGCCCAACCACATCTCCAGCAGAGAGGAGACACACCAGGACAATATTTATACAATACTTGGGCAACTATACCATCTCGATAGTAAAACTAGGTCTCCACCACGTCCAAACTAGACAAACAGGCACTGCTTATCTGATATATCTTGTCCCAATTTATCTGGATTACTTTAAGAGTAAAGTCTCTAATCCCAGGACTCTTGATAGGATGGGCTAGAGGGCAAAAGAGACATTAAGAGAATTTGGTATATGGTGGATATAGTATGTGTGGGGGTATGTTATAGAGCACACAATTCTTCAAATTTA
Organism: Pseudophryne corroboree; assembly: GCF_028390025.1. Taxonomy (NCBI): domain Eukaryota; kingdom Metazoa; phylum Chordata; class Amphibia; order Anura; family Myobatrachidae; genus Pseudophryne; species Pseudophryne corroboree. Next base: position 275,992,557 of record NC_086445.1, read on the forward strand.
ATCAGACCCCTGTCCCTTGTTACCCAAAGATAACATAAAATGATGAGCCTGTAGATAGAACCAATGATCTGCCTTAGATTAGTCTCAAAGGATTTGTATGAGCCAGTTGAATGCAAATGACATATTCTGATAACTCCCGCTGGCATCCAAAATGCACTTCTACCTGAAGTGCCTGGTATGAACAGAGAATTGTGCACTATGGAAGTCAGTGGAGACACTACTGTTGAGAGGTCCAGTTTTTCCCTCAACCTTTTCCACATTGCGACAGTGGGACCCACTGTCGGGTGATCAATTCGTCCCATCTTTGAACACCATTGCAAAAAAATTGAGGTGTTATTTAGTGGAGAGTGACACTATTTACACCCACTGTTTATTAACCGAGTCTTTTGTCCACTCTAAAATTCTGCTCAGCGAGACAGGCAGATAATAGGCTAAAACCAGAGGTAGTTGTCTACCACCTTGAGATTTATGTCAAAAAAGTATTTGGTGCCTAAATCTCGGTTTCCTCTCTCCCCAAACAAAATCACATAACGTTTTATATAGTGCAGAAAGGAAACGTGGAGGTAAATTTATTGAAATAGTCTGAAATAAATAAAGTCTAGGGAGGATATACATTTTTATTACATTTATATGGCCTAGTCACGAGATTTTTTGTAACAGATCTGAACGTATCTTAGTTAGCATAGGCGCAAAGTTTAGTGAGAACAGTTTGCCAAGCTTATTTGGGCTCTGTATACCTAAGTACTGTAAATACGAGTTCCATTTAAAAGGAAAGGAGTTAGCAAGGGTTGTAGCTATCTCACGCGAGGCAGTGACATAAGGGCAACTAATTTGGGATAGGTGATCTTAAAGTTGGAGAGATTATTAAAACAGTGAAATTCCTGCATAAGGCTCGAAAGGGAAATCATTGGGTTTGTAACGACAGCTAAGAGATCATCTGCGAAGAGGACTAGTTTATATTCCTGTGAGCAAATGATTGACATTTAAAGAAAAAAACAAAAAACAGGAGAACTCTTCTGATTCTCACACCCTATTACATTCCCCCCGATGAGTGGACCAGGACCAAATCATATTATTTATGGTTACCGTGATAGGCAAAAGCAGTGCTAGTGGCTGCAAATCATAAAACATGTAGACAAACAGAAGCACAACTGTACTCCATCACATAACTGATCCTAAGGAAGACAGGTAGGAACAATTTATTTCATTTCATTTTTCCCTCCAAATTTATCACTAAGAAACTTTTGGCCTCAGGGTGCCGTGAAGAAAATGCTGATATGCTAGGGCACTGTAATTCAAGAAAGTTTGGAAACCACTGGCTTACAGGGTACAGTAAAGATCACTGGCACCCCAGTAGTGTAGAAAAGGAATTACAGAAGACTCTTGTGTGGGTGCACTCTTGTTTAGATTGTTAATATGAAAATATTAAAACATAACTTTTATTATCTCATAATTGTTAGAAAAAAATCCACACTTTTATAATCCACTAGAATTGATTAGACAAACTATATTGTTACCCGTGTAGACCATCACCATCTATGCGAGGTGTCACCTCTATTTGATGGATCTATTGGGAATTTTTATCTCACAAAAAATTGGAAATGTTCTGGTTAGTCTATGTTATTAGACTCAGGAGGGATGTAGACACTCAGGCTCTACACCCTGATCCTATCCCACCAGCACAAGCTCAGCTTGTATTAATAAGACCTCCAAGGGTCATTGATCTGAAGTATTATCAGGAATATAGATCTTTATTCGCATTGGCAAATGTCAGATCTGTGACATATCAAGGAAAACGGTACTTGGAGAGAGTCAAAGTTTGAGTGACACAGGTCAAGAAGGTGAGCAGAAAGAGATGATTGAAGAAAATGTGGTGATCCTGCTGTTGGTTTCAAGTCGAGAGGGTCACGAGTTACAACACCGGGTATTCTCTGGGGGTCACCCTCACAGATACTAACCCAGCCCACCACCGTTTTGCTTCCAAGATCGGACGAGATCGGGCTCTGTCGGTGGGGTATGGTAGTAATTCACTGGGCCTTCTATAGCCGACTCACCAATGAGAGTGCACCTAAGGAAGATTCGGGAAAGAGAGAGAGGATAAGGGCGGATCTGCTGTCCATGTTAGGCACAGGGTAACCTGTGGATCATGGATGAGAGTCCGCAGATATATGGAGAGGAATAAAGGTATAAAGGTATAGAGAAGAGAGAAAACTTGATGTCAAGACAAAATACTGTCAAAGAGTGGCAGTGATGAGTAAAGATACAAAGAAAACCAGATAGCTGAAAATATCAGGTTATATTAGGTAATCACTCTGTTGACGGAAAATGGAGATAACGAGTAATGGAAAACAGAAATTGATACACAGCCCCTAAGGGGTACTAGTCATCATACTTATTCACACCTATACTATAGAGGGCAAACACGTGAATACTATGTATACCCTATCACATAGATGAAACAATATAGTGACGGTGTGATATTCCTACCTGTCATTCACATAAGATGCCTACACCCTCTCCCACCCTTATGGTGGGCTTCATCACCGTATTCACTCCAGTCCAGTTATTAACCTGCCCAATCAGCCCTAATTAAAGGGCATACACCTCATATCACCCTTAACACTACATCTTCCCACACACACTTCTGTTCCCACTCTAGCACCCACAGGACCCCCCATTCTTATCCTAATTCCCCAGCCTTTCTGGTCCCACATAACCCATAACTAACTATGGCTTCTTTCACATTTTGTATTATCATTATAACCTTTGCTAATATAGGCATCCTTATTTCATCATTTGGGTTCACATATCAAGGTATTAATCGATAAATTCCCAGTTACTTCCTCCTTCTCTCCCGCTTATTAGCACACACCCGGTTTGGGTCAATTGATAAATAATTCAGCTGCCCTATCTCATCCAGCAGACATGGCCAGTCTGCATAAAAAGAACCAATTCTACTTGGGGCAGGATATAAACAATATCCAAATATACACACAAAAATGCAGAATTAAAAATAAATAATAAATAATAAAGTATTTTTCGAACACTGGCTAGAATTAATGTAGACCCAGTTTCAACTAAAAACCTCACAGCCCGCAGGACTATAATCCACTGATCGACTCGTGGGAGCTCTAACACAGTCCCACTCGCTGATCAGACCCAACGTCCCGCATACGCTTGGTTGCCGAGCAACGGGACGCGCTAACCCCGACGCCTTAATCCAGCCCTTAATGAAAATGACGTCACTTTAAGAGCCTAGGACGCCCCGTATCCAGGCAACATGACGCCGGAAGTAGTCATCGGATATGACGTGGCGCGACAGGGCCAGGTAATAGCGACATCACTCAATAGCTAAGTGTGCCATCTATTAATACCAACCCTTTCTCACAAACGAGGACACCCCAACAACAGGTACATGAAAAATTACAGCTATACTCTTTCCCCTTGCCTATGCTCTAATTTCGCCACAACTTAATGCACAGGTTGCCTAGCAACCCTAAAAAAACGTCACTTCCGCTGAGCACAGCGGAGGTCCAAGGACGATCTTAGCAATTAAGCTTTTTCCAGCTATTGGCTAACAGCCACCCAGACGGGTATTTAAACCCTTATCACCACATCATATCAGCAGCATTGGAAGTGAACAAGCCCGCAGGACGGGTGAAACGCGTTTTCCAGCATTTCAGCACTACCTATCCCAGCATCCCAGCATGAATCACTTCAACTTTAACCAAAGACTGAAGTAGTGGAATTTTGCATCTTGTTATTTAGTGACTGACCCAGGGACCTGGGCAGGGACCGGTACACTTTTCTATATATAATATATTTTTTGTTTTTTTCTGGGATTGACTTTTTCCCACACACCCAGGCAGCAATCCGACATGCCCCACCTTGTCATCAGGGCAGCCCAGGGATTTGGGCAGTGATTGTTACGATACATTTTCCTCACCATTTCCCCCTCCCCCCCCCCCCCCCTTTTTTGTTTTTCTTTTTCTCTCTTAAACTGTATTGCTACGTGTTTCAGCAATATTATCCCAACTATTTATTACCACTATATTATTTCAGTAACCTTGCCTAGATAGCAATAAGTACAGAATTAATAATGACATTCTTCTAAGCACCTTATAAGTCAGCATCCTAGGGGCCTGTTTACCCCCACTCTCGATTATACTGTCAACAGGGATATTCCCTATACACATCCGAGAGTGTGGATCTTTTGTAACACCTGTATACTTTTGCTTGATGGTTCAGTCCTGTAGCTCCATATAAGACATTAATCAGACCCAATCAGGGTTATCTAGGAATCTAGGTAGGAATATCACACCGTCACTATATTGTTTCATCTATGTGATATGGTATACATAGTATTCACGTGTTTGCCCTCTATAGTATAGGTGTGAATAAGTATGATGACTAGTACCCCTTAGGGGCTGTGTATCAATTTCTGTTTTCCATTACTCGTTATCTCCATTTTCCGTCAACAGAGTGATTACCTAATATAACCTGATATTTTCAGCTATCTGGTTTTCTTTGTATCTTTACTCATCACTGCCAATCTTTGACAGTATTTTGTCTTGACATCAAGTTTTCTCTCTTCTCTATACCTTTATACCTTTATTCCTCTCCATATATCTGCGGACTCTCATCCATGATCCACAGGTTACCCTGTGCCTAACATGGACAGCAGATCCGCCCTTATCCTCTCTCTCTTTCCCGAATCTTCCTTAGGTGCACTCTCATTGGTGAGTCGGCTATAGAAGGCCCAGTGAATTACTACCATACCCCACCGACAGAGCCCGATCTCGTCCGATCTTGGAAGCAAAACGGTGGTGGGCTGGGTTAGTATCTGTGAGGGTGACCCCCAGAGAATACCCGGTGTTGTAACTCGTGACCCTCTCGACTTGAAACCAACAGCAGGATCACCACATTTTCTTCAATCATCTCTTTCTGCTCACCTTCTTGACCTGTGTCACTCAAACTGTGACTCTCTCCAAGTACCGTTTTCCTTGATATGTCACAGATCTGACATTTGCCAATGCGAATAAAGATCTATATTCCTGATAATACTTCAGATCAATGACCCTTGGAGGTCTTATTAATACAAGCTGAGCTTGTGCTGGTGGGATAGGATCAGGGTGTAGAGCCTGAGTGTCTACATCCCTCCTGAGTCTAATAACATAGACTAACTGTTATGCACACCAGTGCCAGCAGGAAAGTACTGGTGTCAGAACTGTTATGCACTCCAGTGTCTGCAGGAATGTACTGGTGTTTGAACTGTTATGCAAAACAGATGGACTCACAGACAAACTGGGGGATATGACATAACGTACACAGAAGGTGATAGGGTAACAAAATACACACAAAGTGAACAGAGAAGCCCAGAGGCTAAGGAACTGGGTATCTCCCTTGTATTAGAACTGCTAAGATGGAAAAAGCAAAATGTTGTGTTTTAATACGTAGAGTACCCGAAATGCTGTTGCTAAGGGCAACAGCAAAACCCTAAAGGGTTACCAACTGGTGTGGCAGTAAACTCCTTGGTCAGAGATGGAATGATAGACACAAGGAGAATCTCCACAATCCAAATTCTCACTTGCAGTGCACAGGTTTTAGCTTACTGCCACTAAACTGACCCCTGACACCTAGCACAGTGAGACAGGATTAGACAGGCAAGTCTTAGAATACAGCCGCAAACTTGCTAAGTTCACAGGGTAGTAACAGAACCCCAGCAAGCTAAACGACTGACTCCAGTCTTACTGCTAGGTCTGGATTGGCAGAGTGTAATACCAAATTCCCAGGCCTATTTGCAGTAAGCAACAAACAAATACAAAGCTACACAGTACTGGCTAACGTTCATGAACTGACTAACCAACAAAGATTCAGCAGCATCTGCTTACCCTGAAAAGAGGCCTTATAAAGCAGGTGCTGTCCACGCCCCACTCAGACCTCACAGACTGTGAGCACAAAAACCAGCACCGGATCCCCTGCCGTGCACAGAGCCTATAACCACTGCACAGCAAAAGACCCGAACCGGAGTATCAGCTGCGCTCAGGTTACTCCACTAGCACTTGTCTCCCGGTTGCCATGACGACGTGGCAGCACAGGGCAGGAGACCCTAACACTAACCAGAACATTTCCAATTTTTTGTGAGATAAAAATTCCCAATAGATCCATCAAATAGAGGTGACACCTCGCATAGATGGTGATGGTCTACACGGGTAACAATATAGTTTGTCTAATCAATTCTAGTGGATTATAAAAGTGTGGATTTTTTTCTAACAATTATGAGATAATAAAAGTTATGTTTTAATATTTTCATATTAACAATCTAAACAAGAGTGCACCCACACAAGAGTCTTCTGTAATTCCTTTTCTTCCTAGCTCGCCTCTGACTCTGGGTGCACCACCAGACTCATTCATCAAATAACGAATTATATGTACACATTATACGTCATTCTGGTACTCTACTATTGCTATTATTTTTCGTGAAAACTCAGAACCAGTGCGGAATCATATCTATGTTGTGAGATACCCCAGTAGTGTAACAAGCCTTACGCATTTCATTAGCTAACAAATTCTGCAGAGTAGACAAACATTCAGAGGCTTCAACAACTGTGTAAAAACATTGACAAGGACTACTCAAAATATTGATAAATGGCAAATGGACTTAAAAACAGTAACAAAATAAAAAATGTTTTATAATAAAACAATAAACAGTTGCACAAAATGCAGTGGTAAATTTCTGATTTGGCATGTGCCTAGGGGTGCCACTTGCTAGGACTGGCATTTGGGTGCTTGTTTTATTGCCAGTCCGAAATTTCTACAAAATATTTCCACTGTACCGTACCATGCACCGTTTTGAGTGGAGTGTGGACAGGTAGGATATGCTCAGAATATGCCTGTAAGATGTCCAAATAAGTAAGTAAGAAGTAGTAGTAGTTACATATACAACAGCATATTCCGATGCACTTAAAATTTTAAGAAAAAAACAGTAATAAAAAAAGATTGGATAATAACAGACAGACATATCCAATTAGTTAGCCGGGGGTTATCCAATTAGTCCCAATAAGCTGAAGCTTATCGCCGGCATTTATCGGTGATTATGCTCCGCGTGATTCAGGCATGCGAAGCATAATCCACGATAAGTGCGCCCTAGAACCTTGATAAGTGTTGAGAAAATACATGTCTACGGCTATCCTAACTGGATATGGTGATAAAAATGTTTTTTTAAAACACCAATTTTTCACGCCTACGGCACTATTGCAGGTAATTGGATACCCCCCATAGAAGTAACAATCTAAAGGAAAATAGGCACTGATACACAAGAAAAGGTGCTGCCTATTGCATCATGGTCCAGCCAGATTGCAGGGGTTCTTGGTTGGCTGTATGATCCAGTCACACAGGAATATTGGCCAACGATCAGAAGGATATGAAAGTGCAGAAAGAGAAAGTGATGTGTGGACTGTAAAGAAGGGATGCAATTGGGTAGGATATCTTATGGAGGTTATGTGGGTGGTTCTGGAATTTGATAAGGTTGTCTGAAGATGTGAGCTTTTTGGGAACACTTGAAGAGTTGGAAACTAAAGTATTATTGTGTATGGAAGAGCATTCCACAGACTGGGTGCAGACCCCAAATAATCATGTATGTATGTATGTATGTATGTATGGGAGCAGGTAATGTGTGTGGATGAGAGACGCAGATCTTGTACAGAGTAGAGAGGTCAGATTGGGAGATATTTTGTGATAAGCAAAGAGTTGCATGTTGCTATAGTTTAGTTAATAGCCTTTTGTGTAATTAAAAGTATTTAATATTACATTTGGTAGAAAAGAGCTAAGAATTGGAGGGCCTGACAGATCACGGCAGCAGATGATGACTGTTTAGTGAGGAAGATTAGCCACACAACTGCATTCAAAATGGATTGTAGTGGTGAAAATCCATCTTGTCTTTTGGGGAAGACCAGAAAAGAGACTCTTACAGTAATTAATGCAGGAGAAAACGAGTGCATGAATTACAGTTTTTCCAGTGCTCTGTAAGATATGGTCGTAGTCTGGATATGTTTTTTACATGTATTTAACATGATTTTAACACAGATTGAACGTTGGGAATAAAGGGGGTCATTCAGACTGGATCGCTGCAGCGGCAGTGATTGCAGTCTGAAGCCCCTTGTGGAGTGCACATGCGCATCGGGCACACTGCGCGTGTGCACCCCGTGAAGCCCAGTGAGATGCGAAAGCATCTCAGGGCTGCGATCGCCTCTGCCTAATTGACAGGCAGAGGTGGTCGCGGGGTGGGAGGGGGCGTGCCAGCGGCATTAGAACACCATTGGTGGGGTGTGGTCTGGAAAATGCAGGCATGTTCAGACCGTTGCAGGGGCAGGCCATGGTGGCTGCGTGATGTCACACGTAGCCGCTGTGACCCAGAATGCAGTGGTTAGCCACCTGCCAGAACAGCTAGGCTGTGCAGGTAGGGAGCTACTCGGCAGGTGCAAAAGCATCGCCACTGTGCAATGATTTTGCACCTGTGCGGGGGGGAGTGGGGCGAGGGCCTGACATGCGGGGCATCCCCCCGCATGTTTGAGTAACTGGTCGTAAATGTGCTACATGTAGCACATCTACGATCAGATCTGAATGACTTTCAAAGTACAGTACAGAGTCAAGGATGATACCTAGGCAGCAAGCTTTTGGTGTAAGGTTTATTGTTGAGTTATCAACAGTGATAGAGATATCCGGTTGGTAACTACTATTGGCTGATAGAAATATTATTAATTCTGTTTTGGAAATATTAAGTTTGAGGTGGTGAGATGACATCCAAGATGAAATGGCGGAAAGACATTCAGTAATGCGGATCAATACAGATGGTGACAAATCTGGGGAGGATAGGTAGATTTGAACATGTATCCTCTGGCATCCATTTTGAATTGCCCTGCAAGGGTAATCTTGTTCACTAAACGTTCATTGTTTGGATGGATGCGCTCTGTCAGTCCTTCAAGTTGTTACCTGTATTGGATGGGATGGGAGCAAATAATGAGTATGAATATGGTTGGTATTCACACTCATTATTTGCTCATATCCACAATTTCAGGATTTCTCTTTGGAATGCTTTACCATGCACAATAAGACTCTAGTCTCCAAACCTTCAAGTGTTCCCTGAAAACTCACCACTTAGGCGAGTTTATCAAATTCCAGAACTGCCCATATAACCTTCATAAACTTTCCTATCCAACTACATCCCCACTGTACAGTCCACACATATACTCACATATTTTCTTTTTCTTTACTTTCTGATCCTTCTGACCCCTCGCCAACATTGCTGTGTGACCATATTATACAGCCCACCAAGAACCTTTGCAATCTGTTGGACCATTATGAAATAGGTAACAGCTCTCCTTGTGTATCAATGCCTATTTCAGTATAATTTATAAGCTTGTGAGCAGGGCCTTGCTACCTCTGTTATTAACCAGTTTTGTGTTATCACTGTTGTTTCCAATTGTAAAGCGCAACAGAATTTTCTGCGCTATATAAATAAATAATTATAATTAAAAATATAACGGATTGTTTTATTATTATTATTATTATTATTATAAACTGTCAATTGCCTAATGAGAGTGTATAGCCAAACATTTAAATAGTATATTGGTTGGACAGAGCATTACTGTTTGACTTGGTGCACCCCGACACCTACATTTGCCCTTGACAAAATGTAATGATTAACAATGGAGCTTGCAGTATTTACTAAAGCATTAATACAAAAGCCCTAAAGCATACATCCCAGCATTGTCACTGACCCTTAAGTGTGGACAATTACCTTTTTGTCAGTACTTATACAATTTAAATGAAGTGCTCATATGTTTCCATATCTGTCTTGCATGATAGGGCCTAGAGACCAACGTTCTAATCTCGGTCATACAGGCAGTAATAAGTTGTCAAAAGTCCTTGCAAAGTTTTTTTTAAATATACCTACGTCCCAAGTAAATTAAATATATTTTCTTTAATTTCAATTCGAATCATTTTTAAAAGGGTCGTATGCTACTGTTCAGATGTTCTATGGTGATGTAGTCATGTGACCGGCGGTCAGGAGACTGACAGTCACATAACCTCCCCCTACATCCCACCCCCTCACAATCCCGATGGTCGGAGCAAGCGGCTTGCTGCATTGGCCTTCCCCAGCCGGGATTCTGCTGCTAGGATCCTGGCATCAGTATGCTGACCGGCGGTCTCCTGACTGCCAGTGATGCATACCACACCCGTTCTATGCTTCTACTGAAGACGAATCTGCAGTAACCAGCACAATCTGAAATTATTGAATGTAAAGTTAATTAGATCATGGGCTTTCTTTTATACGTTCAGCTTCTTTTAAAGAAATGTAGGTTTTATATAATTAAATGTATAGAAAATTCTGAAGACCTGGCAAGAAACAGCTAATTATCAGCTTAAGAATGCTAGATATTTGCTTTAGATAGATTTATTAATGAAAATCACGGTCATGGCTGATTTCTGCTGCAGGGTACACTGGGCTCCACAAGGATAGACATTGGGGTGTAGAGTAGGATCTTGATTCAAGGTACCAACAGGCTCAAAAGCTTTGACTGTTCCCAGAATGCACAGCGCCGCCTCCTCTATAACCCCACCTCCCTGCACAGGAGCTCAGTTTTGTAGTTAGTGCTTGCAGTAGCAGGCATGTCAACAGGAGGCTGCTCCAGGCAGTCTAAGAAAAAGAGCTTTTTTTGAAGAAAAATGTGAAGTCTACAAGGGCTACAGCGGAGGTTAGATGTCAGGGACATTCTCTGCTGCGGCTCCATCTCTCCCACAGCGGCGCTGTAGACTCCCGCGCCCTGGTTGCCGGGTACACACAGCAGGAGGCTCCGGTTTTCTTCTTGGTCAGACACACATGGCTGGGGCTCTCCGGGGTCGCGTGACCGCATTTCGGAAGGTGGTAAGTGGGTCCCGCTTGCGGGACCCGCGCTTTATAGTGATCCGGCGCAGCCGGTGGGAGGTGGGCCACGCGCGCTGGCGTGGACACTGTGTCAGTACAGGGACCCCACTAGACCACCAGGGCAAGGGCACAGGTCGGTTTCTCTCATAAACCGTTTCTCATGCAGCCCACAGTACCGGTGGTTAAGTCCAGCAGGGGGAAAGGCTTAGACCTGTAGCCCGTCCCCCAGCCCCAGGGCGCCATTTAGAGTAAATGTTCCCTCCTTGGAGCTGCATATCTCGCTCTCTCCCTCACTCCCAGCAGTGTTTGGGCGCCCTTACACTCAGCTACACTGTTCCTGGGACTGTTTGGGCAAATCCTCCTCTGTAAAGCCGCCTGCATGTCAGCGCTGTGCATCTTACAGGACACTTAAGTATTCTACATGTCTGTTGACAGGGGTGTAGTATGGTATGCCGGCGGCCGGGCTCCCAGCGACCAGCATACCGGCGCCGGGAGCCCGACCGCCGGCATACCGACAGTGTGGCAAGCGCAAATGAGCCCCTTGCGGGCTCGCTGTGCTCGCCACGCTGCGGGCACGGTGGCATGCCACGAGCGCCATGCTATTTTATTCTCCCTCCAGGGGGGTCGTGGACGCCCACGAGGGAGAATACCTGTCGGTATGCCAGGTGTCGGGATTCCGGCGCCGGTATACTGTGCGCCGGGATCCCGACATTCGGCATACTGAAGACCACCCGTTGACAGTGCTAGTTAAGAAAGAGTGCATTTAGTCAGGATTATTTAGTACAAGTACCCTGTGATATACATCCAGTCTTTACTGTGCATTGTTACATCTATCTTCTATATAGCTATATAGCTAGTCCAGTGCAGTATTATTGTTGGTAATAACCTCTGCATTGTACAACTGTGACTATATGTGTGTGCATTTGCCTGCTGTGTGACTTCCATTTTGTGTTTCTCACTCAGCTTGCTATCCCTATATTCTATAACCTGAGGGGCTAGGTGCGTCAGGTTTATTATTAATATAGGTTATTCACAAGACATACTCAGTGTGTATTTTTCTATGTGATTTTAGTCACCGTATCTCTCCTAAATTCCTGATTGTGCTGACTACACTGCGCAGGGGTTTGGGTCAGGTATTGTGCTGCTGATATTGTACTGTGTTACCTTGTATTACGATATATCATGTCCGCCAAAAAGGGTAACGGTTCTGGGGCTGAACCCACTGGGAGTGGTGATGAAGTCACAGATTCATTTGAGGAAAACGTAGCAGCTAAGGGTTTTGGTTCTGGAGGTTCCTTGCCCCCCAGTGGGACTGTAGCAACTGGGGTTCAGAATGACCCACCGTGGGCTACCTTCTCCACGCTACTGACTACACTAGTTACCAAACTAACGCCCCCTATGGGACCTCCTGTGCCAGTGCAACCGTTCATGGTCCCCGCGGTTAATCCGCCGTGGGCAGATCTTTTGTCCAATCAGTTACAGCAATTGAACCATTCCTTGACTACTAAGAAGTCAAACCCTCGCCCGCCTAAGACCAAAGGGTCTTCTAAGCGGGCCATTACTTCCTCACAATCCACTGCTGTCCCTGACACCTCGTCTGATGAGGATGGCGTTTATACTGACCCCACAGATTCCGATCCTGATATATCTGATGGGGAGGGTGTTTCACAAGTGGATGTTCCTGATTTATTGGAGGCTATACGGTCATTTCTTCAGATTACAGATGAACTGGAACCGTCCGTTCCTCCTAAGAAACCGGAAAGGTTTAAACGTCAGAAGGTGGTTAAACTAGTTTTACCTCACTCTGATCATCTGGTTGATATTCGTCAGGAATCCTGGGAAAACCCAGGAAAGAAGTTCATGCCTCACAAGAAGCTACTTGCTCGCTATCCTGTCGCACCGGAGCTGACTAAAAATTGAGAGACACCTCCACTGGTGGATTCACATGTGGCAAAGATGGTGGTCTCCTCAGCTCTACCTGTCACTACTGTTATGTCTCTGAAAGACCCTACGGATAAGCATGTGGAGGGTTGTCTAAAAGCGATTTATACCCTTGCGGGCACCGTACATAGGCCCACTATTGCAGCGACATGGGCTGCAGAAGCTATTGAAGCATGGACCCAGGAGTTGGAAGCTGAAATCTCTTCTGACCATGCTAGACAATGTTTGTCGTATATTGTCACGGCTTCTCACTATATTAAGGAGGCGGCTTCTGATGCCGGTGTTCTGGTAGCCAAGGCTTCGACTACGTCAGTTCTAGCTCACCGGATCTTATGGCTGCGGTCCTGGTCTGTGGATCTGGCCTCTAGAAAAACCCTGGAGGTACTCCCTTTTAAGGGAAATATCCTTTTTGGAGAGAACTTAAATAAGATAGTGGCTGATTTGGCGTCTGCTAAAACAGCCTGTCTACCAAGTACTGCCCCTTCTGTACTGAAGGTTAAAAGTACTTTGTTTCGTCCCTTTCGTCCTTCAGGAAAAGCAAAAGGTCAGGCGTACACCAAACAGGGTCGCACTTCCAAATCTGGTAAGCCAAAGCCCAAACGTGCCTGGGCTGCCCGTCAGCCAGCTTCCATGACCGATAAGCCTGCCGCATGACGGGGCGGGCCTCCCCCTGGGGGACCCAGGGTCGGGGGCCGGCTTCTAGGGTATACCCAGGAATGGTTGAAGACCACTTCAGATGCCTGGGTACGGGAAACCGTCACTCGAGGTTACGCCGTCGCCTTCAAAACCCGTCCCCCTCATCGATTTTGCCTGACAGACGTTCCTTCGGATCAAGTAAAGGCAAAGACTCTTCATTCGGTGGTACAGACCCTCCTGGAAACAGGAGTGGTAGTACAGATGCCTCTTGCTTAGAGGGGCCAGGGGTACTATTCGCCGCTGTTCCTAGTCCCGAAACTGAATGGGTCCTCCCGGCCCATTCTAAACCTCAAGGTGTTGAACAAATTTGTGAAGGTATCCAAGTTCCGTATGGAAACTCTTCGCTCTATTGTCCTGGCCTTGGAACATGGAGATTATATGGTCTCCCTGGACATACAGGATGCCTACCTGCATATTCCTATAGCAGTGTCGCATCAGCAGTATCTGAGGTTTGCGGTTGGCAATCTACATTACCAATTTTGGGCGTTACCTTTTGGTTTGACCACGGCTCCGCGAGTCTTCACCAAAGTCATGGCGGTGATGACAGCTGTACTCCGCCGTCAAGGGGTCAGGATCCTACCGTACCTGGACGACTTGTTGATCCTGGAAAATTACCCAGAAATTCTCCTACGTCATCTGGATCTGACTGTCCGGTTTCTGTAAGCCCACGGGTGGCTAATCAACTGGAAGAAATCGTCCCTGGTCCCTGCTCAGAGCATGGTGCACCTGGAAACGTTATTGGACACTCGCAACCAACGGTTGTTTTTGTCTCAAGAGAAAGTCCTGAAGCTTCAGGACAGGATTCAACACCTCCCTATCTTGTCCGCAAGTGTCGATACATTCGGCGATGCAAGTGCTAGGCCTCATAGTGTCAGCATTCGACATGGTGGAGTATGCTCAATTTCATCCTCGCCCCCTCCAGAGGCTGATTCTGGCCAAGTGGGATGGCCTGCCTCACTGGATCAGGTATCAATTGATCTCCTTGACACCGGAGGTCCATCTGTCACTGAGCTGGTGGCTTCAGGACCAACGATTGAGCAGGGGTCATCCGTTCTGGATACCCGACTGGGTCCTGCTGATGACGGATGCCAGTCTGAGAGGTTGGAGCGCAGTGTTGGAGCAACACTCCCTTCAGGGTCGGTGGACCATGGAGGAGTCTCGCCTCCCGATCAACATTCTGGAATTATGGGCGGAATTCAACTCATTGTACCGGAACAGGTCGGTTCTGTATTAAATGCTGGGCCAGGTTCAGTCGGACAACGCCACCACAATGGCTTACATAAATCATCAAGGTGGCACTCGAAGCCACTTGGCAATGAAGGAAGTATCACGGATTCTTCAATGGGAGGAACGCCATCTACCGGCCATATCGGCAATATTCATTCCGGGGGTCCTGAATTGGGAAGCAGACTTTCTCAGTTGTCAGGACGTACACGCCGGAGAGTGGGGCCTCCATCCAGAAGTGTTTCAACTCCTAGTGGAAAGGTGGGGCCTTCCAGACGTGGACCTGATGGCGTCTCGACACAATCACAAGGTTCCGGTCTTCGGAGCAAGAACAAGGGATCCTCAAGCAGCGTTCATGGATGCGCTGGCGGTTCCGTGGAATTTTCGGCTGCCGTACGTGTTCCCTTCGGTGTCACTCCTGCCCAGGGTAATACGGAAGTTGAAGCAGGAAGGAGGACTTCTGCTTCTCGTAGCTCCAGCGTGGCCCAGACGGCACTGGTTCTCAGACCTCCGGGGCCTCTCGCTAGAGTGTCCCCTTCTACTTCCACAACGACCAGACCTCCTCATTCAGGGTCCCTGTGTCCATCAGGACTTGGCCCGGCTGGCCTTGACAGCGTGGCTCTAGAAGCTTCCGTCTTGAGGGCCAGAAGTTTTTCTGAGTCGGTCATTCAAACTATGCTGCGGGCCCGGAAACCGGCTTCTGCTCGGATTTACCATAGGGTCTGGCATTCTTACTTTGTTTGGTGCGCATCTAACAATTATGGCGCTTCCAAGTTTAGTACGGCCAAGCTTTTGGCTTTTCTTCAGCAGGGCCTGGACCTTGGCCTGCGTCTGGCTTCCATCAAGGTTCATATTTCTGCCTTGTCGGTTTGGTTTCAGAGAAAAATCGCAACCTTGCCTGATGTACATACCTTCACTCAGGGTGTGTTGCGAATCCAACCTCCCTATGTCCCGCCTGTGGCTCCTTGGGATTTGTTGGTGGTTTTGGAGGCGTTGCAAGATTCTCTGTTTGAACCTCTTGAATTGGCTGACCTTAAGTGGCTTTCCCTTAAGGTTGTGTTTCTGCTGGCTATTGCCTCTGCTAGAAGAGTGTCGGATTTGAGCGCCTTGTCTTGTAGTTCCCCATATCTGATTTTTCCCCGTGACCGGGCGGTTCTGCGGACTTGTCCCGGGTATTTACCTAAGGTGGTGTCTTCGTTCCACCTTAATCAGGAAATTGTGGTTCCGGCCCTTGTCTCTCCTGATTTGTCTCCTAAAGAGCGGTGTTTGGATGTGGTACGGGCTCTCCGTATCTATGTGCAGAGGACTGCTTCCATCTGGAAGTCTGATTCTTTCTTTGTTCTGTTTGGTTTTCACAAACGTGGCTGGCCTGCTCACAAGCAGACCTTGGCCAGGTGGATTAGAATGGTGATTGCACATGCTTATGTGAAGGCTGATCGGTCGGCTCCTGCTCACATTACGGCCCATTCTACTCGGTCTGTTGGACCTTCTTGGGCGGCCCGCCTTGGTGCGACCCTTGAACAATTGTGCAAGGCGGCTACGTGGTCCTCAATGAACACGTTCATAAGGTTCAATGCCTTCGATACTGCCACTTCCCAGGATGCTTCCTTTGGACACTGGGTTCTCATGCCCACTACAGTGCATCCCCTCCCATGAGGAACTGCTTTAGGACATCCCCAGTGTCTATCCATGTGGAGCCCAGTGTACCCCGCAGCAGAAAACGAGATTTATGGTAAGAATTTACCTTTGTTAAATATCTTTCTGCGAGGTACACTGGGATCCAAAAGTCGCCCACCCTGACACATTTAGCTTTTTTGGGTTGGTGTGGCATTAGCCGCTGAATCTGTCTCCTGGGGTGAAATTTTGTTGTCTGTGGCTACTAACTGTTGTTGTCTTTTTTACCTGCTAATGCATTGGGCTGGTTAACTAAAAACTGAGCTCCTGTGCAGGGAGGCGGGGTTATAGAGGAGGCGGCGCTGTGCATTCTGGGAAGTCAAAGCTTTTGAGCCTGTTGGTGCCTCGGATCAAGATCCTACTCTACACCCCAATGTCTATCCTTGTGGAGCCCAGTGTACCTTGCAGAAAGAGATTTAACAAAGGTAAATTCTTACCATAAATCTCGTTATAATGAAGAAACACCACCAAGATGGTGGTGGTCTAAAAGAGCATGCACAGGGCTAAAGCTATTTGGATAGAAGATGTCATTATTACCATTGGAATGGTCCAGGTAAATATGGATCTTTGACTGCCATTTAGAAGAAATTCACTGCTAAGACCTCAGACACTTACAGCTTTTGATTAGATTGAGGAGTCCCTCTCCAGTGGCAAACGCAGGATTTGCATGGGGGGGTTTCCAGAACTGGGTGGAGCCAATCACGGGGGTGGGGACTGAGGTGACCCAGTATATGCTGGGTCCGTAAAACTAGTGTGTCTGTGTGTGTATATATATATATATATATATATATATATATACCGTGTATGTATATATATATATATATATATATATATATATATACACACACACACACACACACATACATAAATACATAGCATATTAAACATGCATACATATATATATATATATACACACATACAGTACACGTATATATACATATGTATATATATCATATGTGTGTGTTTATATGTATGTATGTATATACATGTGTATATATGTATGCACATGGATATATATGTACTATAATTAAAATAAAGTAAACTTTTACTGCACTTACAAGTGCCACCAGGAAGACAGCAGGCTGCAGAGGATGCTAGACAGCCATTAATAATACTCATGCAGCTAAAAAAAAAAAAAAAAAAAAAAATCTTTTTTTTTTTTAGTGGAGGGGGGTTTCTGGGTGCTCGGAAACCCCCCTGGGTGCGCCACTGCTCTCCCGTGGAAAAGAAGAATAAAATAAATTGATGCATCACAGCTAGTGACCCGAATATAAATTAGTTTACAATTAACTCTTGAAAATGCATTACTGCAACTAATGACCTAATAAATACTTGATCTTAGTTTTTTGAGAAGATCACGTAAAACACTAGTTTTGATATATAAACACAGATTAGTTGATTCCTGTTGACATATGAAAATCCTAAATATTATCCAAGTGTATGAGAAAGATGCCAGGTGTATAGAGACCAGACAATTGATGATGTGAAGCTGATGGAATAAAATCATAATTTCTGGACACTTTCTTTACTGAGGATGACAAAACTGCTAATATAAATAGCAAGTGTTATTTTAAAATGAAACTTTCCCAATAATAGCATGAATAAGCTATGTCACCGAAAGGCACTATGGAACTGAAGTAAATTATTTTATTTTCCCTACGTAGTGCGTCTGGATTTTCCTAATTAGTGCATAATAAGGCATGAGTTTAATAAAGACAGCCAAACTCCATGGCCTGTATGTAGTACCTCCAATTTTAATTCATAGTAGATTTACTATTTATATCTTCCCACAGTGTAAGTTAAGTTATTCTAACTGGATCGATAGACGCAGTTACTTAGATAAACAAGATAAATCCAGATGAGATTTATCACCTCAGTAGCCTGATCATGTGACTGGCTAACATCATAGAAAGCTTTTTTAATATCACTCAGCTGTGGTATAAAAGTCACAGCATGATATAGAATTTGTCACTTAGCATTCCTTCCAATTTTCTTGAAGTTGAGTTTGGGACCAATGTGATGTGACATTTGGCAAGGGTCGTGACCTTATGGAAAATTTTGTACTTGCGAGCCACGCCCCCATTTTCATCATGCCAGAGCTCTCCAAGCTGCTGAGCATGCACCCAGTCCCACTCTCCAGTGAATAGATGTTGCGTGCATGAGCACAGCTTGTATTCACCACTTGCTCTTCTAAGCAGAGCAGCGAGTGAGAGGGGTCTCCCAATGTCCACCTCTATTCAGGACACTGCAACCTGCAATCCACATTTATTGCAGATGTTCATGTAGTTGAGTGATTTTTACCAACTGCAGAAGTTTTTCCACTGGTAATAATAGGAATTTAATTACCTACTGGTAAATCCTTTTCTCGTAGTCCGTAAAGGATGCTGGGGTCCACATTAGTACCATGGGGGTATAGACGGGTCCCTTGGGAGCCATGGGCACTTTAAGAGTTTAATATTGTAGGCTTCCTTCTCCCTCTATGCCCCTCCTACCAGACTCAGTCTAGAAACTGTGCCCGAGGAAATTTACATACTTCGAGAGAAGGAAATACACCGATAGTGGTGAGATTTACACCTGCTCACACTTAACAACAGAAAACCAAGCTAACCAGCTTGAAACAAGTCAGCATCGGCTGAATAACAGTACTTAACCAAGTAACAATGCAGTACTTAACTAAGTAACAAATGCAGGAGAGCGAAGTGCTGGGTGGGCGCCCAGCATCCTCTACGGACTATGAGAAAAGGATTTACCGGAGGTAATTAAAATCCTATTTTCTCTTACGTCCTAGAGGATTCTGGGGTCCACATTAGTACCATGGGGATGTACCAAAGCTCCCAGTATGGGCGGAAGAGCGTGGAGGCTCCTGCAGAACCGACTGACCAAACTTCAGGTGCTCAGAGGCCAAAGTATCGAACTTGTAGAACTTAGCAAACGTGTTCGATCCTGACCAAGTAGCTGCTCGGCAAAGCTGTAAAGCCAAGAAACCATGGGCAGCCACCCAGGAAGAACCCACTTTACGAGAAGAGTGGGCCTTAACAGATTTTGGACACGGCAAGCCTGCCATAGAATAAGCATGCTGGATAGTACACCTGATCCAGCGAGAAATCGTCCGCTTAGAAGCAGGACACCCAACTAGGGGGTCATTCTGAATTGTTCGCTAGCTGCTTTCGTTCGCAGCGCAGCGATCAGGCAAAAAATCGTCACTTCTGCGCATGCGTATGATGCGCAGTGCGCACGCGCAACGTACTTTCACAAAAGCCGATGCAGTTTCACACAAAGTCTAGCAACGCTTTTCAGTCGCACTGCTGATCGTTGAGTGATTGACAGGAAGTGGGTGTTTCTGGGTGGTAGCTGACCGTTTTCGGGGAGTGTGCTGAAAAACGCAGGCGTGCCAGATAAAAACGCAGGAGTGGCTGGGGAAACGGGGGAGTGGCTGGCTGAACGCAGGGCGTGTTTGTGACGTCAAAACAGGAACTAAATAGTCTGAAGTGATCGCAAGGTAGGAGTAGGTCTGCAGCTACTCTGAAACTGCAAAAAAAATTTGTAGCAGCGCTGCGATCCTTTCGTTCGCACTTCTGCTAAGCTAAGATACACTCCCAGAGGGTGGCGGCTTAGCGTTTGCACTGCTGCTAAAAGCAGCAAGTGAGCGAACAACTCGGAATGAGGGCCCTTGTTGGGATTATAAAGGACAAACAGAGCGTCCGACTTTCTGTGATGAGAAGTTTTCTTCCCATAAATCTTCAAAGCCTTACAACATCCAAGGATTTTGAAGTAATTGAGGAGTCAGTAGCCACTGGCACCACAATAGGTTGGTTGATATGAAAAGCCGACACAACTTTTGGAAGAAATTGCTGACGGGTTCTGAGCTTAGCTCTATCTTTATAGAAAATCAAGCAGGGGCTCTTGCAGGACAATGCCCCCAATTCCGACACATGTCTAGCAGATGCCAATGCCAATAGTGTGACCGCCTTCCAAGTAAGAAGTTTGACATCAACCTCCTGTAAAGGTTTGAACCAATCCAACTGCAGGAACTGCAGCACCACATTAAGATCCCAAGATGCCGTAGGAGGCACAAAGGGAGGCTGGATGTGCAGAACCCCTTTCAAGAAAGTCTGAACCTCAGGGAGGATAGCCAATTGTTTCTGGAAGAAAATGGACAAGGTCGAAATCTGGACTTTTATGGAACCCAAATGCAGGCCCACATCCACACCTGCTTGCAAAAAGAGGAGAAACCGCTCTAGTTGAAACTCCACCATAGGAAAATTCTTGGATTCACACCAAGACACATACTTTTTCCAAATTCGGTGGTAATGTTTAGACGTTACTCCTTTCCTAGCCTGTATCAGGGTAGTAATAACCTTGTTCGGAATGCCCTTCCGAGCTAAGATCTGGCGTTCAACCTCCATGCCATCAAACGTAGCCGCGGTAAGTCTTGATAAGCAAATTTCCCCTGTTGCAGAAGGTCCTCGCGAAGAGGAAGAGGCCTCGGATCTTCCAGCAATAACTCCAGAAGATCCGCGTACCAAGCCCTTCTTGGCCAGTCCGGAGCATTGAGGATCATCTGAACTCTTGTTCTTTTTATTAGCTTTGAGAATCCTTGGGATGAGTGGAAGTGGAGGGAACCCTCCACTGCCTGTGGGTCTCTCGACCTGGAACAGTACCTCCGAAGCTTCTTGTTGAGGCGGGAGGCCATCATGTCTATTTAAGGTACGCCCCACAGACTTGTCACCTCCGTGAACACCTCCAGGTGGAGGCCCCACTCTCCTGGATGGAGATTGTGTCTGCTGAGGAAGTCCGCTTCCCAGTTGTCCACTCCCGGAATGAAGATTGCCGACAGTGCCAACGCGTGCCTTTCTGCCCAGGGGATGATTCTTTTTACCTCTGACATTGCAGCTTTGCTCTTCATTCCGCCTTGTCGGCTTATGTAGGCCACTCTCGTTACATTGTCCAACTGAACCTGAATGGCCTTATCTTTCAGAAGATGTGCCGCTTGTAGAAGGATGATCCAATTCTGAATCATGAACCTGCGGCCCTCTAGTAGGTGAGAAGTTTGCAGCCACCAGAGGAGCGAGATTCTGGCTTTTGGTGACAGGCATATCCTCTGGTGCATGTGAAGATGAGATTCCGACCGTTTGTCCAGGAGATCCAGTTGGAAAGACCATGCATGAAATCTTCTGTACTGTAAAGCTTCGTAGGAGGCAACCATCTTCCCCAGAAGGCGAATGCACTGATGAACCGATACGCGGGCTAGCTTCAGGACATCCCGGACCATTGTTTGTATCAGCAACGCTTTCTCCGCTGGCAGAAGCACTCTCTGTACTTCCGTGTTGAGGATCATCCCCAGGAAGGACAGTCTCCTTGTCGGCTCCAAATGCGACTTTGGAAGATTCAGGATCCATCCATGATCCTGGAGTAGTTGAGTTGAGAGAGCAATGCTCTGTAACAGCTTCCTCGTGGAAGACTCTTTTATCAGCAGATCGTCCAGATAAGGAATTATGTTCACACCCTACTTGCGGAGGAGTAGCATCATCTCCGCCATGACCTTGGTGAACACCCTTGGTGCCGTGGAGAGGCCAAACGGCAGTGCCTGGAACTGATAGTGACAGTCCAGCAGCGCAAATCTTAGACAAGCCCGGTGAGGCGGCCAGAACGGAATGTGAAGGTACACATCCTTGATATCTAGGGATACCAGAAATTTCCCCTCCTCCAGACCGGAGATCACCTCTCTCAGGGACTCCATCTTGAATTTGAATTCCCTCAAATAAGGGTTCAATGACTTTAGGTTCAGTATTGGCTTGAGCGAACCATCCTTGTTTGTTAGGTGAGGTGGAACTGGAACAATGACATTTGACTTTAGCAATTTTTAAATGGCTTCCTCTAGGATAGCACTTTCTGTCAGCAAAGCTGGTAAGCCTGATTTGAAGAATCTGTGAGGGGGGAGTTCTTGAAACTCCAGTCTGTACCCCTGGGTAACAATATCTTCTACCCAGGGGTCTAGGCATGATGATGCCCAGACATGACTGAAATTTCTGAGTCTTGCTCCCACCTGCCCGATCTCCAGGCTGGGAGGTCCTGGGAACCTGTTGGAGCAGGTTTTCTGAATTTCCCCTGACCTCCTCTACAGAAAGCGGTAGGGGGTTTGGACTTTTTAACTTTCGCGGTCCAAAAGGACTGCATAGTAGCCGTAGGATAAGATTTCCTAGTCGGCGGTGTTGCTGAGGGAAGGAAGGTTGACTTACCCGCAGTTGCCGTGGAGATCCATGCATCTAATGCTTCCCCAAACAGAGCCTGACCTGTGAAGGGCAGGTTCTCCACACTTTTCTTGTATTCCGCATCCGCAGACCATTGACGCAGCCAGAGTCCCCTGTGTGCCGAGACAGCCATGGAAGAAGCCCTCACATTAAGATGGCCAAGGTCCTTCATGGCCACCACCATGAAACCTGCAGAATCCTGTATGTGACATAAAAACAATTCGATGTCACTTCTATCCATAGAATCCAATTCCTCTAGTAATGTGCCTGACCACTTTACTATGGCTTTAGAAATCCATGCACAGGCAATAGTGGGTCTTAAAGCTACGCCAGTAGCTGTGTATGGTGATTTGAGCATAGCCTCAATCTTGCGGTCAGCCGGCTCTTTTAAAGCGGTGGACCCAGGGACAGGTAAAACCACCTTCTTTGACAACCTAGATACAGAAGCGTCTACTACAGGCTTGATTTCCCACTTTTTCCTGTCCTCCTCAGGGAAAGGAAATGCAATTAGAACCCTTTTTGGGTTTTGACAGGACTTTTCAAACAATGCGTTTAGTTCCTTAGATGCAGGGAATGTAAGAGAGGATTTCTTATTGTCAGTAAAGTAAGCCTCCTCTACTTGCTCAGGTACCTTATCAGTAATGTGTAAAATGTCCCTAATAGCCTCAATCATGAGTTGCACCCCGTTAGCAAGGGATGCATCTCCCCCCTGCATATCCCCATCACCTCTCCCTGTATCAGAGTTGGTATCCGTGTCAGCTTGCATTATCTGGGCAAGAGCACGCTTTTTAATGTATACAATTGGGGTCTTTGATGAGGTAGTGGGAGCTGAATATGACAAAACCTCAACAGACTTTCTCAAAACCTGTGTTTCAGTCTCATTTTGAGCTATCTGAGATGAAATCTGGGCTATCATTCCCCTATTAGAATCCACCGTTGGGGGTTCGGATTCAGAAGGCTAAGACAGTATATTACAGTCCTGAGTACATGGAATAGAATCTTCAGGAGAAGATACACACTCTGCAGCACAAGATAAAGAGTTCCTAGACATGTTTATGTGAGCTATACAAACACACACACACACACACACACAGGAAAATGCAGACACAGTTTCCCCCAGAGTACCTTCAGAGAGACAGAGTATATGGGGCCAGCCACACAGCCAACAGTAGACAGTTAATACACTAAACGGCCGGCACTGACTGAATAACCTTAATAGATTAAACAGTGATTATTACACTCTCTCCCCATCAGTCTATAACACCCTGGTACCGCAGAGATATCCTGGAGTTATGTGGAGGGCAGCGCTCCCTGTCAGCATCTTGTCAGTGTGATCTGCAAGGAGAAAATGGCGCTGGTGAGTGCTGGTTCCGCTCTGAGGAGAAGCCCCATCCCCTTTAATGGCACATCATCCCGCTTTCACAGATTATACTGGCCTGAGGTGATTTAGCTGCTAAAAGTGGGAATAGCCCCTGTTAGCATATGTGACCAGTGTATGGTATTTGCGCTGGCCCAGGGTGCCTCTCACAGCACCGCACATCAAGTACCGCTGAGCCCTCCGGAGCGCAGCCTATCAGAGCTGCGCTCCCACCCTTGTGTCGCCATTCCCGCCGGCGAGCTGCTTACCGGGTCGCCGGCGTCATACTCACCACTCTTCTATCCTCTGGCTCTGTTAGGGTGGCGGCCGTGCTGCGGGAGTGAGTGGTCACCTCGTGATCTTGCGATCAGCACCCTCAGGAGCTCAGTGTCCTGTCAGCGGAGCTAGAGAACCATTAACTTCTAGAGTTGGTTCCTACTCCCCCCCCCCCCCCCCCCCCCCCCAAGTCCCAAAAAGCAGGGAGGCTGTTGCCAGCAGCCTTCCTGTACCTAACACTCTTAGAAAAACAATAAAACTATAAAAACTCCTAGGAACTCCCCTAGCTGTGACCGGCTCCACCGGGCATATTTTCTAAACTGAGTCTGGTAGGAGGGGCATAGATGTTAGGGTCTCCTGCCCTGTGCTGCCACGTCGTCATGGCAACCGGGAGACAAGTGCTAGCGAAGTAACCTGAGCGCAGCTGATACTCCGGTCCGGGTCTTTTGCTGTGCAGTGGTTACAGGCATGGGATCCGGTGCTGGTTTTTGTGCTCACAGTCTGTGAGGTTTGAGGGGGGCGTGGACAGCACCTGCTTTATAAGGCCTCTTCTCAGGTTAAGCAGATGCTGCTGAATCTTTGTTGGTTAGTCAGTTCCTGAAAGTTAGCCAGTACTGTGTAGCTTTGTATTTTGTTGTTGCTTACTGCAAATAGGCCTGGGCATTTGGTACTACACTCTGCCAATCCAGACCTAGCAGTAAGACTGGAGTCAGTCGTTTAGCCTGCTGAGGTTCTTTTGCTATTCTGTGAACCCAGCAGGTTTGTGGCTGTACTTTCAGACCTGCCTGCATAATCCTCTCTCACTGTGCAGGGCGTCCATGTGTCAGTTTAGTGGCAGTAAGCTGAACCTGGGCCCTGCAAGTGAGAATTAGGATTGTGGAGACTCTCCTTGTGTCTATTATTCCATCTCTGACCAAGGAGTTTACTGCCACACCCGTTGGTAACCCTTTAGGGTTTTGCTGTTGCCCTTAGCAACAGCATTTCGGGTTCTCTACGTATTAAAACACAACATCTTGCTTTTTCCATCTGAGCATTTCTAATACTAGGGAGACACCCAGTTTCTTAGCCTCTGGGCTTCTCTGTTCACTCTGTGTTGGTTTTGTTACCCTATCACCTTCTGTGTACGTTATGTCATATTTCCCAGTCTGTCTGTGAGTTCATTTGTTTTGCATCCCTCTCTGTTCAGACACCAGTACATTCCTGCAGGCACTGGTGTGTATAACAGTTCAAACACCAGTACATTCCTGCAGGCACTGGTGTGCATAACAATAGAGGGAGGAGCCATCCCACATTATTAAACTCTTAAAGTGCCCATGGCTCCCAAGGGACCCGTCTATACTCCATGGTACTAATGTGGACCCCAGCATCCTCTAAGACATAAGAGAAAAACAGTTGTTGGATGTCTACTGATAGAGTTGGTTATAGAGAGGGAAATATAAAAAAGGTGTAAGTGTAGGATCTTCATAAACTCGAACAAAAATCAAATTATGAAATAGACTGGAGAATGTCATGTCATTTTTTTTTTTGTGTGTTGTGTGATCATTTCAGATAATCAAGGATCTGAAATAGCCATTAAACTAAGTCCTGCTCCCCTAAAAGTGCAGTGATGATGTAAGTGTAAGGGTGGTAATGTCTGAATTATCATTTAAGGATGACATATGTTAGGAACCAATATATATCCCAAGATTTAAAACATTTTTGTAAGGTCTAGAAATCAGTATTCCTTCAAGGAAATTAAGGTACAATTTGTAGTCTGTCAAATCAGGGACTTCTAGGGCCAAACTAAGCCATATGATACAATAACACCAGACACTTTGTTGTCTTGTTCATTGTAATGTGCAAGAAAGTCAAAGAGTAAATGGAGGAGGAATAAAAACAAATAACTCCCATAGACACCTCCATGTGTTAAAAACATGAAGAGAAATCTGGCTCTTGCTCAAGGTCCTAAAAAAGTGTTTATTATTGAGAGGTGGCATCAATTTTACAGATGTTCAGCTTTACTCACAGGCTGCTATGTGTAGATATATTAAAGATTAGTTACATAAACAAGATACTTATGCTGACACATTATTAGAGCAGGATCTGGTCAGGATCCCGACAGTTACAGTCACAGACAATACCGATGCCGGAATCCCGACACTATTCAGAATGCCAACACCGGCTGGAGACCCGAATAGGTTTAGGCTACAGAAAGGGAGGGTTAGGGTGCCAGGGAGGGAAGGTAGGTATACTTACCTTCCCCTGTATGGATTTTAATCATCAGATGCCGCAGTCGGTATTCTGACCGCTGGCATCCCGACCACCGACATGATACCCAACCCATTAGAGCAGTCATTTCTGTCCTGGATGGACCTAAGTTCCTAGTTTCCTACAAAAGCAGGAGATTCCGTCTCATTTATTAGATAATCCACTCTTGATGACTGCTTTGTCGACCTGGCATACGGTGAGAGATGCTTGGAATCTCAATAGTCACCACTCTCTCTTCCTCCCATTTTTATCAAATCCTGAATTTCAAAACGGTGAGGCCGCACTTACATTCTGCTCTTGGTCAAGTAAGGGACTTAGGTGTGTTCAGCATCTAATATCAACACTAAGAAGCCACTCTCTTTTTCGGAAACAGGTTCCCTTTTTCTTTTCTCACAGTTCATGATTTCAGATATTTACAGGAACATTACACTTCAACTGTCCTAGCCTCTTTATCTTCCATAGATACAGTATGACTAATTCTTTTGATGTGGTATAACAAGATGAGAATGTCTTATCTATAGCTATTTCGCATTTTTATACTAACCTACATGCACCTTATTACGATAAACATACTGTAGACGTACTGGCATTCATCAATGGGTTTCTCAATTTCCACACCTAGAGAAGAAACTTGTAACCCAGTTGCTTTACAAAAATAAAACCTTACCAGCTGCAATGTGTGTGTGTGTGTGTGTGTGTGTGTGTGTGTGTGTGTTTGTCATTCATTACCTATTATATGTACCAAGAAATCTTTTTCTGATACTAAAATAACTGCTTGCAGGTCTCTACTATTTAAGAGTACAGTTTACACTATCCCACATGAGTATGAATATATCTGTTTATACTTTATTGTACTTGTGTGGACATTCTGTCCCCTCTTGATTGTCTATTTCTCTTGCAATTGCCGCTACTTATACTCTGTAAATTTGGATATGTTCAATAAAAATATTTTTTTTTAAAAAAGTGTTTATTAATATTGAAGTGATGGACACTAAAAGGTAAGTCAGACAGGAAACTCCATAATGTTGCAATTTGCAAGCATCTAAAAAAGAGATTCCATGATCTCGTATATACTTTGGAAGGATCCCCTGGATAGGTTTAAAGGGTTATTTAGACCTATGCATAACTAAGCAATTAGTTATAACACATTTCTAGATGGCCTTATTGCAAGCACCAGCATTATTCAAGTCACCTGACATATTTGATTATGTAAATTACAGTAAGAAAAGGTAAAAATGCGTAGGAGAGATTCAAATCTGGACCTTTGCAAAAGGTTGATTTTAATTGATCTAAATTGATGTCGCTTTTTCAGGTGAAAACTCGCATATTTAATAAAATTTAAAAATCATTATCAAAAATTGTCTGTAAGTAAATATGTTTTAGACCCTGAAACACAAATATTAATTAAGATTGATTTAAAATCTAATAAATTCGATCTTTAGTAATTTTACCCTGAGATCTCATATCAGGAGACAGAGGTGATAAGTGACAGTTATATACCAAGCAGTGACTTTTATACTAAAGCTCAGTGATGCCACAAACGCTATTTATGATGTTGACCAGTCACATGATAAACATACTGAGATCATATATTACAACCTACAAACATTTCACCACTGATATCTATCAATCTATCCAATTAACATTTTCAGATAATATTTAGGATGAAATGAGCATACCTTACACTGTGAGAAGACATATCAGCAAATACAGCTGATAATTGACAGTTCTTTACCAAGCGGCACCTTTTATACTAAAACAGATCTGTCGCAAAAGCTGCTTATGATCATAGCCAGTCGCATGATCTAAGGTGATAGTTCACAAACTGTATGCATTTCACTACTAATTTCTATCCCTGAAAAAATGTGTGCACTTGCTGTAAATAGGTTATATATAAAACAGGACAGTTTTGTAAAAGATAAAATATCTGTTTATTAATACACTTAAAGTTTAAAAATTAGATCAATAATTGATATATATCCCGGGATTTAGGCCAAATAAAGATTCAATCCCGGGGATTGCGGGATTTCTCTGCGTCATTTTTTTTTTAATGCCAGGCAGCATTGAGCTTCCTCAGGAGGCTCAGAAGCTGCCCGGCTCCCTCTGCCCCCAGCAATGCATACTGGGCAGCGTGACATTATGTCAGAGGTTACTCTGTGCAGTCTGATGCCAGCTGCCCAGACCGCATCTCACCGCCCGCAGCCTTCCCACCCACGATGGTGAGTGTGACGCCAGCCGCCAGCGAGCCTGGTTCCCATCCACGATGGTATTTGTGTGGGGTGGGCGGGTCTTCAACCCAATCCCGGGATTGACCTTTCTTTAATCCTGATACCCGGGATTGGAAAAAAGGCCTGGGATTGGCCTCCCTAGCCCAAAGCTGGTGTTTAAGGAGACCAATCAGTGAAGATGTATGTTATCGAGATTCCTGTGGCATATATCAAAGGCTCAACGCATTTCACTGGTCTTTCCATACCCCAGCTTCCTCAGGAGCATAAGTACCTGGTGTGGCCGATCACTCCATATATACCTGTCAGGTAATTATCTAAACATACACACCTGTGTGTGTTAAACATATAAAATACAAAACCATCCAATAAATGAAACAACATTTCTCTAACGTCCTAAGTGGATGCTGGGGACTCCGTAAGGATTATGGGGATTAGCGGCTCCGCAGGAGACTGGGCACAACTAAAGAAAGCTTTAGGACTACCTGGTGTGCACTGGCTCCTCCCACTAAGACCCTCCTCCAGACCTCAGTTAGATTCTTGTGCCCGGCTGAGCTGGATGCACACTAGGGGCTCTCCTGAGCTCCTAGAAAGAAAGTATATTTAGGTTTTTTATTTTACAGTGAGATCTGCTGGCAACAGGCTCACTGCAGCGAGGGACTAAGGGGAGAAGAAGCGAACCTACCTAACAGGTGGTAGTTTGGGCTTCTTAGGCTACTGGACACCATTAGCTCCAGAGGGATCGACCGCAGGACCCGACCTTGGTGTTCGTTCCCGGAGCCGCGCCGCCGTCCCCCTTACAGAGCCAGAAGGAAGAGGTCCGGAAAATCGGCGGCAGAAGACTTCGGTCTTCACCAAGGTAGCGCACAGCACTGCAGCTGTGCGCCATTGCTCCTCATGTACACCTCACACTCCGGTCACTGATGGGTGCAGGGCGCTGGGGGGGGGGCGCCCTGAGGGCAATATAAGACACCTTGGCTGGCAAATCATCACAATATATAGTCCCAGGGCTATATATGTGATAAATTACCCCTGCCAGAATCCATAAAAAAGCGAGAGAAAAGTCCGCCGAAAAAGGGGCGGGGCTTCTCCCTCAGCACACTGGCGCCATTTTTTCTTCACAGTGCAGCTGGAAGACAGCTCCCCAGGATCTCCCCTGTAGTTTTCAGGCTCAAAGGGTTAAAAAGAGAGGGGGGGGGGCACTAAATTTAGGCGCAATATATGTATACAAGCAGCTATTGGGGGAAAAATCACTCAGTTATAGTGTTAATCCCTGCATTATATAGCGCTCTGGTGTGTGCTGGCATACTCTCTCTCTGTCTCCCCAAAGGAATTTGTGGGGTCCTGTCCTCAGTCAGAGCATTCCCTGTGTGTGTGCGGTGTGTCGGTACGGCTGTGTCGACATGTTGGATGAGGAAGGTTACGTGGAGGCGGAGCAGAGGCCGATAAATGGGATGTCGCCCCCTGTGGGGCCGACACCAGAGTGGATGGATAGGTGGAAGGTATTAACCGACAATGTCAACTCCTTACATAAAAGGCTGGATGACGTAGCAGCTGTGGGACAGCCGGCTTCTCAGCCCGCGCCTGCCCAGGCGTCTCAAAGGCCATCAGGGGCTCAAAAAACGCCCGTTACCTCAGATGGCAGACACAGATGTCGACACGGAGTCTGACTCCAGTGTCGACGAGGTTGAGACATATACACAATCCACTAGGAACATCCGTTACATGATCTCGGCAATGAAAAATGTGTTACACATTTCTGACATGAACCCAAGTACCACATAAAAGGGGTTTTATTTTTGGGGAGAAAAAGCAGCCAGTGTTTTGTTCCCCCATCAGATGAATGAATGAAGTGTGTAAAGAAGCGTGGGTTCCCCCGATAAGAAACTGGTAATTTCTAAACAGTTACTGATGGCGTACCCTTTCCCGCCAGAGGATAGGTCACGCTGGGAGATATCCCCTAGGGTGGATAAGGCGCTCACACGTTTGTCAAAAAAGGTGGCACTGCCGTCTTAGGATACGGCCACCTTGAAGGAGCCTGCTGATAAAAAGCAGGAGGCTATCCTGAAGTCTGCATATACACACACTCAGGTTCTATACTGAGACCTGCAATTGCCTCAGCAAAATAGTGCTGCTGCAGCGTGG
This sequence comes from Pseudophryne corroboree, assembly GCF_028390025.1. Lineage (NCBI taxonomy): Eukaryota > Metazoa > Chordata > Amphibia > Anura > Myobatrachidae > Pseudophryne > Pseudophryne corroboree. The sequence continues at coordinate 276,023,520 of NC_086445.1, forward strand.
TCTTATACCCTGTCAGATGATATTAATACCCTAGACAGGGATAATATTTTGCTAACATAGAGCATTTTAAAGACGTCGTCTTATATAGGAAGGATGCACAGAGGGATATTTACCGGCTGGCATCCAGAATTAATGCAATGTCCATTCTGCCAGGAGGGTATTAGAAACCCGGCAGTGGATAGGTGATGCTGCCTTTAAAAGGCACATGGAGATTCTGCCTTATAAGGGTGAGGAATTGTTTGGGGATGGTCTCTGGGACCTCGTATCCACAGCAACAGCTGGGAACAAAAATTTTTACCTCAGGTTTCCTCACAAAAGCCTAAGAAAGCACCGTATTTTCAGGTACAGTCCTTTCGGCTTCAGAAAAGCAAGCGGGTCAAAGGCGCTTCCTTTCTGCACAGAGACAAGGGAAGAAGGAAAAAGCTGCACCAGACAGCCAGTTCCCAGGATCAAAAATCTTCCCTCGCTTCCTCTGAGTCCACCGCATGACGCTGGGGCTCCACAGGTGGAGACAGGTGCGGTGGGGGCGCGTCTCGGGAACTTCAGGGACCAGTGGGCTTGCCCACAGGTGGATCCCTAGGTTCGGCAAGTAGTATCACAGGGATACAGGCTGGAGTTCGAGGCGACTCCCCCTCGCCGTTACCTCACATCAGCCTTGCCTGCTGCCCTCGGAGAAAGATAGTACTGGCGGCAATTCACAAGCTGTACTTCCAGCAGGTGAAATCAAGGTACCCCTCCTTCAACAAGGCCGGGGTTACTATTCCAAAATGTTGTGGTACCGAAACCAGACGGTTCGGTGAGACCCATTCTAAAATTGAAATCCTTGAACACTTATATACGAAAGTTCAAGTTCAAAATGGAATCGCTCAGGGCGATTATTGCAAGCCTGGAGAATTTCAGGGTATCACTGGACATCAAGGATGCTTACCTGCATGTCCCTATTTACCCTCTTCACCAGGTGTACCTCAAAATTGTGGTACAGGATTGTCATTACCAATTCCAGACGTTGCCGTTGGTCTGTCCCCGGCACCGAGGGTATTTACCAAGGTAATGGCCGAAGTACTTATCCCGTACTTGGACGATCTCCTTATAAAGGTGAGGTCCAGGGAGCAGTTGTTCGTCGGAGTAGCACTATATCGGGAAGTGCCACAACAGCACGGCTGGATTCTGAATATTCCAAAGTCGCAGCTGGTTCCTACGACGCGTCTACTGTTCCTGGGTATGGTTCTGGACACAGAACAGGATAAAAAGGGTTTCTCCCGGAGGAGAAGTCCAAGGAGTTGACGTCTCTAGACGGAGACCTCCTAATACAAATACAGGTGTCGGTGCATCAATGCACGCGAGCCTTGGGAAAGATGGTAGCTTCTTACGAAGAAATTCCATTCGCCAGGTCCTATGCAAGGATTTTCCAGTGGGATCTGTTGGACAAGTGGTCCGGGTCGCATCTTCAGATGCATCGGCGGATAACCCTGTCTCCAAGGGCCAGGGTGTCGCTGTGGTGGTGACTGCAGAGTGCTCATCTTCTAGGGGGCCGCAGATTCGGCATACAGGACTGGGTCCTGGTGACCACGGATGCCAGCTTTCAAGGCTGGGGGGCAGTCACACAGGGAAGAAACTTCCAAGGCCTATGAAAAGTCAGGAGACTTCCCTACACATAAATGTTCTGGAACTATGGGCCATTTACAATGCCCTAAGTCAGGCTAGACCCCTGCTTCAACACCGGACGGTGCTGATCCAGTCAGACAACATCACGGCGGTCGCTCAGGGAAACCGACAGGGCGGCACAAGAAGCAGGATGGCGATGGCAGAAGCCACAAGGATTCTCCGATGGGCGGAAAATCATGTGTTAGCACTGTCAGCAGTGTTCATTCCCGGAGTGGACAACTGAGAAGCAGACTTTCTCAGCAGACACGACCTCCACCCGGGAGAGTGGGGACTTCATCCAGAAGTCTTCCAAATGATTGTACACCGTTGGGAAAGGCCACAGGTGGAAATGATGGCGTCCCGCCTCAACAAAAAGCTACAAAGATATTGCGCCAGGTCAAGGGACCCTCAGGCGATAGCTGTGGATGCTCTGGTAACACTGTGGGTGTACCAGTCGGTGTATGTGTTCCCTTCTCTGCCTCTCATACCCAGGGTAATGAGAATAATAAGAAGGAGAGGAGTAAGAACTATACTCATTGTTCCGGGTTGGCCAAGAAGAGCTTGGTACCCAGAACTCCAAGAAATGATCTCAGAGGACCCATGGCCTCGGCCGCTCAGACAGGACCTGCTGCAGCAGGGGGCCTGTCTGTTCCAAGACGTACCGCGGCTGCGTTTGACGGCATGGCGGTTGAACGCCGGATCCTGAAGGAAAAGGGCATTCCGGAGGAAGATATCCCTACGCTATTTAAAGCTAGGAAAGAAGTGAACGCAAACCATTATCACCGCATATGGCGGAAATATGTTGCGTGCTGTGAGGCCAGTAAGGCCCCAAAGGAGGAATTTCAGCTAGGTCGATTTCTGCACATCCTGCAAGTCAGAGGTGACTATGGGCCTAAAATTGGGTTCCATTAAGGTCCAGATTTCGGCTCTATCGATTTTCTTCCATAATAGAACTGGCTTCACTGCCTGAAGTTCAGACTTTTGTTAAGGGAGTGCTGCATAGTCAGCCCCCGTTGGTGCCTCCAGTGGCACCGTGGGATCTCAACGTAGTGTTGGATTTCCTGAAGTCGCATTGAGTTGAGCCACTTAAATCCGTGGAGCTACAATACCTCACGTGGAAAGTGGTCATGCTGTGGGCCTTGGCGTCGGCCAGGCGTGTATCAGAATTGGCGGCTTTGTCATGCAAAAGCCTTATCTGTATTTTATATGGATAAGGCGGAATTGAGGACTCGTTCCCAATTCCTTCCTAAGGTGGTATCAGTTTTTCATGTGAACCAACCTATTGTGGTAACAAATATTTACAAATGAGTGAATCAGTGCGCTCGTCAAATTTATACGTAATATCTCACTGTAAAAAGTGCAATCTGCAGTCCAGAATAAATAAGTCAAATGACCAGTCCAGTAAGTAAGTTTTGTTCAACTAATTCAAGGTTTGATTAATCAAAAAAGTCCACACTCTCCCCGTTTTAACGGGTGGCTGCTCAGTTCTTCAAAATGTGCCACTAGGTATTCGTGGCCCAAAGCGGAAATCTGAAAGTAGAGGAAGAAACAACAGAGCGCCTATAGTGTAGTATCCTTTAGTGAAATTTTTGTCACACGCAAGAATAATATTGCGTACCGGATTACGGCTTGACACAGTGCCTGTCGATCCCCTGGTCTTTTGAGTCCAATCTTCTGTCGGAGTCTATATAGAGTCAGGAGACAAAGAATCGCTATATGGCGTAGTAATTACTCAGTAAGTGGGGTCAAGTTTAGTATGTCACATAAGCTTATATGCGTACCAGATAAAGCAATGGTTCGTGCATATCAGTATTGGTGTGTAATATCTTGGTCCTTCTCAAAGGGATGTGGTCATGGGATAGCCTTAGGACAATATATCAAAGCTTCAGTCACCACTTCATAAAGAAACTGATTTATTAAGTGAAGGTATACAAAAAATAAGTAAATGAATAGCTTAGCTTGATTGACAAAAAATGTCGGCTGGGGTAGGTCAGCAAATCAGCAGGTAACTCTCCCAGTAGGTCAGCAAATCAGCAAGTCACTCTCAACGCGTTTCGCCCGTTTTGGGGCTTCATCAGAAGCCCCAAAACGGGCGAAACGCGTTGAGAGTGACTTGCTGATTTGCTGACCTACTGGGAGAGTTACCTGCTGATTTGCTGACCTACCCCAGCCGACATTTTTTGTCAATCAAGCTAAGCTATTCATTTACTTATTTTTTGTATACCTTCACTTAATAAATCAGTTTCTTTATGAAGTGGTGACTGAAGCTTTGATATATTGTCCTAAGGCTATCCCATGACCACATCCCTTTGAGAAGGACCAAGATATTACACACCAATACTGATATGCACGAACCATTGCTTTATCTGGTACGCATATAAGCTTATATGACATACTAAACTTGACCCCACTTACTGAGTAATTACTACGCCATATAGCGATTCTTTGTCTCCTGACTCTATATAGACTCCGACAGAAGATTGGACTCAAAAGACCAGGGGATCGACAGGCACTGTGTCAAGCCGTAATCCGGTACGCAATATTATTCTTGCGTGTGACAAAAATTTCACTAAAGGATACTACACTATAGGCGCTCTGTTGTTTCAACCTATTGTGGTGCCTGCGGCTACTTGGGACTTGGAGGATTCCAAGTTTCTGGACGTAGTCAGGGCCCTGAAAAGTATATGTTTCCAGGACGGCTGGAGTCAGGAAAACTGACTCGCTATTTATCCTGTATGCACCCAACAAGCTGGGTGCTCCTGCTTCTAAGCAGATTATTGCTCGCTGGATCTGTAGCACAATTCAACTTGCACATTCTGCGGCTGGACTGCCGCACCCTAAATCTGTAAAAGCCCATTTGACGAGGAAAGTGGGCTCTTCGTGGGCAGCTGCCCGAGGGGTCTCGGCTTTACAAATTTGCCGAGCTGTTACTTGGTCGGGGTCAAACACTCTTGCAAGAGTCTACAAGTTTGATACCCTGGCTGAGGAGGACCTAGAGTTTGCTCATTCGGTGCTGCAGAGTCATCCGCACTCTCCCGCCCGTTTGGGAGCTTTGGTATAATCCCCATGGTCCTTACGGAGTCCCCAGCATCCACTTAGGATGTTAGAGAAAATAAGATTTTACTCACCGGTAAATCTATTTCTCGTAGTCCGTAGTGGATGCTGGGCGCCCATCCCAAGTGCGGATTGTCTGCAATACTTGTATATAGTTATTGCCTAACTAAAGGGTTATTGTTGAGCCATCTGTTGAGAGGCTCAGTTGTTATCATACTGTTAACTGGGTATAGTATCACGAGTTATACGGTGTGACTGGTATGAGTCTTACCCGGGATTCAAAATCCTTCCTTATTGTGTCAGCTCTTCCGGGCACAGTATCCTAACTGAGGTCTGGAGGAGGGTCTTAGTGGGAGGAGCCAGTGCACACCAGGTAGTCCTAAAGCTTTCTTTAGTTGTGCCCAGTCTCCTGCGGAGCCGCTAATCCCCATGGTCCTTACGGAGTCCCCAGCATCCACTACGGACTACGAGAAATAGATTTACAGGTGAGTAAAATCTTATTTTCATAATGAGGCAATCCTAGTATCCATTATGTAACAATATATTTATTCATAAGTAAAAACATATATTTGAACAAATGAAATCAAATAATTTGCATGCATAAAACCCGGTCATGTGACTTAAACTTAGTCACATGTACTGGGTTAACTGATCAATAAATGCATGTATCCAGTCAGGTCATCTGACACGGAAGTCACCGTTCTTCAGTGAACATCCGTTTTCAGGTTACCAAGAGAACGAACATCCAGAACAGGGGGGTAATAAGCGTAACAATGTGATGTCTCTGTCACCGAATCCAAAGGAGTTTCTACCTCCCAGTCGCCATGGTAACGCCACCCAGAACAACAAACACTGGGACCTGAGTGTCGCACTGCGCGAGTCCCCGGTGTCTGCTGAATCTAAGATGGATCGTCACCATGACGACCGGTACAGAACTAATATAAAGTCTCCATTTGATTAATAAAATATATGGCTTTTAAGAAAACCAATCTCGTATAAACTCATGTGTTCATATTATGATGATATGATAAATTATAAGGATTGGACTTTAAAAAGGTGACAAAAGATGTGGCAGAAGAAAGATCCCCATCCCAAATTATAAAAATATCATCGAAATAATTGCCATAGAAGACCAGGTTCACTTCCCAGCTGCCGCCCTCCCCCCTTCCCCATACACATACACACGGGTCTCTTCAAATTCAGTCATGTATAGGTTGGCATAGCTGGGTGCAAACATGGTCCCCATGGCCATTCCCGTCACCTGTAAATAATACATGTCCAAGAAAAGAAAGTAATTGTGTGAAAGAATAAAGGGAATACATTGTAAAAGAAAAGATCTTTATTCCACCTTGAGGTCATCATCAACTGAAATAAGCATACCTTACACTGTGAGAAGACATATCAGCAAATACAGCTGATAATTGACAGTTCGCATGGGCACACTATTTTTGGGGTTCGGCAAAAACCTAAAAACAGATGTTTTAAGTGTGCAGAGTGCACGGCATGTACTGTAGGTCCTTATTGACAGGGCCCTCAGTGACCCACCCACACAATTGCTAAGCTGTATGATATCAGTAATGCTAGAGACAGTGCACCTACAACACCCCCCCTTTTCTTCTGTACAACGAGATTTCCATAAGGCATAGGCTACACTTTATGATGGACTGTCATCTATGTCCTAGTGTGCTTGTACTGTTTGGGAATGACTAAATTATGCTTTTGTGACTGTATGGCCAACCACAGAACATCGATTAGACTGGCACTGCAAATGAAGACATCATATAATCCAGTTGGGAAACTCTGTGGTTAGCCTTAAGTGTATGCTTGTGGATCACATACCCAAGCCATGGCGTGGTGGAGATTGTGAAGCTGCGCTGCGCAAAAGTCAAATAGATTTTTGAATTGGACATGCTGACTCCAAGAGGACTGACCGAGACAAATCCATACAACATGTTTCTGAAATAATATTTTTTGCTATAATTAATTTTGTTTAATTTATTGGAAATGACAGGCACTAATTTGATATACAAACTTTTTTTTAATATACAGTATAATTCTATCTATCTATCTATCTATCTATCTATCTATCTATCTATCTATCTATCTATCTAATCTCCTATATAATAGCCAAGATCTGTGCCTGTGTGTATAACGCTGGGCCTGGCTAGGAGCTCTCATTGGGTTAGCATCAGGTCTATCACACCCAGCCCACAGCTGATTGAACGAGAAACGCCCTCCCACACAGGTTACATCCAATGGGAGGTTCTGCCCTTTGGCTGCTGTGTGTTAACAGAGCAGGATTAACAATGGGGCTGATGTAGCTGCAGCTCCAGGTCCACACCCCAAAATAGGCCGACTGCATCTGCAGCAACATACCCTCCAACAATTTACACGTAAAAATCTGTACAAATTCGAAAAGGGGGCATGGCCACAGGTACAGTGGCGTGGCCATGCCCCTTTTCCTATACTTTCATTGGAAGTTTGGAGAGCCAAAAATTGGTACAGACCATAAAAAAAAGGTACTGTACCTGCCAAAAAGGTACAGTTGGAGGGTATGGCACTGCATCTGCAGCAAGTCTCTGCGCTGTAGATAGGGGGAAAAAATCCTTTTACTGCAGCGTCCTATGTCCTGCTGCCAGTCCGCCTGCCCCCTCCGGCATCAACAAACCCCACTCCCTAACTGCGGTGCAGGTGAAACAAAAGCTGCTGCGGCCACTGGCATAGTTGTGTATGAAAGCGGCACAGGGGAAGGCTTTCATAGCCCTCCCTGCGCCGCATACTCTCTGAGCCCCGGAGCCTCCTCTGCGTGTGATGTCACAGAAGTGCCTCCCCCCACAGCCGTGGCCAAATCCTCAGAGGCCCTGACTCCGCAATACAGCACCTGGGCTGCCGGCCTGGAAGCCCCGAGATGGCTAATGTAACAGATGGAGTGGGTGATATCGCGGAGGGTAATGTCTGGATGCTGAATCAATGTAAAAGGTGACACTGCTGTGCAGTGCAGTGGGTGTTACACTGCACAGCACTCATCTTTTACATTGATTCAGCCAGTCAGTCACTATTGTTAGCGCCGGTGTCCCAACACATCACATTACAGGGAAGTAGATGCACTAAATAAACTACAGCTCCCAGCAGCCCTTAGCGCCGAAGCATTCCGGCGCTAAGGGCTACTGGTAGCTGTAGTTTATTGAGTGCATCTTCTTCCCTGTAATACGGTGCATTGGGACACCGGCACTAACAATAGTGACTGGCTGTGTGAGTCTCTGGGAGAGCCACTGCCAAAGGGAGGACAGCAGCTTAGCTGCTTCCAGGAGGAGAAGCAGGAGAAGCATAACCCGCCCCTCCCCCACTCACAGTACCTCCGGGCCCCATCCGTGGCACCCCCATAGACCCCCCTCCACCACCCGCGGTGGCTCCAAACCCCGTCCGCCACCTGCAGCACCCCTGCACCCACCCCTCCCCCACCCGTGGCACAACCGCACCCACCCTTCCTCCACCTGCGGCACTCCCACAACTCCTCATCCACCCACGGTGGCTCCACACTCCCTCTCCCACCCGTGGCACCACCGCACCAGCCCCTCCCCCACCTGCATCTCCCCTGGACCCCCTCCGCCATCCGCATCTCCCTCACACCCGCCACTCCCCCAACCACAGCACCTACTAGGTGATTCATCAGGTCCTGCGTGCGCTGTTCACACCGTTGCAAGGGGCTATGACCCCTTAACCATCGCACGCCCTTTGTCCGTGCAATATTTAACCACTCACACAATTATGATTGGAGGGAATACTCCATATAATAAAAATATTGTATGCCAGAAGGGCGTGCAAGGGTTAAGGGGGCGTAGCCCCTTACGACGGTGTGCAGAGCGCCTGTAGGGCACTATGAATCACCTAGTGTATATATATATATATATATATATATATATATCTTTTAGATATGTATTGATTTTATTTGCACTCTGGGTGTACTTAGGGGGTAATTCTGAGTTGATCACAGCAGGAACTTTGTTAGCAGTTGGGCAAAACCATGTGCACTGCAGGGGAGGCAGATAAAACATGTGCAGAGAGAGATAGATTTGGGTGTGGTGAGTTCAATCTGCAATCTAAATTGCAGTGGAAAAATAAAGCAGCCATATTTACCCTGCACAGAAACAAAATAACCCACCCAAATCTAACTCTCTCTGCAAATGTTATATCTGCCCCCCCTGCAGTGCACATGGGCCCTCATTCCGAGTTGTTCGCTCGCAAGCTGCTTTTAGCAGCATTGCACACGCTTAGCCGCCGCCTACTGGGAGTGAATCTTAGCTTAGCAAAATTGCGAACGAAAGATTCTCAAAATTGCGAATAGAAATTTCTAAGCAGTTTCTGAGTAGCTCGACACTTACTCTGCCACTGCGATCAGTTCAGTCAGTTTCGTTCCTGGTTTGACGTCACAAACACACCCAGCGTTCGCCCAGACACTCCCCCGTTTCTCCAGCCACTCCCGCGTTTTTCCCAGAAACGGCAGCGTTTTTTCACACACTCCCATAAAACGTCCAGTTTCCGCCCAGAAACACCCACTTCCTGTCAATCACACAACGATCACCAGAACGAAGAAAAAACCTTGTAATGCCGTGAGTAAAATACCAAACTTCTTAGCAAATTTACTTGGCGCAGCCGCAGTGCGAACATTGCGCATGCGCAGTTTGCGGAAAATCGCTGCGATGCGATGAAAAAGAACGAGCGAACAACTCGGAATGAGGGCCATGCTTTTGCCCAACTGCTAAAATATTTCCTGCTGCGATCAACTTGGAATTACCCCCTTAGTGTGGATCTTATTACCCCCTGTTATGTATTATATACTGTTTTCTAATAGTGTGGGAGATGATTATTATTAAAAAGTGTCCCTATTATGGGATCATGCTCCTTTTGCCTCACCTGTGGGCTCCAATTCAAGTGGAATGCACAGTACTTCCTGTTTTGGTTAGGGCATTGTCATGATCCGGGTGTCTGGTCGCCATTTTCTACCAGTTAGGTGCCTCCTGAGATTGGCTCAGCGTGCCAGGGCCGGGTCATAACTATGCTTTGGTTACATTTCATGTTTATGCTACATGTAGCGCTGGCTCAGCGGCCTTCTTAGTGTTTTCACCTGACTTGGTGTGGCGCTCCCAGTCCGTCGCGGCCATCACCGCCGCGACCGTGATCCTGCCGCATGGAGACTGGTGTGGCGTCCTCTGTGAACTACGGCCGCTGCTGTCATCACTGTGGCCGCTGTGCGTGTAGCGTGGAGTCCTCTATTGCCGCGGCCTCCGCCGCCATTGTTGTTTGGCTCATGGTTTCTTCCCCTTCAAACTCTGTCGATGGGTGCAGCCATGTTGGATGGAGTCACATGTCAGTCTTCTTACCAATCCGCAGCGCTGCTGGTGCCTGTGTCAAGTTGTCAGCCAATGCCTGCTCACCAGCGGGTATAAATATCCTGTCCCAGCACCCAGGAAATTGTCAGTGCTTCAATTGTCTTCCAGTCTACAGTTTCACCAGAGACTCTCCTGTGTTATACTCTGTGGTACAGCCTGACTCCCCTGTGTCCATACTCTGCGGTGCAGTCTGCCTCTCCTGTGATAACTCTCTACAGTGCAGCCTGCTTCTCCTGTGTTAACTCTCTGCGGTGCAGTCTGCCTCTCCTGTGATAACTCTCTGCGGTGCAGTCTGACTCTCCTGCTATTGCACCCTGTGTTGGCAGAGTATTTGCTTTGACTATACAATAGCTATTCTCCAGCGGAACTCTGTTCACATGGTTCTTAGTATTCCACATTCCAGCTAAGTACTATTCCTGCGAACTCTAGCATCATTTCACATTCCTTCAACGTTCTCAAGCTTCACTAAATTCCTTCAACTACTCTTTCAGTACTGGTCTCAAACCAGTTGAAGTTCAGAGACTTTTTCACGTTTATTGTTCAGTTGCACGTTTCATGACTTTTTATTATTTAATAAAAACCCTTAAAGTCATTTTCAGTTGTCATGGTCACGCCTTTGGGCATTGGTGCTGCAGCTCCTGCATATGTCCTATCATCCCTCCTAAGTTCCAGTACCCGTCAGCCCCTACAACTGAGGCTTTCCGCTACCAACACTAGCCCTCAGTTGTGATAGTAAGCACTGACCTAATGGAGCCGGTTGGAGATCAAGTCCAAGGGACAAAGCCAATGCAAGAACTGGCAGTCCGCCTTGAACATCAGGAGGCTGCACAAGGCCATGTCACCCGATGTCTTCAGGACCTCTCCTCCCGGCTGGATGAAATTCATGCAACCCTCCATGGGTCAGGGGCGTCCAGTGTACCGACTGTAGCACCTACGGTGGTGTCCCCACCCGCCATACACATTTCTGCTCCACGTCTCCACTTGCCGACACCTGCTAAATATGACGGATCCCCAAAAGCCTGCAGGGGTTTCTTAAACCACTGTGAGATCCACTTTGAGTTGCAACCAGGCAGTTTTCCTACAGACCTCACTAAAGTTGCTTATATAATCTCTTTTCTCACTGGCTCTGCCGTCGACTGGGCATCACCTTTATGGGAAAGGTCAGATACGCTGTTGTCATCCTACTCCGATTTCGTGGCAACTTTTAAACGCATCTTTGATGAGCCAGGCCGAGTATCATCAGCCTCTTCTGAAATCCTCCGGCTACGTCAGGGGACACGAACTGTTGGCCAGTATTTAGTAAAATTCCAGACTTTGGCATCAGAAGTTTCCTCGAATGAGGAAGCCCTCTATGCAGCTTTCTGGCAAGGCCTGTCTGAACGTATTAAAGATGAGCTCGCTACTAGAGACTTGCCCTCGAAATTAAATGAGCTCGTATCGCTCTGCACTAAGGTTGACCTAAGGTTCCACGAAAGGGCTATAGAGCGAGGCAGATCAACAGTTCATAAGATTCCTTCTGTTCCTCCTCCTCGCCAGCCATCTCCGCCCAAAGACGAACCTATGCAGATAGGTCACTCACGATTATCTCCAGCTGAGCGCAGAAGACGTCTATCTCACCATCTTTGCCAGTATTGTGCTGCACCGTCCCACCTAATTAACGCCTGTCCCAAGCGTCCGAGAAACTCCAAGTCCTAGTCCGCCAAGGAGTGGGTCGGCTAGGAGCAATGAATTCCTCTCCGTCTTCAAGTGACTGCAACCTCTCAGTTTCTCTTCAAGTGGCTCAACGTACCAAGAATCTCGTTGCTTTGTTGGATTCTGGAGCAGCCGGAAACTTTATTACAGAGAGGTTCGTTAAGCAGTGGTCTCTACCCACTGAGAGACTTCCTTCTCCTATATCTTTAACTGCCGTGGACGGTAGTAAAATTTCCAATGCACTGATTGCCTCCAAAACCCTACCTATCCGTCTGACGGTAGCGGTTCTGCACACCGAACTGATTTCGTTCCTGGTAATCCCAAGGGCCACGCATCCTGTGGTTCTAGGCCTCCCATGGCTTCGCTTGCATAATCCTCAAGTTGATTGGAGGACTACCCATATCCTGGCATGGGGTCCTTCCTGTTCTGAGTCATGTCTACTCAAAGTGCTTCCAGTTTGCAAATCCTCTTCTAAGTCTCCTGATGTTCCACCTACTCCATATCAGGATTTCACTGATGTATTCAGTAAGTCTTCAGCTGATATTCTTCCTTCCCATAGAGAGTGGGACTGCCCTATTGATCTCATCCCAGGGAAAACTCCTCCTCGTGGACGCACATACCCATTGTCATTGTCTGAGACCCACTCTATGGAAGTGTACATTAAGGAAAATTTGGCTAAAGGGTTCATCTGGCCTTCATCTTCTCCAGCTGGTGCAGGCTTCTTCTTCATAAAGAGGAAAGATGGTGGCCTGCGGCCTTGTATCGACTACCGGGGTCTGAATGACATCACAGTGAAAAATCGGTATCCTCTGCCACTTATCACCGAATTATTTGACCGCGTCAGTGGAGCCACCATTTTTACAAAGTTAGATTTAAGGGGTGCTTACAATCTCATCCGAATCCGAAAGAGAGATGAGTGGAAGACCGCTTTTAACACCCGTGACGGACATTATGAGTACCTTGTCATGCCCTTCGGACTCAGCAATGCTCCAGCGGTATTTCAACACTTCGTGAATGAAATCTTTAGGAACATTCTCTATCGACACGTTGTGGTTTATCTCGATGATATCCTTATCTTTGCAAATGATCTGGAGGAACATTGGTTCTGGGTGAAAGAAGTTTTGTCACATCTCCGTACTAATCATCTGTATTGCAAACTGGAAAAATGCATTTTTGAAGTTAAATCCATCCCATTCCTAGGGTATATTGTGTCCGGTTCTGGCCTGGAGATGGATCCCGAGACGCTTCAAGCTATTCAAGAGTGGCCAATTCCTGTAACCCTCAAAGGCATCCAGAGATTTCTAGGTTTCGCCAATTACTACAGGAAATTTATTAGAGACTTCTCCACCATCACAGCACCTATTACTGCGCTTACGAAGAAAGGTGCTAACCCTTCCAAGTGGTCAGAAGAAGCCGTTAAATACTTCCATCAGTTGAAACAGAGGTTCATCTCTGCTCCAGTATTAAAACAGCCAGATACTAGCTCACCCTTTACTCTAGAGGTGGATGCCTTTTCTGTTGGAGTGAGTGCAGTCCTGTCTCAAAGAGCCAATGATGGTCATCTACATCCCTGTGGGTTTTTCTCTCTGAAGTTTTCCCCGGCTGAGAGTAACTATGCCATTGGTGACCAGGAGCTTTTGGCTATCAAGCTTGCACTGGAGGAGTGGAGATATCTGTTAGAAGGTGCTTTTCATATCATCACCAATCTGACGGATCACAAGAACCTTTTGTATTTAAAAAACGCTCAATGTCTTAACCCTCATCAAGCCAGGTGGGCACTCTTTTTCTCCAGATTTGACTTCAAACTTCAGTTTTGTCCTGGGTCACAGAATCGTAAGGCTGATTCCCTCTCCCGCTCTTGGGAGCAAGAAAATGAGTCTGCGTCTACTGACAAGCATTGCATTATTGATCCAGTGGCGTTCTCCGCAGTGAGGATGGACTCTATGCCCCCATCAGGGAAAAGTTTTGTAAAGCCGGCTCTCAGAAGGAAGCTCTTGCATTGGGCACATTCCTCCCGCTTCGCCGGACACGCAGGCATTCAGAAGACCTTAGAATTTGTTTCCAGATCATAGTAGTGGCTGACCCTGAAGAAGGACATTACTGAGTTTGTTGTGTCATGTCCAAAATGTGCTCAGCACAAAGTGCCCCGCCAGTCACCCGTTGGGCAACTGGTTCCGTTATCTGTACCTCATCGTCGTGGACTCATTTATCTATGGATTTCATCACGGATCTCCCTATGTGTAATAAGTTTAACACCATCTGGGTGGTAGTGGACCGGTTCACCAAGATGGCTCATTTCATTCCTCTCATCGGTCTTCCATCAGCTTCCAAGTTGGCACAAGTCTTCATTCAAGAGATCCTCAGATTACATGGTTTGCCAGAGGAGATTATTTCCGACAGAGGTGTTCAGTTTGTGGCCAAGTTCTGGCGAAGTCTCTGCCAGGCTCTCCAAGTCAAGTTGAAATTCTCTACAGCCTATCACCCCCAAACCAATGGGAAAACTGAGAGGGTGAATCAGGACTTGGAGGCCTTCCTCCATATCTATGTTTCATCTTCCCAAGATGATTGGGTTCAACTTCTCCCATGGGCTGAATTTTGCCACAACAATCAGTACCATTCTTCATCTTCCTCTACACCATTCTTCACCAACTATGGGTTTCACCCAAAAGTTCCAGAGTTCCAACCGCTTCCAACATCTGTGCCTGCAGCTGATATCACGCTTCGGCAGTTTTCTGACAACTGGAAGAATGTCCGAGCAGCTCTTCTGAAGGCGTCCTCCAGGTACAAGAGATTTGCGGATAAGAAGCGTAGGGCAATACCTGCTCTTAAAGTTGGTGATCGTGTCTGGTTATCTACAAATAATTTAAGATTGAGGGTCCCTAGCATGAAGTTCGCTCCCTGCTACATTGGACCTTTCCTGATTGAACAAGTAATTAATCCAGTGGCTTACAAACTTCAGCTACCTCCATTTCTGAAAGTTCCTAACACATTCCATGTTTCACTCCTCAAGCCAGTAATTCTGAATCTCTTTCACTCAGCGCTTCCCTCTACTTCCAAAGTCCAGACTCAACGTGGTGTTGAGTATGAGGTTGCCAAGATCCTATATTCACGCCTCAGATACTGTCATTTTCAATATCTGATCGATTGGAAGGGCTACGGTCCTGAGGAACGTTCCTGGACGAATGCATCAGATGTCCATGCTCCTAAATTGGTCCAGGATTTCCATGCCAGATTTCCTCAGAAACCTAAGAAGTGTCCTGGGGCCACCCCTAAAGGAAGGGGTGCTGTCACGATCCGGATGTCTGGTCGCCATTTTCTACCAGTTAGGTGCCTCCTGAGATTGGCTCAGCGTGCCAGGCCCGGGTCATAACTATGCTTTGTTTACATTTCATTTTTATGCTACCTGTAGCGCCGGCTCAGCGGCCTTCTTAGTGTTTTCACCTGACTTGGTGTGGTGCTCTCAGTCTGTCACGGTCATCACTGCCGCGCCCGTGATCCTGCCGCATGGAGACTGGTGTGGCATCCTCAATGAACCGCGGCCGCTGCTGTCATCCCTATGTCCGCTGTGCGTGTAGCGTGGAGTCCTCTATTGACACGGCCTCCACCGCCATTGTTGTTTGGCACATGGGCCCTCATTCCGAGTTGTTCGCTCGGTAATTTACTTTGCATCGCAGCGATTTTCCGCTAATTGTGCATGCGCAATGTTCGCACTGCGACTGCGCCAAGTAAATTTGCTATGGAGATTGGTATTTTACTCACGGCATTACGAGGTTTTTTCTTCGTTCTTGAGATCGGAGTGTGATTGACAGGAAGTGGGTGTTTCTGGGCAGAAACTGGCCGTTTTATGGGAGTGTTTGAAAAAACGTTACCGTTTCTGGGAAAAACGCGGGAGTGGCTGGAGAAACGGAGGAGTGTCTGGGCGAACGCTGGGTGTGTTTGTGACATCAAACCAGGAACGACAAGCACTGAACTGATCGCACTGGAAGAGTAAGTCTCGAGCTACTCAGAAACTGCACAGAGAAGTCTTTTCGCAATATTGCGAATCTTTCGTTCGCAATTTTGATAAGCTAAGATTCACTCCCAGTAGGCGGCGGCTTAGCGTGTGCAAAGCTGCTAAAAGCAGCTTGCGAGCGAACAACTCGGAATGACCACCATGGTTTCTTCCCCTTCAAACTCTGTCAGTGGGGGCAGCCATGTTGGATGGAGTCACATGTCAGTATTCTTGCCAATCCGCAGCGCTGCTGGTGCCTGTGTCAAGTTGTCAGCCAATGCCTGCTCACCAGCGGGTATAAATATCCTGTCCCAGCACCCAGGAAATTGTCAGTGCTTCAATTGTCTTCCTGTCTACAGTTTCACCAGAAACTCTCCTGTGTTATACTCTGTGGTACAGCCTGACTCCCCTGTATCCATACTCTGCGGTGCAGTCTGCCTCTCCTGTAATAACTCTCTACAGTGCAGCCTGCTTCTCCTGTGTTAACTCTCTGCGGTGCAGTCTGCCTCTCCTGTGATAACTCTCTGCGGTGCAGCCTGCCCCTCCTGTGTTAACTCTCTGCGGTGCAGTCTGACTCTCCTGCTATTGCACCCTGTGGGGTAAATTTACTAAGATTCGTATTTTCCCGTTTGAGGTCAAAGTTCAATCACGAATGACATCGAAAGTGTAAATATGCAACTTTTTGAATTGATTACGACTAATTTACTAAGCTGCCGTATTCTGCATTTTCGGTTTTTCCGATGTCGATGTCATTCGTTTTTTTAGGCAGTGTTTTACGTGAGTGACTTGTAAAACACTGCCGACTTTAATACAATGAATCTCCTATGCGCTCCATTGTAACCAATGGTGGGAACTTTCAGGTCAGTGGTTGACCGAAATTGACCTCACCGCTGACCTGAAAGTTCCCACCATTGGTTACAATGGAGCGCATAGGCGCTACATTGTAACACTGCCGTGTGCCGCCTGTCAGACAGTACAGGAGCACACAGCCGATCAGGAGGGTGCCACAACGTGGCGCTCCCTGATTGGCTGAAGAAACCCACCTAGACATCAGTCAGAGGGGGTTTCTGGCATTCGGGGAAAGGGGTCCCATGTGAAAACATGGGTCCCCTTTCAGTTCGTGGTCGGGTATCCGTTTTTTTATTTTTTCAAGTACGTGGATTACAAAAGGATTACAAGCAGAGGAGCCTTCAACAATGGATTATGTGAGTATAATTTTTTCATCAGGTACACCATGGATTCTACTGGAGAAGAGGACCGACCTGCGTGGGAACATAGGTAAGTATGTATGTATGTTGGTGTGCATGTATGTATTAAAGTTATACTTTCAAGGTGTGTGTGTGATGTCTTTATTGGGGTATTTTTTTAGTAGTAGTACTACAGGTACCAGCGGGCCCGTTTTTCCGCCGCATGCTGGTACTTGTGGTTCTCCAAGTAACAGCTTGCGGGGGAGGCTTGCTGGGCCTTGTAGTACTGCTACTAAAAACAATATCAAACACTTTTCACAAAGGCTATCAGCCCCCCATCCGCAGCCCATTGGATGGGGGGGACAGCCTCGGGCTTCACCCCTGGCCCTTGGGTGGCTGGGGGGGGACCCCTTGATTGAAGGGGTCCCCACTCCCCCAGGGTACCCCGGCCAGGGGTGACCAGTTGGATATTTGATGCCACGGCCGCAAGGCACTGCATAAAAGTGACCCCCGGCTGTGGCATTATCTGTCCAGCTAGTGGAGCCCGGTGCTGGTTTCAAAAATACGGGGGACCCCTACGCTTTTTGTCCCCCGTATTTTTGGAACCAGGACCAGGCGCAGAGCCCGGTGCTGGTTGCTTAAATATGGGGGAACCCCTGTCAATTTTTTTACCATATTTTTGCAACCAGGGCCGGCTCAAAGAGCCCGAGGCTGGTTTGGTTAAGGAGGGGGGACCCCACGCAATTTTTTTTTGAAAAATTATAACATTTCCCACCCCTTCCCACTGATAAACATGCACGGATCTCATGGATCCGTGCATGCCTATACAAACACGGGATAAAAAAGCAGGTCTGTTTTTTTTTAGCACTTTTTCACGATTTGTATTTATAGCACGGCAGTGTTTGGCTATTGTCGGCAGTGTTTGTATTTTGCACTTTTTAGTAAATGACCGATTTCTACCAAATTGCAGGCGTATTTGACCGATGGTGTATTGATTCGTGATTTTTTCCAAGGACTTCCAAAATATTACAAATGCCCTCATCACTGCCGTGATTTTTGCTTAGTAAATTACCAAGATGACACTTTGAAGAAAAAACGGCATCTCGGTCAAAATCGGGACCTTAGTAAATATACCCCTGTGTTGGCAGAGTATTTGCTTTGACTAAACAATAGCTATTCTCCAGCGGAACTCCATTCACATGGTTCTTAGCATTCCACATTCCAGCTAAGTACTATTCCTGCAAACTCTAGCATCATTTCACATTCCTTCAACGTTCTCAAGCTTCACTAAATTCCTTCAACTACTCTTTCAGTACTGGTCTCAAACCAGTTGAAGTTCAGAGACGTTTTCACGTTTATTGTTCAGTTGCATGTTTCATGACTTTTTATTATTTAATAAAAACCCTTAAAGTAATTTTCAGTTGCTGTGGTCACGCCTTCGGGCATTGGTGCTGCAGCTCCTGCATATGTCTAGGAGTCCTATCATCCCTCCTAAGTTCCAGTACCCGTCAGCCCCTACAACTGAGGCTTTCCGCTACCAACACCAGCCCTCAGTTGTGACAGGCATGTGCTGAACACATTCTATACTTGAGTTCAGCCGCAAGTGCCCCTTCCACTTCTGGCTTTTGCAATCCACAGGATGGTGGAACGCACTGGACTTCCAGTTTTACGGAGCTGGCATAAAGGTTATTTTGGTTGTTATTTCAGAGCTGAACACAGCGGTTTTAAGGTAGTCAGGTCTATTAGACCTTGTTGTTATGCCCATGCCGTTTGTATTGATTTTTGTTGTTACTATAGTTGACTTATTATTATTAGTGACTGCTTCCGAGTTTGATGCTAACCCACAATGCACTGCACCATGGGGCGTGTATTGCTGCTAATTGACAGGGGTATATATATCCGCTCCTGGTGATCATTTCTCTTTCTGGCTGCTTGCCTTGCCCATCTTCTATGCTGCTATGTCCTGAAGACGGTCCCTTGGGGTCTGAAATGTCGACTGTATGTATTCCTGCATTTTTTGGTGCAAACATCACATTAAAAATTAATTAACTCTTTATTTGTGGTGGTGAGTGCTTGAAAAACTACTTGGATATTTAGCTATTTGATTTTGACATTATTTCCATATAACATTTAGGTTAATAAAAGCAATCTTTATACTGTGACATGTCATAAGAGCAAATACAGATTATGACAAACATATCTATATCAAACAGTAATTTTCATACCTAAGGTGAGTGACCAGAGCCGTAACTAGACATTTTGGTGCCCTGTGTCAACAGGGACAGTGCGTGTCAAAAATATAAAGTGTGGCTTCATGGAGAAGGGGCATGGCCACAAAATTATACCAATTTATATTACACTGCACAGTAGTCTCCAATATTCAAATTAAGCCACACAGTAGTGCCATTTATACACATTACACCAGGTAGAGACCCTTATATTCGTTATGCCAGATAGAGCCCCCTTTCACACATTACACCACAATAGAGCAAAGCCCCTTATATACATTACGCCAGGTAGAGCCCCTTTTTATACATTACGCTAGGTACAGCCCCCTTTCTCTTACGTCCTAGAGGATGCTGGGGACTCTGTAAGGACCATGGGGTATAGACGGGCTCCGCAGGAGATAGGGCACCTAAAAAGAACTTTGACTATGGGTGTGCACTGGCTCCTCCCTCTATGCCCCTCCTCCAGACCTCAGTTAGATCTTGTGCCTCGAGGAGAATGGGTGCACTGCAGAGAGCTCTCCAGAGTTTTCTGTGGAAAAATAATTTTGTTAGGTTTTTTATTTTCAGGGAGTCCTGTTGGCAACAGGCTCCCTGCATCGTGGGACCGAGGAGAGAGAAGCAGAGCTGGCTTGTTAAGTTGGGCACTGCTTATAAGGCTACTGGACACCATTAGCTCCAGAGGGAGTCGGAACACAGGTCACCTGGGGTTCGTCCCGGCACGCGCCGCCATCCTCCTAACAGATGCCGAAGATAGAAGCCGGGTGAGTATGAGAAGGCAAAGAAGACATCAGGCGGCAGAAGACATCAGATCTTCACTGAGGTAGCGCACAGTGCTGCAGCTGTGCGCCATTGCTCCCACACACACCTCACATACTCCGGTCACTGTAAGGGTGCAGGGCGCAGGGGGGGGGCGCCCTGGGCAGCAATATTCCTCATATTTGGCATTGATAAGCATGGATTAGGCTGTGGCACAGTAAATCCGGTAACCCCCGCCATTTTTCTATAGAAAGTTGATGGGACCGAAGCCCGCCGTCGGGTGGGCGGGGCTTGATCCTCAGCACTAACCAGCGCCATTTTCTCCACAGAGACTGCATGAGGAAACGCTGGCTCCCTGTTCTCTCCCCTGCTGAGCTTCACAGGCTGGAAAAAAGAGGAGGGGGGCACTTTGGCGACGCAGTGAGTGGAGATTACAATTATATACATATAACAGCGCTATCTGGT
Organism: Pseudophryne corroboree; assembly: GCF_028390025.1. Taxonomy (NCBI): domain Eukaryota; kingdom Metazoa; phylum Chordata; class Amphibia; order Anura; family Myobatrachidae; genus Pseudophryne; species Pseudophryne corroboree. The sequence continues at coordinate 276,043,927 of NC_086445.1, forward strand.
CATATATTCCAGTGTTTTTAAGCGCTGGGTGTGTGCTGGCATACTCTATCTTTCTGTCTCTCCTAAGGGCCTGGTTGGGGTTTTGTCCCCTTATAGGTAACTCCCTGTGTGTGTGGGGTGTCGGTACGTGTGTGTCGACATGTCTGAGGCGGAAGGCTTCTCCAAGGAGGAGGTGGAGCAAATGAGTGGTGTGTCCCCGTCGGTTGTGCCGACTCCAGATTGGATGGACATGTGGCATACGTTGCATGCAAGTGTGGCATCTTTACATAAAAGGCTTGATAAGGCTGGTTTAGGGGGGACATCAGGCGGTCAATCCTCAGATTGGACCGACTCACAGGGCCCGTCGGGGTCTCAAAAGCGTCACACCGACACAAGGGTACACATGTTTAAGGAAAAGAGACCGCAGATCCCCAAAAGAATTTTTATGGCATACCCTTTCCCTAAGCAGGACAGGGAAATTTGGGAATCACCCCCCACTGTGGACAAGGCCCTGAAGCGCTTGTCCAAGAAAGTGGCGCTACCGTCTCCTGACACAGCGGCCCTTAAGGACCCTGCAGATCGCAGGCAAGAAACTACCTTAAGTATTTATTCTCATACGGGTGCTGTGTTATGACCGACGATTGCGTCGGCATGGGTGTGTAGCGCAATTGCAGCTTGGACAGATGAGCTGACAGATCAATTTGATACTATGGATAAGGATACTATATTCCTAACTCTAGCCCATATAAAAGACGCAGTCTTATTTATGAAGGATGCTCAAAGGGACATTGGATTGCTAGCTTCTAGGGCCAATGCCATGTCTATCTCAGGGAGAAGATCCTTATGGACTCGCCAATGGACGGGTGATGCGGATTCCAAAAAACATATGGAAGTACTACCCTATAAGGGTGATGTATTGTTTGGGGATGGGCTGACGGACCTGGTTTCCACAGCTACAGCAGGTAAATCAATTTTTTTACCATATATTCCCCAACAGCAAAAGAAAGCAACACCCAATCAGATGCAGTCCTTTCGGTCGCACAAGTCCAAAAGAGGTCGGGGATCCTCTTTCCTCGCCAGAGGTAAGGGCAGAGGCAAGAGAGCACCTGCTTCGGCAGGTGCCCAGGAACAAAAGGCCTCCCCGGCTGTTCCAAAACCCACAGCATGACGCTGGGACTCCCCTGAGGGAGTCCGCACCGGTGGGGGCACGTCTTCGACTTTTCAGTCAGGTCTGGGTCAGTTTGGACCTGAATCCCTGGGTGTTGGAAATAGTTTCCCAGGGTTACAAATTGGAATTCGAGGAGGTGCCCCCGCGCCGATTTTTCAAATCGGCCCTACCAACTTCCACATCGGAAAGGGATGTAGTGTTAGCTGCAATTCAAACGCTGTGTATACAGCAAGTGATAATCAAGGTTCCCCTGCACCAGCAGGGAAGAGGTTACTATTCAACCCTATTTGTGGTCCCGAAACCGGACGGTACGGTCAGACCGATTTTGAATCTGAAATCCCTAAACCTGTACATAAAAAGATTCAAATTCAAAATGGAATCTCTCAGAGCAATAATAGCCAACATGGAGGAGGGGGAGTTTATGGTGTCTCTGGACATAAAGGATGCGTACCTTCATGTCCCCATATATGCCCCCCATCAGGAATACCTGAGATTCACTGTACAGGATTGCCATTACCAATTTCAGACGTTGCCGTTTGGACTTTCCACGGCCCCGAGGATTTTCACCAAGATAATGGCTTTTCAGGGTCTTTGGTCAGACCAGGAGTCCTGTCTACACATCAATGTGTTGGAACTCAGGGCCATTTACAACGGCCTTCGACAAGCGGAGAGTTTTCTTCGAAACCTTCCGGTTCTGATTCAATCAGACAATGTCACAGCAGTGGCTCATGTGAACCGCCAAGGCGGGACAAGAAGCAGAGTCGCGATGGCGAAAGCCACAAGGATCCTTCGCTGGGCGGAAAATCATGTAAGCGCTCTGTCGGCTGTCTTCATTCCGGGAGTGGACAACTGGGAAGCAGACTACCTCAGCAGACACGATCTCCATCCAGGAGAGTGGGGACTTCATCAAGAAGTTTTTGCAGACGTAACACGTCTTTGGGGAACTCCTCAAATAGACATGATGGCGTCACGCCTCAACAAAAAAACTTCGGAGGTATTGCGCCAGGTCTCGGGACCCTCAGGCAGTAGCAGTAGACGCACTGGTAACACCATGGGTGTTCGAATCGGTCTACGTGTTCCCTCCTCTTCCTCTCATCACGAAAGTGTTGAGGATCATAAGACGAAGAAGAGTACAGACGATACTTGTTGTCCCAGACTGGCCTCGAAGGGCTTGGTACTCGGAACTACAAGAGATGCTCACAGGAGACCCCTGGCCTCTTCCTCTGAGGGAAGACCTGTTGCAGCAGGGGCCCTGTGTATTTCAAGACTTACCGCGGTTACGTTTGACGGCATGGCAGTTGAACGCCGAATCCTAGCATAAAAGGGGATTCCGGAAGAGGTCATCCCTACTTTAATAAAGGCTAGGAAGGAGGTGACGATAAAACATTATCACCGTATCTGGCGAAAGTATGTGTCTTGGTGTGAGACCAAGAATGCACCTACGGAAGATTTTCATTTGGGTCATCTTCTCCACTTCCTACAGACAGGAGTGGATATGGGCCTGAAATTAGGCTCGGTTAAGGTACAGATTTCGGCCCTCTCGATTTTCTTTCAGAAGGAATTGGCTTCTCTTCCAGAAGTCCAGACGTTTGTAAAGGGAGTGCTGCACATCCAGCCCCCTTTTGTGCCTCCAGTGGCACCATGGGACCTGAACGTGGTGTTGCAGTTCCTAAAATCACACTGGTTTGAACCGCTTAACAAGGTTGAGTTGAAATTTCTTACCTGGAAGGTGGTAATGTTGCTGGCCTTAGCATCAGCAAGGCGAGTGTCAGAATTGGCGGCTCTATCACACAAGAGCCCCTACTTGATTTTTCATGTGGATCGAGCTGAATTGAGGACACGTCCGCAATTTTTTCCTAAAGTGGTTTCATCGTTCCATATGAATCAACCTATAGTGGTGCCTGTGGCTACCGTGACCTGGAGGATTCCAGATCCCTGGACGTAGTCAGGGCCTTAAAAATTTATGTAGCCAGGACGGCTAGAATTAGGAAAACAGAGGCTCTGTTTGTCCTGTATGCGGCCAATAAGATTGGCGCTCCTGCTTCAAAGCAGACTATTGCTCGCTGGATCTGTAATACGATTCAGCAGGCTCACTCTACGGCTGGATTGCCGGTACCAAATTCGGTTAAGGCCCATTCCACTAGGAAGGTGGGCTCTTCTTGGGCGGCTGCCCGAGGCGTCTCGGCTTTACAACTTTGCCGAGCGGCGACGTGGTCGGGGTCAAACACTTTTGCTAAATTCTACAAGTTTGATACCCTGGCTGATGAGGACCTAGCGTTTGCTCAGTCGGTGCTGCAGAGTCGTCCGCACTCTCCCGCCCGATTGGATGCTTTGGTATAAACCCCATGGTCCTTACGGAGTCCCCAGCATCCTCTAGGACGTAAGAGAAAATAAGATTTTAAACCTACCGGTAAATCTATTTCTCCTAGTCCGTAGAGGATGCTGGGCGCCCGTCCCAGTTTTATATATTATGCTGTGCATTATTAAGAAAATTGATAATTAAATAAAAAACATAATAATTTTTAATCAAACACAATATATATATATGCGCTTCCTTGTGATATATTTTTATATATTATATGCTTTTAAAACAAAAAGGGAATCTGACCTCCTGATAGAGGCAGTCTTCTCCACTATCAGGAACCATGGTTCACGCACTGCTCGCACACGCCACTTACCGGCACGCTGGTGTATTCTGTGACGCAGATCAGCCGCTGGTGCTTTCTGATGTCCACTGACTCTGGCAGAGTCACATGATCCAGAGTCACATGATCGAAGTATCCAGGTAATTACTTCCTGGTACTGTGCATGTTGCTGCTGATATACTTACCTACCACGTCACCATCGGACTCACTATCGATGGTTAAGCACTTTGGTATAATCCAGTACTAAGCATCCCTGTATACCAGAACGTCTCACAGCCTCCACAGAGAAACCTGAGCAGAGGACCGCGACCTACTCATCAGACACAGCAAAGACCATATCCCCTGGCAGGGGTCAACGGCGAAAACCCTTGGTGAGTTAGACTCCGCGCCTCTGCTTTAGGTCTCGACAATTGTCTGTGCTCACTGTGTAATCTTCCAGAGTGCTCCAGCATATGACTTGTCCATATCTCAAGCCACCTAACTTCTGCTTCCCTGCACCCTCCACTGGCTCACCCAGGTCATTACCAGGAACACCATCAGACCAGTCCATGACAGATTGTTCAAGGCCGATGGACTTGGCACATGACTACAGTGTGGGCCCAGCAACTCTTCAGGATTTTATTTCACGAATAGAGTCACAGGAAGCCACACAGCAGCAAGTCATTACCTACCTACAGGAAGTGTCCACTGGCTTGGATGCCCTCCAGCAGTCACTCAGGTCACCTGCCCCTGTAGTGTCCACTCCACCAGCTGCTCATTCTTCTGTGTCTGTCTCCTGCTTACAGCTTCCTGCTCCTAATAAATATGATGGCAACCCCAAGCTTTGAACTACAACCACAGAATTTCCCTTCTGCTAGGACCAAAATAGCTTACATTGTCTCCCTGCTAACTGGTTCAGCTTTAAGTTGGGTATCACCACTGTGAGAAAGGTCTGACCCTATACTCACTGATTATGTCAAATTTGTTTCCGCATTCAGACGCATATTCAACGAGCCAGGTCGAGCGGCGTCCGCCTATACAGAGATACTCCGTATTAAACAAGGCTCCCGTCCCATGGGACAATTTGTAGTCCAATTCCATACCTTGGCTTCCGAATTAAAGTGGAATAATGAAGAACAAACTGCTGCTTTCTGGTTAGGAGTTTCGGGGCGCATCAAGGACGAGTTGGCTACTCGTGATCTTCCAGTTCAGTAAAAAGATTTAATCTCCCTGTGTGTTAAACTAGACCTACGTCTCAGAGATAGGTCTAGAGCGACAGGAAAAAGTTTTCTCCAGAGTTTCTTCCCCACCTCTGCATCGTCCAGTGACTGCTAGCACAGAAGAACCTAAGCAAACAGGTAGATCTAGGCTATCACCTGAAGAATAATCCAGGAGGCAAAAAGAGGAATTGTGTTTGTATTGTGCCACTTCCGGTCACTTTATTGGGTCCTGTCCTAAGCGTCCGGGAAACGCCAAGCCCTAACCTGCAATGGGGGAGTCAGGTTAGGCCGTTTAAGTCTCCTCCTTCTCCTGACTTGGTACTTCTAGTTACCAATAAAGTACCCTCCTTCTCCTGACTTGGTACTTCCAGTTACCCTTGTGACCCCAGCGGGTTCCTATCACATCTCTGCCCTGGCGGAATCTGGGGCAGCAGGGAACTTAATTACCTCAGACCTTGTCAAAAAAATGTATATTTCAGTCTCTTCATTGTCTCAGCACCTCTACCTGACTGCAGTCGATGGTAGTAAAATTCTTGGCAGTGATGTCACACATCAGACAGCTCCTGTTACCATCCAAGTGGGGGTTCTTCACCAGGAACGCATTGAGTTTCTCATAATTCCTAACTCTTCTTACCTCATTGTGCTAGGTTTGCTGTGGTTATGACTCCAAAATCCTTGCATCAATTGGGCCTCACTTCAGATTGAGGAATGGAGTGATTATTGCCAGAAGCATTGCGTAAGTGAAGTAACTCATATCCGGTCCACTGAGATTAAGCCCTTGCCTGGCCTACCCACAGCATATGAAGAATTTTGCGATGTATTCAGTATCACTGACCTGGTTTGGGAGTGTTGTGGACTCGGGGTTTCTTCCGGTGACCGGGAAGAGGAACTGCAACTGGGCCGCAGCAGAGATGGCCGAATGTAAGTTTTCCTCATGCAGGATCAGGTCGGCAAACAGGAGGCACACGTGGACGCTGAAGGTCTCCTGAAAGACAGAACTTGAAAGGTGCTGGTGAATCAGAGAAGAATACCAGGCGCTGGAGGCACAACTGCGCTTACGTGCGCTGGGGCTTGGAGACACTGAAGTGTTTGTAGGCGCTGAAGTGCTTGAGGCACTGAGGTGCAGGGAGGCGCTGAAGTGCTTGGAGGCGCTTGGAGACACCGAGGTGCTTGGAGGCGCTGAGGCGCTTGGAGGCACTGAGGTGCTTGGAGGCGCTGAGGCGCGTGGAGACACTGAGGTGCTTGGAGGCGCTAAGGCGCTTGGAGGCACTGAGGTGCTCGGAGGCGCTAAGGCGCTTGGAGGCACTGAGGTGCTTGGAGGCACTGAGGCGCGTGGAGACACTGAGGTGCTTGGAGGCGCTAAGGCGCTTGGAGGCACTGAGGTGCTTGGAGGCACGGAGGTGCTTGAGGCACGGAGGTGCTCGGAGGCACGGAGATGCTCGGAGGCACAGAGGTGCTGGGAGGCACGGGGATGCTGGGAGGCACGGAGGTGCTGGGAGGCACGGAGATGCTCGGAGGCACAGAGGTGCTGGGAGGCACGGAGGTGCTTGGAGGCATGGAGATGCTCGGAGGCACGGAGGTGCTGGGAGGCATGGAGATGCTCGGCGGCACGGAGGTGCTGGGAGGCACGGAAGTCTGGCGATCACCACTCCTGGGGAACTGATGATACTCAGGCACTGATGCAGTTCCTGGTGCCTGAATTTATACTTCCCACCAGCTGGTTGGTGGGTAGTGCCTGATGACGTCACCCGCCCAGACGCCGGGCCGAGCGACGGGAGCCGCCAGCGAGGATGGCCGCAGAGAGGACCAGCGCGCCCGGAGAGGTAAGTAAGGGACCCGGGGCGGCGGCGTGACAGTACCCCCTCTTCTAGGGGTGGCCCCTGGACACTTCCCAGGTTTCGTAGGGTGCTTGGCATGGAAGATCCGGATTAGTCGAGGAGCTGAGACCTCAGAAGCTCCTATCCAACTTCTCTCCTCAGGACCATAACCTTTCCATTCTACCAGATATTGCAGGTTCTTATGAAGATAACAAGAGTCCAGAATAGTTTTGATCTCGAAGTCTGTCCCAGTTTCAGTTTCTACCGAAGTGGGGCTTGAGGGCTTAGAATGAAAACGATTAAGGATGAGAGGACGAAGGAGAGAAACATGAAAGGCATTTGGTATGCGTAGATGGGAAGGTAATCCCAACTTGCAGACCACAGGATTCAGGATTTGTAGCACAGGATATGGACCGATGAATCTTGGGGCGAACTTCATGGTGGGTACCTAAGGCCGGAGGTTACGTGTGGAGAGCCATACCCTGTCTCCCACCTTGTATTGAGGAGTGGCTCGCCGTTTCTTGTCCGCGAAGAACTTGTATCGGACAGAAACCTTTTTAAGACTAGCATGAACCTTACTCCAAATTTGTCTGAAGTGTAGTAGAGTGGAAGTCACAGCTGGAACCTCTCCTGTTGGAAGAATTGGTAATCTCGGAATTTGTGGGTGGAAGCCATAGTTGATGAAGAACGGAGATTCGCCAGTGGAGGAATGAAATGAATGGTTATGTGCAAACTCTGCCCAAGGCAATAACTCTACCCAGTTGTCCTGTGAAGGGGATAGATACAGGCGGAGGAAAGTCTCCAAGTCTTGATTGACTCGTTCCGTTTGCCCATTAGTTTGGGGGTGATAAGCGGACGAAAACTTAAATTTAATTTGTAAGGCCAAGCAGAGAGCTTTCCAAAACCTTGCGGTGAACTGTACTCCTCGATCAGAGACTATTTCTTGAGGCAACCCATGCAACCGAAAATGTTCTCGGACAAATATTAGAGCTAATTTAGGAGCTGTCGGCAGACCAGTCAAAGGAACGAAATGCGCCATCTTCGAAAAACGGTCAACGATCACCCAGACAGTGTTGAAACCTTTGGAATAGGGCAAGTCGGTGACGAAGTCCATGGAAATGTGAGTCCACGGTTTCATAGGAATGGGCAGAGGACGAAGTAACCCAGCAGGAGGTAGATGGGGAGATTTATGCTGTGTACACTGTGGACAAGAATTAACGTAATCCTGTACATCCTTCCTCATGGAGTCCCACCAGTAAGATCTTTGCAGAAACTTGTACATCTTCTGGGCGCCGGGATGACCGGAAAACTTGGAGATATGGGCCCACTGTAGTATCCTCGACCGGAATTTAGCTGGTACGGACATTCTTCCAGGGGGAGGACCTGGAGTAGTTGAGGCAGCGGAGACAGAAATTGGATTCAGAATTAAACTCCGCTCAAAAGAATCCTCTTCATCTGTGGGAGTTTGTGAACGGGACAGTGCATCCGCTTTAGTATTTAAAGTCCCGGCTCGGTACTTGATAACAAAAGAAAATTGAGTGAGGAAGAGTGCCCATCTAGCTTGGCGAGGATTCAAGCACTGTGCGGTTTTGATATACAACAAATTTTTGTGATCAGTGTAAATGGTAATCACATGTTTGGCCCCTTCTAAGAGATATCTCCACTCTTCCAAGGCAGATTTAATTGCCAAGAGTTCCTGGTCTCCAATAGTGTAATTTCGTTCAGCCAGAGAGAATTTACGAGATTGAAAGCCACACGGATGTAATTTCTTATCTGAGGCGTACTGAGAGAGAACGGCCCCAACTCCGACCGAGGATGCGTCAACTTCTAGGAAGAAAGGTTCCTTGAAATTTGGTTGTTGGAGTACTGGAGCAGACATAAAAGCCGATTTCAAGTGGGAAAAGGCCTCTATGGCTTCGGGGGGCCACAAACCCGGGTTGGAACCCTTCCTCGTCAAGGCGGTAATGGGTGCAACAATGGTGGAAAAACTTCTAATGAACTTTCTATAATAGTTCGCAAAACCCAGGAATCTCTGTATTGCTTTCAAGGAGAGTGGCTGTGCCCAGTCCCGAATAGCGGAAAGTTTCTCCGGGTCCATGCGAAGCTCCATCCCCGAGATGATATAACCGAGGAACGGTATTGATGTTACTTTGAAGGTACACTTGGATAACTTGGCATAGAGATGATTCTCACGTAGACGGCGGAGTACCTCTTTGACCTGTATCCTGTGTTCAGCAAGGTCTTTGGAAAAAATCAGTATGTCATCCAAATACACCACGACACTTAGGTATAACATGTCTCGGAAGATTTAGTTGACGAATCCCTGGAAGACAGCAGGACCATTGCTAAGACCGAACGGCATCACCAGATACTCATAATGCCCATCCCGGGTATTGAAGGCGGTCTTCCATTCATCTCCCTCTCTGATGCGTATAAGGTTATAGGCCCCCCTCAAATCGAGCTTAGAAAAAAACGTGGGCACCACGAACTCTATCAAATAGCTCTGTGATTAGAGGCAAGGGGTATTTATTTTTGATGGTAATATCATTTAGGCCGCGGTAGTCGATACATGGTCTTAACCCTCCGTCCTTCTTTTTCACGAAGAAGAAGCCCGCTCCAGCCGGGGAGATAGAGGGGCGAATTAATCCCTTGTGAAGATTGGACTTGATATAGTCTGACATAGCTTGTGTCTCTGGAAGGGACAGAGGATAAATGCAACCCCAGGGCGGCATTTTCCCTGGGATGAGGTCAATGGGGCAGTCCCAAGACCTATGGGGTGGTAACTGGTCAGCCGCCTGTTCCGAGAACACATCCTTGAACTCTTGGTACGCCTCCGGGATAAGTTCTTCCTCCGCCTTAGTAGAAACACGAAGCGGATAGACAGGAGTGAGACAGTTAGCGTGACAAAAAGAACTCCAAGACAGAATCTGTGCGGTCTTCCAATCGATATGGGGATTGTGAATTCTGAGCCAAGGCATTCCGAGAACCAGATCGTGATGCATCTCCGGAATCACCAGGAACTCCAAATATTCTTGATGTAGAGCCCCGACCTGTAATTTAACTGGAACCGTGTGTTCTGTTATGATACCCTTGGATATCCTAGTACCATTGATAGCTGTCAAGGAAATAGGCCGTTCGATGGACCGTACTTCCAAATTCAGGCTTTGGACACAGAGGGAAGAAACGAAATTCCCCGCAGCCCCGGAGTCCTTCAGGGCTTCAAAAGACTTGGAAGTAACCTTGGTGGTTAACGTTACAGGAAGCAAACAGTCCGAAGTTGGAGAAGATTTGGTCGTAACCCCCAGCTTGACTCCTCCGGAACAAGCTAGGCCTGCCCGTTTCCCGGACGGGATTTGCAAGACTTGATGAAGTGACCCGCAGCTCCGCAGTACAGACAGAGTTTGCCCTCATGACAACGCTGTCGCTCCTCCGGGGACAATCGGGATCGGTTAATCTGCATGGGTTCGTCTGGACTTGGGACCACCTCTTGCCTTGCAGGGGGAAGCCGGAACCTAGAACGATCCGATCGACTACGTTCACCTCCACGCTCCTGCATCCGGAGATCTACCTTGACACAGAGAGAGATCAATTCCTCTAAAGAATCTGGAAGCTCCCGAGTGACCAACTCATCCTTCAGGCGATCAGAGAGACCGTTCCAGAAAGCAGCTCTCAGAGCCTCATTATTCCAGCGAAGTTCAGAGGCAATGGTTTGAAATGAACCACATACTGACCCACGGATCGGGAGCCTTGACGGATGCGGAGCAAATCAGAAGAGGCCGAGGTCATCCTGCCGGGCTCGTCAAAAATTCGTCGAAAAGACGTGATGAATTCGGAGTAATTGGAAACCAGTGAATCCGAACGTTCCCATAATGGAGACACCCAATCCAAGGCAGATCCTTCCAGCAGAGAAATAATATATGCAACCTTGGACCGGTCTGTAGGAAAGTTATGTGCAAGTAGCTCGAAATGTACCTCGCATTGGTTTAAAAAACCACGACAATTTTTAGGATTCCCATTATAACGGGACGGAGTAGGCAGCTGAAGGCGCGGAGTGGCACCGGCCGATGGTTGAACATTGCTGGAAGCGGCAACTGGTGCGGCTACTGGAACTGGTGCCGGAATTACAGAGGATAGAGACGCCTGGATCTGATCCAGACGCCCGGACAACTCCTGGAGGTACTGCATCACCTGACCTTGTGCAGCTTCCTGACTTTGTACTCGGGAAGCCAGATTCTGGATGGCACTTGAGTCCGTGTTCCAATCCCCCGGGTCCATGTGGCCTGAGTATACTATCACTGACCTGGTTTGGGAGTGTTGTGGACTCTGGGATTCTTCCGGTGACCGGGAAGAGGAACCGCAACTGGGCCGCAGCAGAGATGGCCGAATGTAAGGATGCAGGATCTGGTCGGCAAACAGGAGGCACACGTGGACACTGAAGGTCTCCTGAAAGACAGAACTTGAAAGGTGCTGGTGAATCAGAGAAGAATACCAGGCGCTGGAGGCACAACTGCGCTTACGTGCGCTGGGGCTTGGAGACACTGAAGTGTTTGTAGGCGCTGAAGTGCTTGGAGGCACTGAGGTGCAGGGAGGCGCTGAAGTGCTTGGAGGTGCTTGGAGACACTGAGGTGCTTGGAGGCGCTGAGGCGCTTGGAGGCACTGAGGTGCTTGGAGGCGCTGAGGCGCGTGGAGACACTGAGGTGCTTGGAGGCGCTAAGGCGCTTGGAGGCACTGAGGTGCTTGGAGGCGCTAAGGCGCTTGGAGGCACTGAGGTGCTTGGAGGCACTGAGGCACGTAGAGACACTGAGGTGCTTGGAGGCGCTAAGGCGCTTGGAGGCACTGAGGTGCTAGAGGCACGGAGGTGCTTGGAGGCACGGAGATGCTCGGAGGCACGGAGATGCTCGGAGGCACGGGGATGCTCGGAGGCACGGAGGTGCTGGGAGGCACGGAGATGCTCGGAGGCACTGGGAGGCACGGAGGTGCTTGGAGGCACGGAGATGCTCGGAGGCACGGAGATGCTCGGAGGCACGGAGATGCTCGGAGGCACGGAGGTGCTGGGAGGCACGGGGATGCTCGGAGGCACGGAGATGCTCGGAGGCACTGGGAGGCACGGAGGTGCTTGGAGGCACAGAGGGGCTTGGAGGCATGGAGATGCTCGGAGGCACGAAGGTGCTGGGAGGCACGGAGATGCTCGGAGGCACAGAGGTGCTGGGAGGCACGGAAGTCTGGCGATCACCACTCCTGGGGAACTGATGATACTCAGGCACTGATGCAGTTCCTGGTGCCTGATTTTATACTTCCCACCACCAGCTGGTTGGTGGGAAGTGCCTGATGACGTCACCCGCCCAGACTCTGGGCCGAGCGACGGGAGCCGGGAGCCGCAGAGAGGACCAGCGCGCCCGGAGAGGTAAGTAAGGGACCCGGGGCGGCGGCGTGACATTCAGTGAACAGGCAGCTGATGTGTTACCTCCTCATCGTAAATGGGATTGCCCCATTGACCTTCTTCCCGGAAAGTCCCCTCCTAAGGGGCGCACATACCCACTCTCAGTACCCGAGACTAAAGCAATGTCGGATTACATTCAGGAAAATCTGCAAAAAGGTTTCATCTGCCCTTCTTCCTCTCCTGCTGGAGGGGGTTTCTTCTTTGTAAAAAAGAAAGATGGAGGCCTGCGTCCCTACATAGATTATAGAGGCTCAAACAACATAACAGTCAAAAACAGTTATCTTCTTCCTCTCATAACTGAGCTGTTCGATCGGGTCAAGGGAGCAAAGGTCTTCACCAAACTGGACCTCAGAGGAGCGTATAACTTAATTAGAATCCGTGAGGGCGATGAATGGAAAACAGCTTTCGACACCAGAGATGGGCATTACGAGTACCTTGTAATGCCCTTCGGATTAAGTAATGCCCCTGCAGTTTTCCAGCAGTTTGTGAATTATATATTCAGAGATGTATTAAACAAGTTCCTCGTAGTATATCTCGATGACATCCTGATATTTTCCCAAGATCTCCAAACCCATCGCAGTCAGGTGAAAGAAGTCCTGTCCCGTTTACGTGCAAATAAATTGTACAGTAAACTCTCCAAGTGTACCTCTGAAGTACCCTCTATACCTTTCTTGGGGCACATTATCTCCAGCTCAAAATTACAGATGGACCCCGAAAAACTTGAGGCCATCAACGGTTGGTTGCAACCCATTACATTAAAGACTGTCCAGCACTTCATTGGCTTTGCCAATTATTATAGAAAATTTTTTCAGGGGATTCTCCATACTCATCTCTCCAATTACAGCCCTGACCAAAAAAGGAGCAAATCCCGCAGTCTGGTTCGAAGAAGCCTTGTCCTCATTCCATCTGCTAAAACAAGCCTTCATCTCATCTCTTATTCTCCAGCAGCCAGACCCTGATAAGCCTTTTTCCCTTGAGGTTGATGCCTCTAATGTGGGTATTGGCACAGTGCTTTCCCAGACCGTAGAAGATGGGAAGCAACATCCATGCATTTTTTTGTCACAAAATTCCTTCCTGCTGAGAAAAACGACTCCATTGGTGATCAAGAGTTGGTAGCGATCAAATTAGTATTGGAGGAGTGGAGGTACTTGTTAGAGGTTGACAAATTCCCCATAACCATTTTTACAGATCACAAGAACTTACGCTACCTCCAAGCGGCCCAGTGCCTGAATCCTCGCCAAGCCCGCTGGTCACTATTCTCACGTTTTAATTTCAAGATCTTGTATTGCCCAGGCTCCCGGAATGTAAAGGCAGATGCGTTATCATGGTCCATGGAGGATGATGTCCAGCCTCATGCCAAGTGTCCCATCATCAGTCCCATTGCCTTTGCCACTACTCACGTGTCTCCTGTGCCACCTCCAGGGAAGATATATGTGTCAACTGAACTTCGGCCGAAGTTACTATCTTGGGCTCACGCCTCACCCTTTTCCGGACATCCTGTGGTTCTCAAGACACTTGAACTTGTTTGTCGCTCTTACTGGTGGCCCAAAATAAGGAAAGAGTCCAAGATTTTGTGGCCTCTTGTTCCGCATGTGCCCAACATAAAGTACATCACCAAGCTCCTGCAGGTGCTCTCCTCCCATTGCCCATTCCTATGCATCCATGGACACACTTATCCATGGACTTCATCTCAGAGCTCCTGAAGTCCCAAGAGTGTAATACCATCTGGGTAGTGGTGGATTGATTCTCAAAGATGGCACACTTTATATGACTCACCGGTCTACCTTCGGCTCCCAAGCTCGCCCAAATATTCATACAGCATATTTTCAAGATTCATGGACTTCCTACAGAAATTGTCTCTGACCACGGTGTACAATTCGTAGACCGCTTCTGGAAATCCTTTTGTTCCGCCTTGCAAGTGAACTTAAATTTCTCCACAGCGTACCACCCCCAGTCCAATAGGCTAACGGAGAGGGTCAACCAGGACCACGAAGCATTCCTCAGGCTGTACATTTCCTCTTCACGGGACAACTGGGTTAGTCTACTTCCTTAGGCAGAGTTTTCCCATAATTTCAGGTACCATACGGCTATGGGTTATTCTCCATTCTATATTGTGTTTGGTCAACATCCGCGTCCATCTAACTTCGAGGCACTACAAGTTTTAGAAGTGCCAGCTGTATTTTCTACACTCAAGCACTTGAGTGTTTCATGTCTTGCTCAAGAAAGCTTCCAAGCGATATAAAGTCTTTGCTGATCGCATGCGGCGAGCTGTTCCTCTGCTAAAACCCAGAGACAAAGTGCGTCTCTCCACTCGGAATCTACGTTTAAGGGTTCCTTAGATGAAGTTTGCCCTTCGATTCATAGGCCCATTCTCCGTGGAACAAATAATCAATCCTGTGGCATACAAGTTAAAACTACCAGCCTACCTGAGAATACCTAATTCTTTCCACGTCTTTACTGCGGCCTCTCGTTCTCAACCACTTCCAAAAATCTTCCAGAGTCCCCCAGAGTGTACAACCGTTGCACAGTTGAGTTTGAGGTCAATAAAATTGTGGATTTTCGCCAGAGATATGGGCATAGAAGAGAGAAGCTGGGTTAATGCCTCTGATGTTCACGTTCCTCGTCTGATCTCAGCCTTCCACAGAGACAGAGACAATCCTTCCAAGCCTCGTGGGTATTCGGTGCCGACCCTAAAAAGGGGGGTACTGTCAGGAACCACGGTTCACGAACTGCTCGTACACGCCACTCACCGGCATGCTGGTATATTCTGTGCCACAGATCAGCCGCTGGTGCTTTCTGTGGAAACTGGCATGATGTCACATGATCCAAGTATCCAGGTAATTACTTCCTGGTTCTGTGCATGCTGCTACTGCTGCCAGCAGCAACCAATCAGCATCCTTCTGGGGGGATATACTGTTAGCAGGCTTCCCAGAGTCCTCATTGCCTTGAACAACTTGTCAGTTCTCCTGCAAGTTCTCGAGCGTTAACTCCCAAGGCTCCAGGCTTGCTCCAGAGATCCGGTTACCTGAGTCCTGCTGTATCTGCCTTTCCTGGTTACTTACCCTCACAGGCTCTGGATATTCTTGGCTTCCAGGCTATATCATCAGTTCCTAGACCAACCCTGCTCTTGGCCATTTGGCTGCACCATCGATGCACAGACTGTCCTCCCACTATCAGCTACCCAAGTACTGAGTTCACCATCTCCGATATACTTACCTACTACTAAGCATACCTTGTTAAAGTCGAAAATATTATAGTCACACGCATCACGTGCAAACACCACACAGAGTGGCCTCCGTGTGGGTGCCTGTTCTGCCGTGCGTGCGCATACTCGCACGTTGCGTATATTGGCTCACGAGGTCCTGCGTATTAGCGCGTGATATGAGTAAATACGGTAGCATACGCATTTGCATGGAAAAGCCACAAAGACATAACTGATATTTAATCCACATAGTGCATAATTTACATATAGCTTACACGCACCACACCAGCGAGTTACATTTACTTTAAAGGTATACCAACAGAGGGATTCAACTTTACAGGATATGAGGGGACAGAATTAGGTTAGGAGGTGGTGTCTGGTATCCAGCTGTACAGTATTTCAAGGGCAATATTCCGATGGCAGTTTGCAGAAAGTAGCACGCTCCTGCGCATAGATATGTGCAGGAATATATTATTAATATCACACTGTATTTACTGTACTCCTGATATTCTGCGGGAACCCAGTGGAGAACATCTGCAAGTGCACATGGACCAGGCATCGCCTACCTATTCAAACCGACCTATGACCCCTCCTGTACTGTAAATGACCAGCCCTTTGACCTATGGGTGAAGAGATTACAGTTTCCATTGTTTCATGATTTGGACTAATGTATAAACGCCAAGCCACCTGGCCAGTCAGACACATTCTCAGAAGGTCATCTTTCCAGATTGACTGAGGACCGGAACAGGGTGGCGCAGGTGAACAAACGTATGTATCCATTGATTGTAGCCTTTTCTCTTATGTGATTGTATTTCTGTTGTACCCCCTTTTGAGTAAATATTTGTTGCTGGGTTGGACCTCAACATTACATATACAATTGGTGTCGCATTTCCTTTCCTGTTAGGAGTTATAAAGTGTATTCCGCCGCACATGTAGCTACTTTGTGCTTATAGCGTGTCGGCGTGCTTATGCAACGTGTACGCATTTCATAGGGGTTTTACGCACACACTCTTAGTGGTCGCAGTGGCCTGAACATTTGTGCATTTAAGGTATTGCTCTTTTCCTGAAAGTTAATCGAACTTAACACCCTGTACACCAGAACATCTCACAGCCTCCACAGAGAAACCTGAGCAGAGGGCCGCGACCTGCTCATCAGGTGCAGCGAAGACCATATCCCCTGGCGGGGGTCACTGGCGAAAACCCTTGGTGAGTTAGCCTCCGCACCTCTGCTTCAGGTCTCGACAATTCTCTGTGCTCACTATGTAATCTTCCAGAGTGCTCCAGCATATGACTTGTCCATATCTCAAGCCACCTAACTTCTGCTTCCCTGCGCCCTCCACTGGCTCACCCAGGTCATTACCGAGTACACAATCAGACCAGTCCGTGACAGTCCACATAGATATGGAGAGCCCTAACCATATCCAAAAAACGTTCTTTGGGGAACAAATCTGAAGACACAAAGGACGGAACCACAATCTCTTGGTTAAGGTGAAAAGATGACACCCCCTTAGCTGCCCCATCGATAGACACTGCAGGTCTGAGAACCAATGCCATCTTGGCCACGCTGGAGCAACTAGAAACAGCATTCCTCCTTCCTGTTTGAACTTCCGTAGAACCCTAGGCAATAGTGACACCAGAGGGAACAAGTAAGGCAGCCGAAAGGTCCATGGAATTGCCAGTGCATCCACGCTTGAGAATCCCTTGTCCTTGAGCCGAAGACCGGAACCTTGTGATTGTGTCGAGACGCCATTAGGTCTACGTCCGGTAGACCCCACCTGTTCACTAGGAGTTGAAAGACTTCTGAATGAAGACTCCACTCTCTGGCGTATACGTCCTGGCGGCTGAGGTAGTCTGCTTCCCAGTTCAGGACACTCGGAATGAACACTGCCGATATATTTGGCAGATGGCATTCTGCCCAACAAATGATTTTTGACACTTCCGTCATAACCATATAGCTTCGAGTGCCGCCTTGATGGTTTATGTATGCCACTGTCGTGGCGTTGTCTGACTGTACTTGAACCGGTCTGTTCCATACCAGAGGCAGTGCAAGTGATAATACATTGAACACCGCCCTCAGATCTAGGATGTTTATCGGGAGGGGTGATTCTTCCTTGGTCCACTGACCCTGAAAAGAGTGTTGCTCCAACATCGCTCCCCATCCCCTTAGACTGGCATTCGTTGTCAGGAGGACCTAGTCGGGGATCCAAAAGGGACGGCCCCTGCTCAATTGCTGGTCCTGGAGCCACCAAGTTAGCGACAAACAAGTCAATAAGATCCTTTGGGATCTGATCCAATGAGGCAGGCGTCCCACTTGGCAAGAATTAATTGTTGCAGAGGGTGGGAATGAAATTGAGCGTACTCCACCATGTTGAACATCGATACCATCAGGCCAAGTACCTGCATCGCCGAGTGAATCGACACTCTGGGGTGATGGATGAAGTGTCTTATCCTGTCATGGATTTTCAGGACCTTGTCTGGAGACAGGAACAGTCTCTGACTGTGTGTGTCCAGGAGCACCATTAGGTGCACCATGCTCTGAGCTGGGACCAGAGAGGACCTCTTCCAGTAGATCAGCCATCCGTGGGCTTGTAAGCAACTCACTGTCAATTGTAGATGATTGAGGAGGACATCGTTGGAACTTGCCAGAATCAGCAGGTCGTCCAAGTACGGCAGGATTCTGACTCCCTGGTGACGGAGGTGCGCCGTCATCACGGCCATATCCTTGGTAAAAATCTGAGGAGCCGTGGCCAGTCCAAACGTCAGAACCTGGAATTGGTAGTGACTGTCGCCAATAGCAAACCGCAGGAACTGCTGATGCGATATAGCAATAGGAATATGCAGATAAGCATCCTGTATATCCAGGGATACCATGTAATCTCCGGGTTCTATCGCCAGCACAATGTTTCCATACGAAACTTGGCGACCCTCACAAACTTGTTCAGTGACTTGAGGTTGAGAATAGGCTGAAAAGATCTTTTGGGTTTCTGCACAAGAAACAGGGTCAAATACTAGTCTCTGCCACGCTGGGACTGAGGTACCAGCACAACCACTCCTGTACTCAGGAGAGAACCTACCACAGTTTGCAGAGCCTGCGCCTTTAACGGATCCGAAGGGAGCACTGTAGCACAGAACTGGTGAGGGGGATGTCTCTGGAAGGAGACAGCGTATCCATGAGAGACAACTTCCAGTACCCAACCATCTGAAGTGGTCTTTTACCAGACCTGCGCAAACTGTAGTTGTTGGCCTCTCACCCTGGGATCCCCCAGGGGGAGGCAATCCCCGCCATGTGGCAGGCTTGTCTTATTTTGAAGCAGGCTGATGGGCTACCCTGGACTGACTCATCTTGGGCTTGGTGGTCTTGGGAGCACGAGATTGTCTCGAGTAAGACTGATTCTTGGCTTTCTCTTGAGTTTGAAAGGAACGAAAAGTGGTAGTCTTTGCCTTCTGAGCCGAAGGATTAGTAGGAGGAAGAAAAGCAGTCTTAACAGCTGCTAATTCAGACACTTTTTTATTCAGGTCCTCTCCAAATAAAATATCCCCAGTAAAAGGTAGTACCTCCAAGGTCTTCTTGGAGTCCAAATCCACTTTCCATGACCTTAACCAAAGTTTGCGGCGAGCAAGGACAGACATGGATGATGCTTTGGCCGCCAGTACCTGCGCCTCAGAGGACGCCTCCTGAATGTAGTAGGTGGCGGTGCATATGTGAGACAAGTATTGTCTGGCTTTGTCAGAAATATCACCAGGCAGCTCATCCTCTAACGCCTGAACCCACGCCTCAATGCCCTTCGCAGCCCAAGATGCAGCTATGGTGGGCCTATGGATGGCCCCTGCGAGGGAATATATAGACTTCAGGCATCCCTACACATGCTTATCTGTCGGTTCCTTCAGGGAGGTGACAGTGGTGACAGGCAGAGTAGAGGACACCACGAGACGGGTGACGTGAGAATCCACCACCGGTGGGTTTTCCCAATTACTACATAACTCTGCAGGGAGTGGATAGCGTGCAAAGGCTCGTTTGGGGAGCGGGAATTTCTTACCTGGGTAGACCAGGTTTCCTTCTTGATGTCCACAAGATGATCAGAATGGGGTAAAGCAGTTTTAACCACCTTCTGTTGTTTAAACATATCAGTTTTCCTAGCCACTGTAGTGGATTCCTCATCCTCAGTGATTTGAAGGATCTGCTTAATAGCATTCACCAGACCAGGGACATCAACCTGTAAGGTAGAATCCTCATCAGTAACACATGATTCAGAGTCTGACAGGATTGTATGCTCCCCCTCCTCGTCAGATAAAACATCAGAGGTTAGTGGACTGTGAGGAGGAAGCAGCCTGCTTAGATGACCCAGGGACACGGGAGTGACCTGGAGTAGATTTGTGTCTAACCAAAGACTGATTTAACTGTGGCAGCTGGGTAGACAAATTTTCCGCCCAAGGCGGATATACAGTAGGGACAACTTGTGGTGGTAGTGACACCGGAGATCCTATAGGGGGAGCTAAATGATCCAGGAGTCCCCAGAAGGGGGGTGAACACAGCCCCGGGTGGCTCCATCGTAGTGACATGGGCAGCTTCTGCAATGTCTCACTTCTCCACTTTTATCACTGCTTAGTACATGTCCCCCTAAATTTAAGTCCCAAGCCACTGTAGGAGGAACAAAAGGAGATTGAATGCACAGCATTCCCTGGAAAAAAGTGCGCATATCCTCTAAGTTGGCAATTTTCTTTTGGAACCATAGAGTCAATGCTGACACTTGCACTCTCAAGGAAGTCACCTTCAACCCTTTATCCATTCCTGGCTGAAGGAATGCTAAGACCCTGGAAACTCTGAAAGACTTAGGGTCCATTTTCTGTTCACTGCACCAATGAATATAGGTTTGCCATATTCGGTGATAAATGCGAGCTGAAGAAGGTTTCCTTGCTCTGAGCATTGTTTGAATTACCTGTTGTGAGAATCCTCCTGACTTCAGGATAGAGGTTTCAAGAGCCACGCCGTCAAAGACAGTCGATCCAGATGTCTGTGATAACAAGGATCCTGCATAAGTAGATCTGGACGTTGAGGGAGCAGGAGTGGAGCATCCATCCACATTCTCTGCAGATCTGTGTACCAGTGTCTTCTGGGCCAAGCTGGAGCTATTAGTATCACGGCACCCTTTCCATGCTTTATCTTTCTCACCACCCTGGATAATAGGGTGATTGGAGGAAACATATAGGCCAGATGAAAGTCCCATCTTACTGACAGGGAACCCACAAAGATTGCTTTGGGATTCTTTGTTCTTGACCAGTATGCGATAACTTTTTTGATCTGACGGGACACCATGAGATCTATCTCTGGCAACCCCCACTTGTCTACTAGTCTGGAAGACCTCTGGGCGTAGAACCCATTCGCTTGCCTGAATGGCGTGTTGACTGAGAAAATCCGCTTCCCAGGTTGGGACTCCTGGAACGAACACTACGGACAAGGGTGGATGATGAAGTTCTGCCCACTTTAGTGTGTGGAAACAATAATTGACCGTGCTATAAATGGAGGGTTAATTAAAAGCTGCTCCAGAAATAATAGGATTTTAAATTACCTATCCAGTAAATCCTTTTCTCGTAGTCTGTAGAGGATGCTGGGGACCACATTAGTACCATAGGGTATAGACAGGTCCACTAGGAGCCATGGGCACTTTAAGAGTTTAATAGTGTGGGCTGGCTCCTCCCTCTATGCCCCTTCTACCAGACTTAGTCTAGAAACTGTGCCCAAGGAGACGGACATACTTCGAGAGAAGAAAATACACAGATAGTGGGTACACAGATAGTGGTGAGATTCACACCAGCACACACATAACAAGGCAACCAGGCTAAACAGCCTGAACAACCTCAGCAACAGCTGAAAAACAATACTTAAGCAAGTAACAGCACAGTACTAAACCAAGTAACAAGGCAGTACTGAACCAAGGAACAACTGCAGGAAAACGAAGCGCTGGGCGGGTGCCCAGCATCTTACTACGAGAAAAGGATTTACTGGTAGGTAATTAAAATCCTATTTTCTCTTACGTCCTAGAGGATGCTGGGGTCCACATTAGTACCATGGGGATGTACCAAAGCTCCCAGTACGGGAGGGAGAGCGCGGATACTCCTGCAGAACTGACTCACCAAACTGTAGGTCCTCAGAGGCCAAAGTATCGAACTTGTAGAACTTAGCAAACGTGTTCGACCCCTGCCAAGTAGCTGCTTGGCAAAGCTGTAAAGCCGAGACACCCCGGGCAGCTGCCCAGGAAGAACCCACCTTACGAGTAGAGTGGGCCTTAACAGACTTTGGACACGGCAAGCCTGCCATAAAATAAGCATGCTGGATAGTGAACCTGATCCAGCGAGAAATCGTCTGCTTAGAAGCAGGACACCCAATCTTGTTGGGATCATAAAGGACAAACAGAGAGTCCGACTTTCTGTGACGTGAAGTTCTCTTCACATAAATCCTCAAAGCCCTCACAACATCCAAGGACTTTGAGATAATTGAGGAGCCAGTAGCCACTGGCAGTTTACCTCCGCCAGCAGGGGATAAGAATTTTTCCATATCTCGACGATCTTTTAATTCTAGCACAGTCACAGGAATTGCTCGTATGTCATCTGCAACAGACAATAACGTGTCTGCAAAGGCACGGGTGGCTCTTAAATTGGGCAAAAATCGTCTCTGGTTCTGTCACAGTGGATAACTCACTTGGGGGCAGTGCTGGATTCAAGCCTTCAGAGAGTAATTTTACCTCTGAACAAGATATCCAAGGTTTAATCAAGGATTCAGGAGTTGCTACACAGTCAAAAGGTATCCATTCACACAGCAATGTGTGTGATGGGATTGATGGTGTCAACATTCGACATGTGGAGTATGCACAGTTCCACTCGAGGCCTCTGCAGCCAAATGGGTTGCATCAGACGATAAAAATGCAGACTATTGTTCTTACGATAGAAGTAAGAAGGTCATTAGCCTGGTGGCTACAGACATCCCATCTGGACAAGGGGAGATTGGGAAATTCTGACAACAGATGCCAGTCTCCAGGGCTGTGGGGAGCAGTGTCAGGAAGGTTTTGTTTCCAGGCGCAATGGACCAAGGAAGAAGGTTGCCTGCCAATAAATATATTGGAACTTCGGGTCATATACATGGCACCTGATTCATGCAAAGGACATTCTTCGGGGAAAACCAGTTCAGATCCGCTCGGACAATGTGAAGGAAGTAGCGTACCTCAACCATCAGGGAGGAACTCACAGCCGAAAAGCAATGAAGGAGGTAAGTCACACACTAAAGTGGCATAAAAATAAATAACAGCGCTTATATGAATATGTGTACGCAATACCTGAAAAGCAAAGTGGAAAAACAAACTACAGGCTGATCCAACTTTGATGTAATGTCCTTAAAACAAGTCAAAATGAGGCTCAGTAGTGTGTGTGGCCTCCCTACAATGCCTAGGAATGCTCCTGATGAGGTGGCGAATGGTCTCCTGAGGGATCTCCTCCAAGACCTGGACTAAAGCACCCGCCAACTCCAGGACAGTCTGTGGTGCAACGTGGTGTTGGTGGATGGAGCGAGACATGATGTCCCAGATGTGCTCAATTGGATTCAGGTCTGGGAAACGGGCGGGCCAGTCCATAGCATCAATGCCTTCGTCTTGCAGGAACTGCTGACACACTCCAGCCACATGAGGTCTAGCATTGTCTTGCATTAGGAGGAACCCAGGGCCAACCGCACCAGTATATGGTCTCACAAGGGGTCTGAGGATCTCATCTTGGTACCTAATGGCAGTCAGGCTACCTCTGGCGAGCACATGGAGGGCTGTGCGGTCCCCCAAAGAAATGCCACCCCACACCATTACTGACCCACTGCCAAACCGGTCATGCTGGAGGATGTTGCAGGCAGCAGAACGTTCTCCTTGGCGTCTCCAGACTCTGTCACATGTGCTCAGTGAGAACCTGCTTTCATCTGTGAAGAGCACAGAGCACCAGTGGCGAATTTGCCAATCTTGGTGTTCTCTGGCAAATGCCAAACGTCCTGCACGGTGTTGGGCTGTAAGCACGACCCCCACCTGTGGACGTCGGGCCCTCATACCACCCTTATGGAGTCTGTTTCTGATCGTTTGAGTAGACACATGCACATTTGTGGCTTGCTGGAGGTCATTTTGCAGGGCTCTGGCAGTGCTCCTCCTTGCACAAAGGCGGAGGTAGAGGTCCTGCTGCTGGGTTGTTGCCCTCCTACGGCCTCCTCCACGTCTCCTGGTAGCGCCTCCATGCTCTGGACACTACGCTGACAGACACAGTAAACCTTCTTGCCACAGCTCGCATTGATGTGCCATCCTGGATGAGCTGCACTACCTGAGCCACTTGTGTGGGTTGTAGACTCCGTCCCATGCTACCACTAGAGCGAAAGCACCGCCAGCTTTCAAAAGTGACCAAAACATCAGCCAGAAAGCATAGGAGCTGAGAAGTGGTCTGTGGTCACCACCTGCAGAACAACTCCTTTATTGGGGGTGTCTTGCTAATTGCCTATAATTTCCACCTGTTGTCTATTCTATTTGCACAACAGCATGTGAAATTTATTGTCAATCAGTGTTGCTTCCTAAGTGGACAGTTTGATTTCACAGAAGTGTGATTGACTTGGAGTTACATTGTGTTGTTTAAGTGTTCCCTTTATTTTTTTGAGCAGTGTATTTTGTTTACAGCTCTTTTATGAGCATATGTGTTGAGAGTCCACTTTTAAGTTGACAACTTTTATTTCTATATGTTGCCGTTGATGGATGAGTGTGAGCATTATTGGTACATGATAGTTAACTTTCCCTCAACTTGTACCTGTAGTCTTTGTGTATTGCTCCCGACTTCACAAGTCACTGTGCTGGCTGCAGCGAGTGGCTCCCGAATAGCTGCGGCGGGCGGCTCCCCGCCGTCTCTAACAGTATGGCTGGCTGTGGCAGGTGGCTTTCAGGCGGCTGTGATGAGACTGCTCCCGGCTGGCTCCGGCGTGCGGCTTTCCGCCAGGTAAGGCTGGACGGCTCCCGGCTATCTTTCAGCGCGGCAGTTAATGGCTACCTGCAGCGCCCGGCTCCCAGATGACTTTGATGGACAGCTCCCCGTTTGCAAGTGAGGACAATCGTATGGCGAAATCAGTGGAGAGCCACGAACCTCCCGCAACAGCCAGCCGTGAACAGCTCACCCCTGCAAATGGGGTGCTGTCCATCAAAGTCAGCTGGGAGCCAAGCGCTGCAGGTAGCCATGAACTATACTGTACCAATAATGCTCACACTCATCCATCAACGGCAATATATAGAAACAAATGTTTAATCAACTTTAAAGTGGACTCTCAACTCTTATGCTCATAAAAGAGTTGTAAACAAAATATTAACCTTTTGCTTTTCAGGTATTGCGTGCACATATTCATATCAAGTGCTCTGTTATTTATTTTTATGTTTCAAATCACTTTTCTCTTACGTCCGAGAGGATGCTGGGGTCCACATTAGTACCATGGGGTATAGACGGGTCCACCAGGAGCCAATGGCACTTTAAGAGTTTAATAGTGTGGACTGGCTCCTCCCTCTATGCCCCTCCTACCAGACTCCATTTAGAAAATGTGCCTGGAGGAGCCGGTCACAGCTAGGGGAGCTCCATAAGAGTTTCTCTAGTTTTCTTATTTTTAATAGAGTTAGGCACAGGAAGGCTACTGGCAATAGCCTCCCTGCTTCGTGGGACTTGGGGTGGGTGGGGGGGGGGGGGGGGGGGGGAGTGGTGTCCAACCCTCTGCGGTTAATGGCCACTTTCTCCTCTGACAGGACACTGATCTCCTGAGGGTGTCGATCGCAAGCCCCCGAGGCGGCCGTTCGCTCCCGCAGCACTGCCATCCCCTAACAGAGCCACAAGACGTCGGTGGTGAGTTGGACACCGGTGACCCGACAAGAGGGGATCCGGTAAGAATGGCGGCATCAGGGTGGGAGCACAGAGCTGAGGCTGCGCTCCAGCGGGCTCAGAGGTAGAGTGCGGCACAGTGAGGGGTGCCCTGGGCCAGCGCAAACACCCTTAAACTGGTCACAGCAGCTATCAGGGACACTGTACTACTGCTAGCAACATTTACCTCAGGCCAGTATAATCTTTGCAAGTGCGGGAAGACATGCCATTTTAGGGGGCGGAGCTTCTCCTCAGAGCAGATCCAGCACTCACCAGCGCCATTTTCTCCCTGGAGATTACACTACAGAGACGCTGACAGGGAGCGCTGATCCTCCACATAACTCCAGCTATCCTGTGCGGTACCAGGTGGTTAGAGAAGGGGAGGGGGAAGAGTGTTATTCACATTACCGTGTAGTCTATCAATGTTGCACAGTCAGCGCCAGGAATTTATTATATCTCTGTCTACTGGGGCGCTGTGTGGGCTGGCTCCATAACTCTGTCTCTCTCTGAAGGTACTTGGGGGAAACTGTGTCTGATATTTTCCTCTGTGTGTGTGTCTATGCTATATCTCTCACATTACCATGTCTAGGGACTCTGTATCTTGTGATGCAGAGTATGTATCTTCTCCAGAAGAGTCTATTCCATGTACTCAGGAATGCAATACACTGTCTCAGCCCTCTGAACCCGAACCCAAGTGGGTGGCTTCTTTTAAGGGAATGATATCCCAGATTTCATCTAGGATAGCTCATTATGAGAATGAAACACAGGTTTTAAAATAATCTTTGGAGGTTGTGTCGTATTCAACTCCCACTACCTCATCTAAGTCCCCTGGTTTATGCCGCTAAAAGCGTGCCCAGGTAATGCAAGTCGACATGGATACAGACTCTGATACCGGTGACGGGGACATACTGCAGGGGGAGGCATCCCTTGCTAAAGGGCTACAGCTAATGATTAAGGCCATTCGGGATGTTTTACACATTACTGACAAGGTACCTAAACAGGTCGAGAAGCGTTTGCATTGTTTCCCCACTCTCATTGTGCCCATTCACTACCCTACGGCACATGGGACAAAAGTAGAAGGAAACATGCACACAAAGCTGGGGCATCTCCACTATCTATTTTCTCCATCAGAAAGTACCTATTTCAGCAGAAGGATTTTCGTTATAAAGTATACCATCATATGCCTTTATCACAAATTACTGCAATAAGCTTCCATTTTTGCATTTAAAATTCGGTATTCACATTTATGATCTATATAAGAAGTAGTATCCAATTTATGTTTTTAAGTGTATGAGGAATCTAAACATTGGTCTCAGACTCACTTGTTTGTGAGCGGCAACATAGTTGCTGTATGTCAGTGATTTTCAACCTTTTTTCACTCGCGGCACACCAAACAATATTTTAAAATTGCCAAGGCACACCATCCGTTCCCCACAGAAAAAACCTAAAAAACACACATTGGCCTTCACAGTAATAAAAAATCCACACATACATCGGCCTACACAGAAAAAACAATCACATTGCTCCCCACATAAATCCTATTGCTCCCCACATAAATCATGTTGCTCCCTACATAAATCAATCACATTTCTCCCCACATAAATCCTATTGCTCCCCACATGATTCATTCACACTGTTCCCCCCATAAATCCTATTGCTCCCCACATGATTCATTCACACTGTTCCCCCCATAAATCCTATTGCTCCCCACAGGAGAAATAACGTAAAAAATATTAGCCCCTACCGGTCAGCTGTCCTCCTCCCTGTCCCTCAGTGGCGGGGGTTGTTCATAGTGGAGTGCTGCGAATACTAAGCAGCGGGCGGTCAGGCAGGTGTGGATGTGGGTGGGCAAGGAAAGCTGTGGATGCACGCGGGAACTGGAAGAAGTGTATGCAGGCAGGTGGGCTGGCTGGGTGGTGACATGCGGCGGCCGTGACCTATGATATCACACCGCCGCATCAACACGGCACAGGTCACAGCCAGAGCATAAATGATCCTCTAAGAAGAGCACGGGCCAACAGTTCACTCTGAAGGGGCAGGAAGCTGCTCTGGCTCCGCGGCACACCTTGCAACTGCTCGCGGCACACCAGTGTGCCACGGCACACTGGTTGAAAAAGCCTGCTGTATGTGATAAAGGTGGAACCCACTGAATGATAATATATCATGTTGTATTGATTGAAACAAATGTATTTCAAGCATTCTTGTTCTTTCTAGAACAAGTGAATCTCAAACAAGAGATTAGAAATATGTATTCATTGTGACTTAACTCTTCCTGGCATGTGGTACTTGTGAGAAGTAGGATCTGCCATATAAATAAAGGTGGGGTTTTGTATATGATCAGAGAATTGCTAGACACACTGTGTATTTAACACATTGGTTATCACTATTATCGTAACAGGTGCACGCTGTGAAAGACGCTTCGCAGGGAACTACTAAAAACAGGTTTTTCTGAGACCAAAATTTATTTATTAAAGGTCTCATATATTTGATATAACCTGTAAACAATTGTTTATTTTTTTACTTAGCAAATACACACATTGTATTATATTATATCATACTGTACATTATTCTACCCATACACCTTCATATATACAAGGATTTAATACCCGCTTAATGAGGTGAATACGATATAGGGTAGCACATTTTCCATATATATTTTTAGAAACTTATTTCTCCCAGGCTGGCAAAAATGTTTCATGTCTTGCCTACTAATGGACCTATTTTAATTATATAGTAATAAATGTTAAGTTTTAACCAAACTCATAAAATCAAATCAAAAGAGTGCACCACACATTAAGCTTTCTTTGGTAAAGGCCCACTAGTGTTTTTTTCCAAATCCCCTAACTAAATACTGTACCTTGCTTAATGGCGCACCTCCAACCACATTTATATTATTATCGTTTGTATTGACACATAAGGATACTATTTACTTTTGGTTGGTTTACACAATTTTTATAAAACAGCCTATGCGTAGTCTCCCGTATTCAGACGCATAGCGAAAGAAACCACAGTAATAGTATAGACTCATATGCAATAGGCACTTTTCTAACTATTCGTACTCAAAATGTAGATAGAGACTTAGTGCTGTATTACCCATACTCCGTAGAGTGGGATACAGGGAGACTCACCCTGCTTCCAGGATCGATCAATACGTTTGCGAATGCTGAATGGATCCAGACGCTACTAGTGTACACTGCCGCTCCATGACCTATAGTGAACACAGACACACCAGTCACCTATGCTGCAACTGGGTCCCCTTCGTATACAGCGTCTCAGACAGAAGGGGAAAAAACAATTTATGGCGGGAGACTCGGAGGAAACTGGTCATGAACCGGGGGGAGGGGTGACTAGGAGAACGTCAAACTCCCCACTGCTGACATCAACCCTAGGGATCGCGGCCTCATACTATTCCTGGAGCCTATGATCCCTAAGGCCTAGTGCTGGTGCACCCGAGGTGGCAGCCGCGTCAGCGACTGTTTGATAGTCTCCTCACAAAACAGTGCAGCTGTGTCCGTACTCCCCTTCTAAGTGGAACCGATGCCTTACCTTCTCCCCGTGCTCCGGCCATAGCCTGGTAATGTCTGCTGGACCTGCTAGTATAGCTGACACAGACGACCGCCGAAACAGCACTGTACGCGTGGGTAAGCATTGTTGTGACCCGTCGGAGAGTTGTTGGAGCGACTCTTTATGTACGTATAAGACGCTTTTTAGAAAGATCACTCAAGAAAAAAAAAAAATAGGATTTTAATACCTACCGGTAAATCCTTTTCTCTTAGTCCATAGAGGATGCTGGGGACACCATAAGAACCATGGGGTATAGAGGGGATCCACAGGAGACATGGGCACTCTAAGACTTTGAAAGGGTGTGAACTGGCTCCTCCCTCTATGCCCCTCCTCCAGACTCCAGTTTTAGGAACTGTGCCCAGGGAGACGGACATTTAGAGGAAAAGGATTTATTGTTAAACTAAGGTGAGATACACACCTCAAACACGCCGTACAACATGGCATTTAACAGAACCCCAGTCACCGGCATGAACAATGACAGCAACAGGCTGACTATAACATAACACAACCTGTGTGTAAACATAACTAATAACTGCAGATAGAGTCCGCACTGGGACGGGTGCCCAGCATCCTCTATGGACTAAGAGAAAAGAATTTACCGGTAGGGATTAAAATCCTATTTTCTCATACGTCCTAGAGGATGCTGGGGACACCATAAGAACCATGGGGTTTATACCAAAGCTCCAGAACGGGCGGGAGAGTGCGGATGACTCTGCAGCACCGATTGACCAAACATGAGGTCCTCATCAGCCAGGGTATCAAACCTGTAAAATTTTGCAAAAGTGTTTGAACCCGACCAAGTAGCTGCTCGGCAGAGTTGCTATGCCGAGACCCCCCAGGCAGCCGCCCAGGATGAGCCCACCTTTCTGGTAGAGTGGGCCTTCACTGATTTCGGTAACGGCAATCCAGCCGTAGAATGAGGAAAAACAGAGCTTCCCAGTGGCAAATGCAGGATTTGCATTGGGGGGTCCAGAACTGGGCGGAGCCAATCACGGGGGTGGGGACCGAGGTGACCCAGTATATGCTGGGTCCGTAAAACTGGTGTGTGTGTGTGTGTATCTCCTATATATTTGCCTTAATCTGTGACTCTGTGCTCGTAACGCTGGGCGGAGTCACAGAGCTGGGCGGAGTCAACTGCATCTGCTGCAGGGAGCTAGCGCCAGCAGCAGTCAGGTGCAAGACCCTACCTTACAGTATAGGAGGTGAGGATGGCCACTAGCTGCCGGCTGCTGTGCCTGTCCTCCCCCCCCCCCAATCACCTGTGACAGCGGGCTGTGTGCTGTGCGGGTCTCGAAAAGGGGGCGGAGCTACGGCGTCACGAGGGGGAGGAGTTACACGGAATAGCGGGGAGGAGCTACACGGGACCAGACAGCTGAACAGTGGTGGAATCAGCATTGCAGTGACGGCCAGCCAGACTTGGTAAGTGGAGGGTGAGAGAGAAATGTGTGTGCGTGTGTGTGTATATAGTGTGTGTGTGTGTATGTGTATATATGGTGGGGTGTGTTTGTTTGTATATATGTGTGAATTGTGTGTGTGTGAGGTATGTCTGTGTGTGCGCACTTTATGGACGCCACTGCTGGGGGGGCCATTACATGCAAGGACGCTACTAATATAGGGGGGGGCATTACGTATAAGGACGCTACTACTATAGGGGGGGCATTACGTATAAGGACGCTACTACTATAGGGGGGCATTACGTATAAGGACGCTACTACTATAGGGGGGCATTACGTATAAGGACGCTACTACTATAGGGGGGCATTACGTATAAGGACGCTACTACTATGGGGGGGGGGCATTACGAATAAGGACGCTACTACTATAGGGGGGGCATTACGTATAAGGACGCTACTACTATAGGGGGGGCATTACGTATAAGGACGCTACTACTATAGGGGGGCATTACGTATAAGGACGCTACTACTATGGGGGGGCATTACGTATAAGGACGCTACTACTATAGGGGGGGCATTACGTATAAGGACGCTACTACTATGGGGGGGCATTACGTATAAGGACGCTACTACTATAGGGGGACATTACGTATAAGGAGGCTACTAATACTGGGGGGCATTACATATAAGGACGCTACTACTGGGGGGGGCATTATGTATAAGGACTCTATTACTTCTGGGGGGCATTATGTATAAGGACGGTGCTACTACTACTGGGAGGGCATTACATGTAAGGATGCTACTACTACTGGGGGGGCATTATGTATAAGGACGGTACTACTACTGGGGGCACATTATGTATAAGGATGCTACTACTACAGGGGTGACATTACGTATAAGGACGCTACTATTACTGTTGCGGGGCATTACATATAACTGCTACTACTACTGGGGGGCATTACGTATAAGGACGCTACTACTACGGGTGGGGCATTACGTATAAGGATGCTACTATTACTGTTGTGGGGCATTACATATAACTGCTACTACTACTGGGGGGGCATTATGTATAAGGACACTACTACTATTGGGGGGCATTATGTATTAGGACGCTACTACTACTGGGGGGGCATTATGTATAAGGATGCTACTACTACTGGGGGGGCATTATGTATAAGGATGCTACTACTATTGGGGGGGCATTATGTATAAGGACGCTACTATTACTGTTGGGGAGCATTACATATAACTGCTACTACTACTGGGGGGGCATTATGTATAAGGACACTACTACTATTGGGGGGGCATTACGTATATGGACGCTACTACTACGGGTGGGGCATTACGTATAATGACGCTACTACTACGGGTGGGGCATTACGTATAAGATGAATAAGATTGTGCTACATTGTGGCGTAATTTTAAATGGGGGTACTATTGTGTGGCCATGCCCCTTAGTTGTGAGACCACCCCACTTTTCCTGATGCACAACAAAGGAATATGGGAGGGCGCAAAATTCATAGTTTGCAGGGGGGCGCCGAACACCCTAGCACCGGCCCTGGCCACCAGTAGCAAAAGTACACCACGCCCACTTACACTATCTGCAGGGAGGGGAACAGCGCTGATATGGAGGGTACTTGCAGGCAGCGAGTCGCCGCCCGCAGCTCCTCTCCCACCTACACACCATACCTGCCGCCTGGCACCCACACCCCAGGGAGAGGGCGCTAACTCAGGCACCGCTAGATCAGCATCTGCAGCATACAGACAAGGGCTGCCATGCTCAACGGCAAGCGGTGCGGAGCATGTGCAGCGGGACAGCGCCAGGACGGGACACGCACTAATCAACATTGCTGCTGGGCCGGAGCTCCCTCCGTCTGCAGCCTAAGGACGCGCGCCGCACCTCTCCAGGGAAACACCATGCCTGCCCGCCCACAGGGCTCCGGACGCTTACCTATGCTCCGCGATCACAGCAGCTGACGCTGCCATGCAGGATGGAGGAATGACGCCGGTCAGACGGGGCGGACAGTGTGCGGCGGAACGGGGCCAGGAAGGAATGCTGACCACGACCCATTGCTGCTGGGTCTGAGCTCCCTCCCTCTGCAGTCACCATCTCACAGCAGCAGCCTGGAGGTTAGTGGCCACCACGACCCGCACATCCTTACCTCACACATACCTCACACATGAGAGCAAAGGTACACACACTGTGACATCACACCTGTAGGCCACCCCTATATCTGCTAAGTACTCCCCGTCACTATGCCCTGTCACCCTCATCCTGCTCTCTAACTGCCTGTCTGTGTACTGGCCTTCACCCCTCTCACACCATCACCAACCCTCACTAACTACCACAGAGACTATGTGCACTGATATCTGCCCCTCCACCACCTGCAGCGCCCCTGGACCCCTCCCCATCCCCAGCAAACCCCCGCACCTGCCCCTCCACCACCCGTGGCACCCCCACCCACTGCGCCTTCGGACCCCCTACCCCACCCGCAGTGTCTTCCAAACCCCTCCCCCATCTGCAGCAGCCCCTCCCCCATCCGCCACACCCCGCATCTGGCTCTCCCCCGCCCGCTGCACCTTTGGATCCCCTACCCCACCCACGCAGCAGGCCCTTCCCAATCTGCATCGCCTACGCCATTCGCAACAGCACCGCACCCGCCACTCCCCCACCCACGTTACCCCCGCATCCACCCCTCCCCCACCCACCGCGCCCCCTGGACACCTCCCCCATCCACTGCACACCCGCACCCACCCCTTCCCCATCTGCAGCGCCTTCGGAACCCCTCCTCCATCCGCAACAGCCCTGCAGCTGCCATCCCCCACCTGTGACACCCCTGCTCCTACCCCACACACAGCGCCTTCATACCCCCTCCCCCATCCGCGGTCCCCACTCCCCAAACCCCTTCCTGTTGCAAGGGACTACGCCCCCTTCACCATCGGACGCCCCATCATTGTGCAATATTCAAACACTAACAAAACTAGGAATGCAGGTAATACTCCATATATTGAACCCCAGAAAGGCGTGCAGGGGTTAAGGGGGCGTAGCCCCTTCCGACGGTGTGAAGAGCGCCCGTAGGGCGCGATGAAGCACCTAGTATATATATATATATATATATATATATATATATATATATGTATGTGTATCTTTAAATCATCCGGCACTCCTGAGATGGGAAAAAGAACAGTGGCCTGGGTGCCCTTGCTATGTTTAAATAGTCCCTCTATTGCTGAATAAGCAAATGGCACGTCACTCCAGGTTACTGAAAAAGGATTTTAATCCATGACAAAATTACATGGTCAGGCAATGGTTAAATGTGCAGCATGGCAAATTCTCAACGGCTTGTTTCAAGACCTTGTCTCGTCTTCAGGATTTATTGCCGCTGCTTGTGTGCTACATGGCTGAAAAAAAGCATAAAATGCTGCAGAAAGCAAACTTTGCTTTCTGCAGCATTTTATGCTTTTTTCAGCCATGTAGCACACAAGCAGCGGCAATAAATCCTGAAGACGAGACAAGGTCTTGAAACGAGCCGTTGAGAATTTGCCATGCTGCACATTTAACCATTGCCTGACCATGTAATTTTGTCATGGATTAAAATCCTTTTTCAGTAACCTGGAGTGACGTGCCATTTGCTTATTCAGCAATAGAGGGACTATATATATATATATATATATATATATATATATATATATATATATACATACACACACATATACATAGCATATTAAACATGTATATATATATATATATGTACACACATATATATATATATACACACACACACGTATATATATATATATCTCTATCTATCATATGTGTGTGTGTTTATATGTATGTATGTATGTATATACATGTGTATATATGTATGCACATGGATATATATGTACTATAATTAAAATAAAGTAAACTTTTATTGCACTTACAAGTGCCACCAGGAAGACAGCAGGCTGCAGAGGACGCTAGACAGCCATTAATAATACTCATGCAGCTAAAAAAAAAAAAAAAAAAAAATATATATATATATATATTTTTTTTTATAGTGGAGGGGGGTTTCTGGGTGCTCTGAAACCCCCCTGGGTCCGCCACTGCTTCCGTTTTCCTAAGTTGAGCCATTCTGGTGACATATATCGTTAAAGGTAAATATGGAAGGGATGGGGGATAAGGAGGTCTTCTGCATCAAGCCAAAAAAAATTTGTAATTTGTAATAGAAAATTCTCCAAATTATATTATGAACAAAAAATTATTAATCAATCAATAGGGGGTGCTGCCATAGACAATAAAATTGAACAACAACAAGGGACAGAAAAAGATTGTCTCTTCGTTGGCGCACTTAGAAGAGAATGAAGAATTTATGTACTTATTAAATTATTAAAATATAACTTTTATTAATAATGACTAAAAAATTTATATTGACCTAGCAATTGAGAAACATATATGTGAATAACGTAAATTAATTGTGCCGTGTAAGTGAATAAATTCTGTGATAAAGAATAATAATAAAGACAAAAACTGATTCACTGTGCTCAGGCTTTAATTTTGCTCAGTTTATTAAATATCTCCATCTCTGGAATTAATCATATTTGGTTTAACTATTATGGATTAGATGTAGGCTAGGCAGCATATATTCCACACATAAGCGGCAGTACTGGGTTTAAATGCCTATACTATAATATGGGCATAAATCGGTGAACCTGGAACATAATTAGTTCCTATTGAATGTATCAGAAATCATGAAAAACCATAAAACTAGGACAATTATACAGCCACATTCAGGGGAAATTAATTAATTTCCTATAAAGTCAGGTTGACAAACATTCATATAGTTCTCTAGACCAATTCCTGCTGACAAATGATCTCAATATATGAACTTATTAGTTATTCATAAATAAGTGAGATCATATCTATCCTACACATCTGAGCTTAATTTGCACTGTTGGTAGTGATCTCTGAATAACGGATTGTTCTGATCTGCATAAATTGAGTCAAGTCTATTCTGCAGATTGGTCCTCTGAATTTAATTATGTGTCAAGTGGAGATTTTTATTGTTATAAGTCTCCACACTTAGGGGCCCTACTCATTTGACGATGCGCCGCCGAGGTGCCCGACGGCCGAAACGGCCGACGAGCGACCCAGCGGCGGGGCGGCAGTGACGGGGGGAGTGAAGTTTCTTCACTCCCCCCGTCACGCGGCTGCATTGAAGTGCAGGCAAATATGGACGAGATCGTCCTTATTGGCCTGCATGCACAGCCGACGGGAGACCAGCGATGAACGAGCGCGGGGCCGCGCATCGTTCATCGCTGGAGTCTCCACACTGAAAGATATGAACGAGTTCTCGTTCATTTATGAACGAGATCGTTCATATCTTTCAGAAAATCGGCCAGTGTGTAGGGCCTATAACTCTCCACATTCATATCCCCCTGAAGTACTTAGGATATTATCCTGCTGTGTCCCATCAATTTATTTAATATCAAATATTTGAGGGATATCTCCCCAATATGATACATTTAATTGTAACTAAACAGCAATTGCTCTACTGAGCCTGCAATAGTTTGTAGAAATACAGTGTGAGTCCACTAATTATTAAGGGGACAATTGTACCACTACACCAAATATATTAAGAATACTAATTACAGGTTGAGTATCCCTTATCCAAAATGCTTGGGACCAGAGGTATTTTGGATATCGGATTTTTCCGTATTTTGGAATAATTGCATACCATAAGGAGATATCATGGTGATGGGACCTAAATATAAGCACAGAATGCATTTATTTTACATATACACCTTATATACACAGCCTGAAGGTAATTTTAGACAATATTTTTTATAAATTTGTGCATTAAACAAAGCAAGTGTACATTCACACAATTCATTTATGCTTCATATACACCTTATACACACAGCCTGGGGGTCATTTAATACAATATTTTTAATAACTTTGTGTATTAAACAAAGTTTGTATACATTGAGCCATCAAAAAACAAAGGTTTCACTATCTCACTCTCACTCAAAAAAGTCTGTATTTCGGAATATTCCGTATTTCGGAATATTTGGATATGGGATACTCAACCTGTATTGCTGTCTTATTCACCTGTTTTTTCTGCCACATATGGTTATATCCAAGTTCCTCTATTGTGTGTTAGTGCTGTGCTAGGTTAATATATTCCTAGCACATTGCATGGGTGTTTAAATAATAATACACACTAGTAATTTAATAAGAGTTATTATTTAATAGTGGAATTCACAGCCCTGAGGAGTACTGCTGTCAAAGAATACAGTACTGCAGTGATCTCCGTATCTGCAGCGGCTATTCAGATATAGCATTTACCAACCATCGCTTTCTTAAACATGCCGTATATATATAATTACGGCTGTTATGTTCAGCTTTAATTCTTTACTGCATGTACTTATAATTATACACATGTGTGTCGATGCTGTAATAGGTGAATTGATCTCTGGTATTTGAATGGAGATGTGTATCAACAGTTTAAATACAGAAAACACCTGCTTTATATAGTGCTGGTTAGACACTGTGTGTGTCTATTCTCATATTAATTAATTCTTGCACTTTTAATATAGTAAATAATAATTCTGGACTCGTGTGACTGAGATCCCACCATGAGCGTACTGCCGCCTAGGAATCAAAAATCCCCGTACTCAAATAATACAGCAACTATTTAAATACATTTCCTATTGCCCTGTTTATTTAAATTTAACTATGCCGCATAACGCTGCACCAGGGTTCCATTAATATATATTAGTGCTGTGTCGGATAGATTCCTGTCCGACGCGTCTCTAATCTCCTGCCGTCTGAAATTCTATGATTCCTGAGCTTAGCTACTTACAACGGCTGTTCAAATACACCACTTTCCTAACACCATTAACCCTTTTGCCTACATAACATTACTCTAATCCACATATTCCTTATAGACCATATTTAGTTCAATTATTCAAACATGTTATTGCACAGTAATCAGTATGAGCGGGCTGGCCGGCACCGCTCGGAAACGCCGACGTGAACGTTTCGCAATTGCTTTAACGTGCACGTCTGCGTTTCCGAGCGGTGCCGGCCAGCTCGCTCATACTGATTACTGTGCAATAACATGTTTGAATAATAGAACTAAATATGGTCTATAAGGAATATGTGGATTAGAGTAATGTTATGTAGGCAAAAGGGTTAATGGTGTTAGGAAAGTGGTGTATTTGAACAAACGTTATAAGTAGCTAAGCTCAGGAATCATAGAACTTCAGACGGCAGGAGATTAGAGACGCGCCAGACAGGAATCTACCAGACACAGCACTAATATATATTAATGGAACCCTGGTGCAGCGTTATGCGGCATAGTTAAATTTAAATAAACAGGGCAATAGGAAATGTATTTAAATAGTTGCTGTATTATTTGCGTACGGGGATTTTTGATTCCTAGTCGGCAGTACGCTCATGGTGGGATCTCAGTCACACGAGTCCAGAATTATATTATCTGCTATATTAAAAGTGCAAGAATTAATTAATATGAGAATAGACACACACAGTGTCTAACCAGCACTAAATAAAGCACGTGTATTCTGTATTTAAACTGTTGATACACATCTCCATTCAAATACCAGAGATCAATTCACCTATTACAGCATCGACACACATGTGCATAATTATAAGTACATGCAGTAAAGAATTAAAGCTGAACATAACAGCCGTAATTAATATATAAACGGCATTGTTAAGAAAGCGATGGTTGATAAATGCTATATCTGAATAGCCGCTGCAGATACGGAGATCACTGGAGTACTGTATTCTTTGGCAGCAGTACTCCTCAGGGCTGTGAATTCCACTATTAAATAACTCTTATTAAATTACTAGTGTGTATTATTATTTAAACACCCATGCAATGTGCTAGGAATATATTAACCTAGCACAGCACTAACACACAATAGAGGAACTTGGATATAACCATATGTGGCAGAAAAAACACAGGTGAATAAGACAGCAATAATTAGTATTCTTAATATATTTGGTGTAGTAGTACAATTGTCCCCTTAATAATTAGTGGACTCACACACTGTATTTCTACAAACTATTGCAGGCTCAGTGGAGCAATTGCTGTTTAGTTAAAATTAAATGTATCATATTGGGGAGATATCCCTCAAATATTTGATATAAATAAATAAATTGATGGGACACAGCAGGATAATATCATAAGTACTTCAGGGGGATATGAATGTGGAGAGTAAGTGTGGAGACTTATAACAATAAAAATCTCCACTTGAAACATAATTAAATTCAAAGGACCAATCTGCAGAATAGACTTGACTCAATTTATGCAGATCAGATCAATCCGTTATTCAGAGATCACTACCAACAAAGCAAATTAAGCTCAGATGTGTAGGACAGATATGATCTCACTTATTTATGAATAACTAATAAGTTCATATATTGAGATCATTTGTCAGCAGGAATTGGTCTAGAGAACTATATGAATGCTTGTCAACCTGACTTTATAGGAAATGAATTAATTTCCCCTGAATGTGGCTGTATAATTGTCCTAGTTTTATAGTTTTTCATGATTTCTGATACATTCAGTAGGAACTAATTATGTTCCAGGTTCACCGATTTATGCCCATATTATAGTATAGGCATTTAAACCCATTACTGCCGCTTATGTGTGGAATATATGCTGCCTAGCCTACATCTAATCCATAATAGTTAAACCAAATATGATTAATTCCAGAGATGGAGATATTTAATAAACTGAGCAAAATTAAAGCCTGAGCACAGTGAATCAGTTTTTATTGTCTATTATTATTCTTTATCACAGAATTTATTCACTTACACGGCACAATTAATTTACATTATTCACATATATGTTTCTCAATTGCTAGGTCAATATAAATTTTTTAGTCATTATTAATAAAAGTTATATTTTAACAATTTAATAAGTACATAAATTCTTCATTCTCTTCTAAGTGCGCCAACGAAGAGACAATCTTTTTCTGTCCCTTGTTATATATCATTAAAGCCCTGACAACATCGAGAGATTTTGATTCAGTGAAGGCGTCAGTAGCCAACGGTACCACAATAGGTTGGTTCATGTGGAACGATGAAACCACCTTTGGCAGAAAATGTTGACGAGTCCTCAACTCTGCTCTATCTTCATGGAAGATTAAATAAGGACTCTTGTGAGACAAAGCTGCTAACTCAGACACCCACCTCGCGGATGCCAAGGCCAACAGCATAACCACTTTCCAAGTGAGAAATTCAACTCTACCTTCTGTAAAGGTTCAAACCAATGTGACTGAAGGAAATGTAACACCACGTTAAGATCCCATGGTGCCACTGGGGGCACAAATGGAGGTTGGATGTGCAAAACACCTTTCACGAAAGTCTGAACTTCTGGAATGGAGGCCAATTGTTTTTTGAAAGAAAACCGACTAGGCCGAAATTTGTACTTTAAATCGAGCCTAACTTCAGGCCCGCATCCACACCTGCTTGAAGAAAACGCCCGAGCTGAAATTCTTCAGTAGGAGCCTTCTTGGATTCACACCAAGACACATATTTTCGCCAAATATGGTGATAATGTTTCGGCGTTACTCCTTTTTCTAGTCTAAAGAAGAGTGGGAATGACTTCACCGGGAATACCCTTTCGGGCTAGGATCCACCGTTCAACCGCAAAGCCGTCAAACGTAGCCGCGGTAAGTCGTGATATACGCACGGCCCCTGCTGTAACAGATCCTCTCGTAGAGGAAGAGGCCAGGGATCTCTTATGAGCCCCCCTTGGCCAGTCCGGAACAATGAGGATCGCCTGAACCTTTGTTCTTCTTATGATCTTTAGCACTTTTGGAATGAGTGGAAGCGGAGGGAACACATACACCGACTGAAAACACCCATGGTGTCACCAGCGGGTCCTCCGCTATTGCTTGAGGGTCCCTCGACCTGGAACAATATCTCTGAAGTTTCTTGTTGAGGCGAGACGCCATCATGTCTATTTGAGGAATTCCCCAAAGACTTGTCACTTCTGTGAAGACCCCACTCCCCTGGATGGAGATCGTGTCTGCTGAGGAAGTCTGCTTCCCAGTTGTCCACTCCTGGAATGAAGATTGCTGACAGAGCGCTTGTATGTCTTTCCGCCCAGCGGAGCACTTTTGTGGCCTCTGTCATTGCCGCTCTGCTCTTTGTTTTGCCCTGGCAGTTTATGTGCGCTACTGCTGTTATATTGTCCGACTGGATTAGGATGGGCAGGTTGCGAAGAAGACGTTCCGCTTGCAGAAGGCCGTTGTAAATGGCCCTTAACTCTAGAACGTTTATGTGTAGACAAACTTCCTGGCTTGACCATTTTCCCTGGAAAGTTTCCCCCTGTGTGACTGCTCCCCAGCCTTGGAGACTCGCATCCGTGGTTACTAGGATGCAGTCCTGGATCCCGAACATGCGTCCCTCTAGGAGGTGAGAGCTGTGCAACCACCACAGGAGTGAGATTCTGGTCTTGGAGGACAGGATTATTTTCCGGTGCATGTGCAGATGGGATCCGGACCACTTGTCCAATAGGTCCCACTGAAACGCTCTGGAATCTGCCAAACTGAATGGCCTCGTAGGCCGCCACCATCTTTCCCAGCAATCGAGTGCATTGATGGATTGATACTCTCGGTGGTCTCAGAATCTGTTTGACCAAACTCTGAATTTCCAGAGCCTTCTCTTCTGGAAGAAAAACTTTCTGTAATTCTGTGTCCAGAATCATTCCCAAGAACGACAGTCGTTACGTCGGATTCAACTGCGACTTCGGCAAGTTTAGGAGCCAACCATGTTGTTGCAGAACTGTCAGGGAGTGCGCAATGTCCTGCACCAGCTTGTCTTTGGATCTCGCCTTTATCTGGAGATCGTCCAAGTAAGGGATGATTGTGACTCCTTGCTTGTGAAAGAGAACCATCATTTCCGCCATTACCTTGGTGAAAATCCTCAGAGCTGTGGACAGCCCAAACGACAACGTCTGAAATTGGTAATGACAATCCTGAATAGCAAACCTCAGGTAAGCCTGATGCGGAGGATATATGGGGACATGTAAGTAGGCATCCTTTATGTCAACCGACACCATGAAATCCCCTTCCTCCAGACTGGAGATCACCGCTCGGAGAGATTCCATCTTGAATTTGAACTTTCTTAGGTAAAGATTGAGGGATTTTAGGTTCAGAATTGGTCTGACCGAGCCGTCCGGCTTCGGGACCACAAACAGGCTCGAATAAAAGCCTTCTCCCTGTTGTGACGGGGGAACCCCGATAATGACTTGATTTAGACACAACTTTTGTATTGCATCGCATACTACCTCCCTGTTTGGAAGAAAAGCTGGTAAGGCCGATTTGAAAATCGTCGAGGGGGAACGTCTTGAAATTCCAGTTTGTACCCCTGGGACACTATATCTAAAACCCATGGGTCCAGGGCCGAATGAGCCCAGAATTGACTGAAGAGCTTGAGACGTGCCCCCACCAGTGCAGACTCCAGCAGAGGAGCCCCAGCGTCATGCGGTGGATTTGGCAGAAGCCGGGGAGGACTTCTGCTCTTGGGAACCTGCCACGGCCGGAGATCTTTTACCTTTTCCTCTTCCTCTATTAGCAAGGAAGGAGTAACCTCGGCCTCTTTTGTATTTATTTGGCCGAAAGGACTGCATCTGTAAGTGGTGAGCTTTCTTTTGTTGTGGAGGAACATAAGGCAAAAAAGACTTACCCGCGGTAGCCGTAGATACCAAATCAGCGAGACCGTCACCAAACAAGACACCACCTTTATATGGGAGAGATTCCATAGCTTTCTTAGAGTCAGCATCAGCATTCCATTGATGAATCCACAATGCCCTCCTAGCTGAAACCGCCATGGCATTGGCTTTTGACCCCAAAAGGCCAATATCTCTCACCGCTTCCTTTAGGTAGGCCGCAGCGTCTCTGATATAACCCAGTGTCAAAAGGACGCTATCCCTATCTAGGGTATCTATATCAGATGACAAGTTATCTGCCCACTTTTCGATAGCACTACTTACCCACGCAGATGCAATGGTTGGTCTGAGTAGTGTACCTGTGGTG
Organism: Pseudophryne corroboree; assembly: GCF_028390025.1. NCBI lineage: Eukaryota > Metazoa > Chordata > Amphibia > Anura > Myobatrachidae > Pseudophryne > Pseudophryne corroboree. Next base: position 276,086,292 of record NC_086445.1, read on the forward strand.
ACGTAAATGGATTTTAACGTATTTTCCTGTCTACGATCCGCAGGATCCTTAAGGGCTGCCGTGTCCGGCGACGGTAAAGCCACTTTTGTGATAGAGCCTTATCCACAATGGGGGGTGACTCCCACTTTTCTCTATCCCCAGAGGGGAACGGACACGCCAACTGAATTCTTTTGGGAATCAGAAACTTATTGGGAGGATTTTCCCACATTTTTTCAAAAAGGGTATTCAGTTCATGAGAGGGAGCAAACGTTACCTCAGGTTTCTTTCCCTTACACATACAGACCCTAGTATCAGGAACAGTAGGGTCCTCAGTGATATGTAACACGTCTTTTATTGCCACAATCATGTACTGAATGTTCTTTGCCAATTTTGGGTCTAATCTGGTATCACTACAGTCGACACTGGAGTCAGTGTCCGTGTCGGTATCTGTGTCTGCCAACTGAGCAAACATACGTTTATGTGACCCCCGAGGGGGTCTGGACCTGTGATCACACATCCTCCACAGACTTCTTCCATGCCTGGTTCTGAGACTCAGATTTATCTAATCTCTTATTAATAAGAGCCACATTAGCATTCAAAGCATTCAACACATTTATCCAATCAGGAGTCGGCGGTGCCGACAGAGTCACTCCCACAGCCGTTTCTGTCCCTAACACAGTCTCCTGCTGGGAAGAGCACTCCGCCTCAGACATGCCGACACACGTGTACCGACACCCACAGACACACTGGGCAAATAGGGGACAGACCCACAGTAAAGCTTGTCAGAGAAACACAGAGGGAGTTTGCCAGCTCACAACCCAGCGCTTATCCCGGTTCTGAAACTTCAATTTAATGCCTCAGACCTGCAGCGCGTTTATAATAACGTATTTTTGCACCAAATTAACTGTGCCCTCCCCCAGTTTTTGCACCCTGTTACTTGTACAGCAGTGGTGAGGAAGGACCAGCTTCTCTGCAGCTCTGTGAAGAGAAAATGGCGCTGGGAGCTGTGAGGGCTAAGCCCCGCCCCCTTAATGGCGCACTTCAGCCCCGCTATTTTTTTAAATAATAATACTGGCGGGGGTAAAGATTTAGTGCCTAGGCACTCATATCACACTTTGCCAGTCTCATATGAGGCGTTTTATGCTGCCCAGGGCGCCCCCTCCCGCACCCTGTAGTGCCGCTGTGTGTGGGAGCATGGCGCGCAGCGCGATCGCTGTGCAGTACCTCAGAAGCGGTCACTGAAGTCTTCTATCCTCTTCTACTCACCTGTCTTCTGGCTCTGCAAGGGGGGTGACGGCGGGCTCTGGGAGTGAACCCCTAGGCGTACCTAGTGTTCCAAACCCTCAGGAGCTAATAGTGTCCTGTAGCCAAGAAGCAGAGCCTTTAAACTCACTGGAAGTAGGTCTGACTTCTCTCCCCTAAGTCCCACGATGCAGGGAGACGGTTGCCAGCAGCCCCCCTGAAAATAAAAAACCTAACAAAGTATTTTCAGAGAAACTCAGTAGAGGTCCTCAAAGTGCATCCAGTCTGCCTGGGCACAATTTTAAAACTGGAGTCTGGAGGAGCCAGTTCACACCCTTTCAAGGTCTTAGAGTGCCCATGTCTCCTGCGGATCCCGTCTATACCCCATGGTTCTTATGGTGTCCCCAGCATCCTCTAGGATGTTTGTGAAATAGTAAGACTATAAAAATAAAATAAGAAAGCTTAGGGCTGCTAAAAACCAGCAGCCCTCTGACCATGGTTCGGCTTCTGCTGCACGAAACAAAAAACTGATTTGCCTGAGCCAGGAGGTGGGGATATATGGACGGGCCCGTTGCATGCTGGGAGGCCTAAAAGCTTTGAACGATTAGTGCAAACCCGCTGTCGCTTCATCATATCCCAATGTTATCCCGTGGATAACCTATGGACCCTGCCGGAGAAATTATTATATATGTATGAGAGAGAGAGAGAGAGAGAGAGAGAGAGAGAGAGAGAAAAAACACAGCGCGGTCTTAGACCGGAGGTATATATCAGAATACTCGTACAATGTATTTTGTAATAGGTACATTCTTTCTTAACTAACGCTGTATGTAATAAGACACATAGAATATTCAAGTGTCTGTAAAGTCTCAGCGTTGTGGACAGGCGGCTTTCCAGGGGATACCTTGCCCTGCAATCCCGGAGACCAGTAGCAGCTATGCTCAGAAGATGGCACCCAGCGTCTCTGTCAGGAACTGAGGGAGAGTGTGAGGCAGCTCCAGGGCAGGAAATCTGCGAGGAGATGGTGCCCTGGGCCAGGGGAGGGGCTACAGGTCAAGCGCCGACTCCCCTATGATGGGCCTCACCGCTGATACTACGGAGCCTTATCAATAGGGGCGTTAGTACACCCGACCTATACGCCTATGCCCTGGCGGTTATAGTGGGGTCCCTGCTCGGTAACCGTGTCCACGCTAGCCTCGCAGTCGGTCTCTCTAGACTGCAACAGGAATGCAATTTAGTGGCGGGTCCCGCCTGGGGGACCCTCTTACCTCCTCCCTTCGCAGCAGTTACGCGAACCAGGAGAGCGTCTGTCACCATGTGCCTAAGCCGGAGTGTCTCCGCCGCAAGTACCCGGGATCTGAGCCGCGGGAGTATGCAACGCAGCTTGAAAGGTGACGGAGACACAGCGCTGAAGCTCACCCTAACATAACAGTGCTGGGTGGTTTCTCGCTTCTCAGCACATAGAAGACACTTTAATAAAGACGCCATGAAATTATTTTATAGAGGGGTGCAGAGGATTATAGAGGAGCACAGAGGGGTGTAAAGCAGTATAGAGGGCTATAGAGGAGCATAGAGTGGTGTAGAGAGCAGTATAGAGGGAAGAAGAGGAGCATAACATGGTGTAGCGGAGCACAGAGAGATGTAGAGGAGCATAGAGGTATTGAACTGTGCTGTGAATTTTTTTTTTCATGTAGGGGCACACACACACATACATATGTATACACATATACACACACAAAGACAAAACCGTGATTAGAAAAATGGTCTGAAAGATGAAGAGAGCTTGGTCTGGTGCAAAGTATTGGAGGCATCTTATACATTTATCACAGCAGGTTACAGGGAGGTAAAAGTTTACATTTTATTGCAGCAAATAACAAAGGACATAAGTTGGGAGATATTTTCCCACAGGATAAAAGTCCATGATCAACTCACACTTTAAAAAGCCACTGTACTATTGTACAATTTACAGCATAAATAAAAGGCTCTGCAGCCCGATAATTACCCCACCCCAAACACAGCGTACCAGTGAATGGTTATCAAATTCCTGCAGTTCCCTACAGAAACATACTGCTATTGCCGTGTGAGAACTTTGTATTCAGCTCTTTGGATTTCCGGAGCAAAGCTTTTTTCTGTGCATCGTCAAAGCGATTAACTTGTAAGTCTTGTTCTCTGTCGAATGCTCTTCTTTCCTTAGGTTTATTTTTATCTTCCTCCGCTTTCCTCTTTAGCTTCTTACGGTGCAGATCCATGAGAGATTCTGTTCTTTTGGAATCCTACAGGCAAAGAGATTATTCTTTACATTCATGTACTGTAGAAGCAATGCCATTATTTTATTTAAAAAAAAAAATAACAAAAAAATCCCCAGAAACCCTTATGAAATCCTTCATTAACAGGGACTATAATTCAGAGATGGACACAATGTTGATGTAGAACGCAGTGGAGTGTTTGCCACTGCATGTGCATCTAAGTCACACTGTATATGTATCCCCATTTCTATGCACAGTTAAAATAGCTATGGCTTCTTACTTCCAACTGCCATGCTGTGCAACTACATGGTTCCTCAGAGGGATACTGCTCGACCACTGTGCGTACGATGGTTGTGTCCTCCTCCACAAGCGCCACCAGTGGGAGTGTCGGTACAAATCTCGGTGACTGCAATGTTTGCTTATAGTCACACAACTGCTGCGTATGGGATAACAGCTGTGACGTCATTTGCCACCATCTCTGAATCAGTACCTATGTGTGCGGTGTTCTTTACTTGTACAATTTGCTTCTTAGTCCATGTAGTCCTACACTGCTTTACAGTTGTGCAAAAGCGAATGTTGTACCCAGACGTAATAAAGTCGCTGAAAGCAACAACTACAGAAAAGCGGTTGTGTGGCTTAAAAAAAAATAAAAAATAAAAAGGAGGGGGGAAAAAAGGCAATGTATTAAAAAATGTTGTTCAAATATTTGCTTCTTAATAGAAACCATGATGTACACAATTGCATATATTATGTGTGTGTGTGTGTGTGTGTTCTGTTACTATGAGTTCTCTTATTTAGAATGAAAGTAGAGTGCAGATTTCCACTGAAGACAATATTGTGACTTTAGCACTCCTATGCAACATTGTGACTGTAGGATCTTTCATAATTACTTACATTATAGGTGGACACTTGGTCCGTCAATCGTTTATCCCTTTCTGATACGTGTACTTTTTCTTCACCTTTACTGCTAGAAACTTTGGCTTCTTGCTTTTCCTTAAAGAAATCAGAAGTAGCATATTATAACTATGACCATTTTAAGACTTTGTTTTGGTTAGAGGTTGTTACACTGAGATACAATCTTGGAGTTTGCCCAATCTGCTGGGTCCCCCAAAGCCGTCATGGTTCAGTGCTGTTCTGTGTTACTACTGCAGGCTTGTTCCAAACAGTCCTGGATTTATATATGGGTGGGGTGAGTTCAAACTGAAATCTAAATTGCAGTGTAAAAATAAAGCAGCAAGAATTTACCCTGCACAGAAACAATATAACCCACCCAAATCTAACTCTCTCTGCACGTTACATCTGCCCCACCTGCAGTGCAACATGGTTTTGCCCAATTGCTAACTTTTTTTTGTTTGCTAACAAACCTGAATAACCCCCCTAAGTCAGTTATGGTAAGAACAAAAAAATAAAAAATAAAATAAAATAATACCTGTCATTTTTCAAACACAGCCTGTACCATGATTGGCTGGTACTATATCCCTCTCCAGGGTTTAGTACATACAGTCAGGTCCATAAATATTGAGACCGACACAATTCTCATATTTTGGGCTCTATATACCACCACAATGGATTTAAAATGAAACAAACAAGATGTGCTTTAACTGCAGACTTTCCGCTTTAATTTGAGGGTATTTACATCCAAACCAGGTGAACTGTGTAGGAATTACAACGGTTTCTATATGTGCCTCCCACTTTTTAAGGGACCAAAAGTAATGGGACAATCGACTCAAAAGCTATTTCATGGACAGGAGTGGGCTATTCCCTCGTTATTTCATCATCAATTAAGCAGGTAAAAGGTCTGGAGTAGATTCCAGGTGTCACATTTGCATTTTGAATCTGTTGCTGTAGACTCTCAATATGAGATCCAAAAAGCTGCCACTATCAGTGAAGCAAGCCATCATTAGGCTGAAAAATCAAAACAGACCCATCAGAGAGATAGCTAAAACATTAAGTGTGGCCAAATCAACTGTTTGGAACATTCTTAAAAAAAAGAACGCACCGGAGAGCTTTGCAGCACCAAAAGACCCGGAAGACCACGGAAAACAACTGTGGTTGATGACAGTAGAATTATTTCCCTGGTGAAGAAAATAGGATTTTAGTACCTACCGGTAAATCCTTTTCTCTTAGTCCGTAGAGGATGCTGGGGACTCCAAAGGGACCATGGGGTATAGACGGATCCGCAGGAGCTTGGGCACACTATAAAGACTTAAACTGGGTGTGAACTGGCTCCTCCCTCTATGCCCCTCCTCCAGACCTCAGTTAGAAAACTGTACCCAGGAGAGATGGACATTTCGAGGAAAGAATTCATTGTTATAAACACGGTGAGTGTCATACCAGCTCACACCACGAACATACCGCAGAACGTGGCATTCAATAGAATACCAGCCAACGGCATGAACAATACACAGCCACATGCTGAGAGAATATATAAAACACAACCTGTGTGTCAACACAACCAATAATAAGACACCGCATGCCATGGCATGAAGAATGGTAGCAACAACCTGACAGAGAAGAAACACCACCAGGGTGTAACCAAAACCAATAACTGCAGACACAGTACGCACTGGGACGGGCGCCCAGCATCCTCTACGGACTAAGAGAAAAGGATTTACCGGTAGGTACTAAAATCCTATTTTCTCATATGTCCTAGAGGATGCTGGGGACTCCAAAAGGACCATGGGGTCTATACCAAAGCTCCAGAACGGGCAGGAGAGTGCGGACGACTCTGCAGCACCGATTGAGCAAACAAAAGGTCCCCATCAGCCAGGGTATCAAACTTGTAGAGCATAGCCAAAGCGTTTGAACCCGACCAAGACTCCTCTCGGCAAAGTTGAACCGCCGAGACTTTCGGGCATCCGCCCAAGAAGAGCCCATCTTCCCAGTAGAATGGGCCTCCACCGACTTCGGTGACGGCAATCCAGCCTTAGAACGAACATGCCAAATCGCATCACAGATCCAGCGTGTAACAGACTGCATAACGCAGTCTTCCAAACCATGCTGGGAACATACCAGACAAACAGAGCCTTTGTTCCTCCAAACTGAGCCAAATTGGCGACCTAATATTCAAATCCCTGGCTACATAGAGAGAATTTGAATCAGCTAATGCCTAAGTAACCACCGGCATCAAAATAGGCCGATTTCTGCGAAACCCAGAAACCACTCTTGACAGAACTACTAACAGAGTTCTCAATTCCTCTCTATCCACATCAAAGATCAAACAAGGCTCTTGTGAGACAAAACCACCACTTCCGACACCCGCCATGCCAATAGCATGACCACTTTCCAAGAGAGAAATTTTTGTAAAGAAACTTATTAGGCCACACTGCACTGAAATGGAGCCCAACTTTAGGCTTGCATCCACACCGGCTTGTAAAGTATGGATAAGAACGACCTAGCTGAAATTCTTCCATAGGAGCCTTCCTGGATACACACCAAGACACATAGTTACGCCAACTACGGTGGTAAAGCTTTGCAGTTACTTCTTTCTTAGCCTGAAGAATTTGAGGAAACGACTTCACTGTGAACCCCCTTTCGGCTTAGGATATGGCATTCCACCGCCACGCCGTCAGACGCAGCCGCGGTAAGTCTTGATACACGCCCGATCTTGTTGTAACAGTCCCTCAACGTAGAGGAAGAGGGCAGGAATCTTCTATGAGTAAATCATGAAAAAAATTAATAGCAAACCCTCCTTGGCTAGACTGGATCCAAGAGGATCGCCTGAACCTTTGCTCATCTTACGTTTATCGCCTTCAGAAAAAGTGAAAGCGGAGAGGCCACATAGACCGACTACAAACACCCACGGTGTCACAAGGGTGTCCACTGCTATAGCTTGAGTGTCCCTTGACCTGGAACAATATCCCTGAGGCCTCTCGTTGAGGCGAGACGCCAACCTGTCCAATAGCGACATTCCTCAAAGACTTGTCACGTCTGTGAAAACTTCTCGATGATGACAGAATTTCTCCCGGATGGAGATCGCGTCAGCAGAGGAAATCTATTTCTCTGTCGTTCACCTCCGGAACGAAGACTGCTAATATAGCGTTTACCAGACTTTCCACCCAACGGCAAAACTGTGCATCTTCTGCCATTGCCGCTTTGCTTCTTGTTCCGCCATAGCGGCTTACTTACGCCACTGCTGACAAGTCGCCTGGCAGAACGAACACGGGCAGAACACGAAGACTACGTTCGTCGAAACTAACTCTTAATGCAAGAAAGCTTATTGCAGACAAGTTTTCCAACTTGACCTTATCCCCTGGAAATACGTCCCTTGTAAGGACTGCTCCCAGCCTTGGAGATCTGTATGCACGGACACCAGGATCTACCCCCGGAACCCGAACCTTCATCCCTCTAGAAGGAGAGAACCGAGCAGACACCACAGGAGCGATGTCCTGGCCATTAGGATTATATTCTGGTGCATGTGCAGGTGAGACCCGAACCACATTCCCAACTGGTCTCTTGAAAGCCACTCTGGCATTAGACCTGCTCACCAAAAAAGGCGTCTTAGGCCACACCCAACTGTCTTAGTAACGGAACACATTGATGAAGTGTCACAGCAAAGCTGATCCAACTCTGGGTCCTCAGACCTCTTTCCACAGGAAAAACACCGAACCTTAATCGGTCATTATCTACTCTGAAACCCACCTCCGACATCTGTGTCGTTGGAAACAACAGCCAATCCCTGTGTCGAAGAACAGTCAGAGAGAAACAACGATTTGCACCTTTATACAGGGACAACCGGACAATGTCCTGAACCTGACGCACCGCTGTATGGCGTCGCGTACTATCTCCCCTTCCAGAGTGGAACGGCAAGATCAATTAGAAAAACAGTAAAGGGAAACAACCGAAAACTCAGAATGTTCCCCTTTGGATTCTATAAAAAACCCACAGGTCCTAGTCTATTCCTGGACCAACTGAAAATTAGTAGACGAGTGCCCACCGGAGTGGGGACCAGCCCGACAGACTCAGCGACCAGGGTGGATGTAGTGGAAACAGAAAACGACATTCACTTCTGCGAACCTAACCAGGCTGCAGAACTCTTATCGTTTCACCTTCCACTGTCAGCACAGAAAAGGAAAAAAGAATGGTATCGAACCGGTTAAAACGACTGCATCCCACAAAAGAATGCGTCACCAACCGTTGTGAAGGAGGCTAACTCACGAAGTTAGACTTACCAGTGGCATCCGCCGAGATTGACTGAACAGAGGCCTCTCCAAACAGCTGTATACCTTCCTCCAGTATATCTCGGAAACATCCTCAGCATTTTCCCGGTCACACCTCCTGCTGTCACGTGGCAGCCTGCTGCAATGTTATAATGTAGAATCAACATAGGCAAGCTTACCCACTCTGTGTAGGGTAATTCTATCGGATGCCTACCCGAATACAACACTCCCTCAAGTGCATGCAATGCAAATAAGGTCAAAGTATAGAAATAAAATATCACTTAGCTTCCTGTGTATGATCCTTTGCGACCGGGCTCTGCGTCGACCAGGAGTTGACTGCCATAATGTTCTCTCCGTGTCGGGAAGAGAATAATATTCGGACTCCTTGAGAGGATCGAAACCAACTCGTCACGGCCAATCTAGAGCTTAATCAACATAGCGACCAGCACATGAGAAGAATACCATTATTTCAGCATTCATGGATATACATAATGTAATAACAATAAAACACACATATCCTAACCATGCATATATAAACATATATCTACATATATATACACATATAGATATAACCTATACGCAAGTGGATTGTCCAGACCTGACAGGTCCCTAGTGACAGTAATGTGTTGTGAATGTGTATGACCATGTATTGACATGCCCCAGATGTGGATTTACCAGGAACGTTGTGGTCGACAGAAACTTAGTAAATGTCGACAGCAAGGAATAGTAAGCGGGCAAAAAATAATAATAATAATAATCTTGGAAACCCGAGGGGTCTGAGGGAAGGATACATATACATATTCAATAACACTTCCCCCCACATATACATTATATATATATATATATATATATATATATATATATATATAGACACACACACACACACACACACACACACACACGTACGAGGCAATAACAGCCTGTTAATGTTTTTACCCAGGAGGTACCGTTGATGCCGACAGGGCATCCACAAACAACTGTGTCTCCCCTAGCGTGTTTACTTTTTTAAGCACGCAAACACCAACCTGCTAATACTTAATTTTCCGAATCAAGTACCGCCATGCGCCGGCGAAGCCGGCAATTATCCCCACAGCAGCTTGTGACAAAGCCCTCACACCTGTCGACAGATGTCGACTAACCGATAGTGGGTAAACAAACAGGGAAAAGTCAATTTATGTATGACAACAAGGATTATGCGTCCATTATGAAACATAATGCTATATGACACCCATATAGCATTAAAAACACTGTGCCCCCCTCCTTCTTACTATCCAGCAAGTCTTGGCAGGGACCTGAGGAAAATGGCGCTGACCCCTCTGTGAGGGCTAAGCTCCGCCCCTTCCCGGCGCGCTTAAGCTTGCTCAAATAATATAAATATGTATGTATGTATATATATATATATATATATATATATATATATATATATATATATATATATATATATATATATATATATATATATGTATATATATATATATAATAAGATTTTACTTACCGATAAATCTATTTCTCGTAGTCCGTAGTGGATGCTGGGACTCCGTCAGGACCATGGGGAATAGCGGCTCCGCAGGAGACAGGGCACAAAATTTAAAAGTTTGACCACTAGGTGGTGTGTACTGGCTCCTCCCCCCATGACCCCCCTCCAAGCCTCAGTTAGGACACTGTGCCCGGACGAGCGTACACAATAAGGAAGGATTTTGAATCCCGGGTAAGACTCATACCAGCCACACCAATCACACCGTACAACTTGTGATCTGAACCCAGTTAACAGTATGACAAACGTAGGAGCCTCTGAACAGACGGCTCACAACAATAACAACCCAATTTTTTTGTAACAATAACTATGTACAAGTATTGCAGACAATCCGCACTTGGGATGGGCGCCCAGCATCCACTACGGACTACGAGAAATAGATTTATCGGTAAGTAAAATCTTATTTTCTCTGACGTCCTAGTGGATGCTGGGACTCCGTCAGGACCATGGGGATTATACCAAAGCTCCCAAACGGGCGGGAGAGTGCGGATGACTCTGCAGCACCGAATGAGAGAACTCCAGGTCCTCCTTAGCCAGGGTATCAAATTTGTAGAATTTTACAAACGTGTTCTCCCCTGACCACGTAGCTGCTCGGCAGAGTTGTAATGCCGAGACCCCTCGGGCAGCCGCCCAAGATGAGCCCACCTTCCTTGTGGAATGGGCCTTGACAGATTTAGGCTGTGGCAGGCCTGCCACAGAATGTGCAAGTTGAATTGTGCTACAAATCCTACGAGCAATCGTCTGCTTAGAAGCAGGAGCACCCAGCTTGTTGGGTGCATACAGTATAAACAGCGAGTCAGATTTTCTGACTCCAGCCGTCCTTGAAATATATATTTTCAATGCTCTGACAACGTCCAGCAACTTGGAATCCTCCAAATCGCTAGTAGCCGCAGGCACCACAATAGGCTGGTTCAGGTGAAACGCTGAAACCACCTTAGGCAGAAAGTGAGGACGCGTCCACAGTTCTGCCCTGTCCGAATGGAAAATCAGATATGGGCTTTTATACGATAAAGCCGCCAATTCTGACACTCTCCTGGCTGAAGCCAGGGCCAGTAGCATGGTTACTTTCCATGTAAGATATTTCAAATCCACCGATTTGAGTGGCTCAAACCAATGGGATTTGAGAAAATCCAAAACTACATTAAGATCCCACGGTGCCACTGGGGGCACAACCGGGGGCTGTATATGTAGTACTCCTTTTACAAAAGTCTGGACTTCAGGAACTGAAGCCAATTCTTTCTGGAAGAAAATCGACAGGGCCGAAATTTGAACCTTAATGGACCCTAATTTGAGGCCCATAGACAATCCTGTTTGCAGGAAATGTAGGAATCGACCCAGTTGAAATTCCTCCGTCGGGGCCTTCCTGGCCTCAATCCACGCAACATATTTTCTCCAAATGCGGTGATAATGTTGTGCAGTCACCTCCTTCCTGGCTTTCTGCTGAGGAGGTCTGCTTCCCAGTTGTCCACTCCCGGGATGAACACAGCTGACAGTGCTAACACATGATTTTCTGCCCAGCGGAGAATCCTTGCAGCTTCTGCCATTGCCCTCCTGCTTCTTGTGCCGCCCTGTCTGTTTACGTGGGCGACTGCCGTGATGTTGTCCGACTGAATCAACACCGGCTGACCCTGAAGCAGAGGTTTTGCCAGGCTTAGAGCATTGTAGATTGCTCTTAGCTCCAGTATATTTATGTGAAGAGACGTCTCCAGGCTTGACCACACGCCCTGGAAGTTTCTTCCCTGTGTGACCGCTCCCCAGCCTCTCAGGCTGGCATCCGTGGTCACTAGGACCCAGTTCTGTATGCCGAATCTGCGGCCCTCTAACAGATGAGCACTCTGCAACCACCATAGCAGAGACACTCTTGTCCTTGTGGACAATTTTATCCGCTGATGCATCTGCAGATGCGATCCGGACCATTTGTCCAGCAGATCCCACTGAAAAGTTCGTGCATGGAATCTGCCGAATGGAATCGCTTCGTAAGAAGCTACCATTTTTCCCAGGACTCTTGTGCATTGATGCACAGATACTTTTCCTGGTTTTAGGAGGTTCCTGACTAGATCGGATAACTCCCTGGCTTTCTCCTCTGGAAGAAATACCTTTTTCTGAACAGTGTCCAGAATCATCCCTAGGAACAACAGACGTGTCGTCGGGATCAGTTGGGATTTTGGAAAATTCAGAATCCACCCGTGTTGTTGGAGCACTACTTGGGTTAGTGCTACTCCGACCTCCAGCTGTTCTCTGGATCTTGCCCTTATCAGGAGATCGTCCAAGTAAGGGATAATTAAGACGCCTTCTCTTCGAAGAAGGATCATCATTTCGGCCTTTACCTTGGTAAAGACCCGGGGTTGGTGTGAAGGACAAATTGGAACATGAAGGTAAGCATCCTTGATGTCCAAGGACACCATAAAATCCCCTTCTTCCAGATTCGCTATCACTGCTCTGAGTGACTCCATCTTGAACTTGAATTTTTGTATGTACAGGTTCAGAGATTTTAGATTTAGAATCGGTCTTACCGAGCCGTCCGGCTTCGGTACCACAAATAGCGTGGAGTAATACCCCTGTCCCTGTTGTAGGAGGGGTACCTTGACTATCACCTGCTGAGAATACAGCTTGTGAATGGCCTCCAATACCGTCGCCCTGTCGGAGGGAGACGTTGGCAAAGCAGACTTTCGGAAACGGCGAGGAGGGGACTTCTCGAATTCCAACCTGTAACCCTGAGATACTACCTGCAGGATCCAGGGGTCCACCTGCGAGTGAGCCCACTGTGCGCTGAAATGTTTGAGGCGACCCCCCACCGCCCCTGAGTCTGCTTGTAAGGTCCCAGCGTCATGCTGACGCCTTTGTAGAAGCCGGGGAGGGCTTCTGCTCCTGGGAAGGAGCTGCTTGTTGCAGTCTCTTACCCTTTCCTTTGCCTCGGGGCAAATAGGAATGTCCTTTTGCTCGTTTGTTCTTATAGGAACGAAAGGACTGCGGCTGAAAAGCCTGCGGCTTTTTCTGCTGGGAGGTGACCTGGGGTAAAAAGGTGGATTTTCCGGCCGTTGCCGTGGCCACCAGATCCGATAGACCGACCCCAAATAATTCCTCCCCCTTATACGGCAATACTTCCATATGTCGTTTGGAATCCGCATCACCTGACCACTGGCGCGTCCATAAACTTCTTCTGGCAGATATGGACATCGCACTTACTCTTGATGCCAGAGTGCAAATATCTCTCTGTGCATCTCGCATATAAAGAAATGCATCCTTTAACTGCTCTATAGTCAGTAAAATACTGTCCCTATCCAGGGTATCAATATTTTCAGACAGTGACTCCGACCAAGCCACGCCAGCACTGCACATCCAGGCTGAGGCGATTGCTGGTCTCAGTATAACACCCGTATGTGTGTATGTACTTTTTAATGTATTCTCCAGCCTCCTATCAGCTGGATCCTTGAGGGCGGCCGTATCAGGAGACGGTAACGCCACTTGCTTTGATAAGCGTGTGAGCGCCTTATCCACCCTAGGAGGTGTTGCCCAGCGCGCCCTAACCTCTGGCGGGAAAGGGTATAATGCCAATAACTTCTTTGAAATTAGCAGTTTTCTATCTGGGGTAACCCACGCTTCATCACACACTTCATTCAGTTCCTCTGATTCAGGAAAAACTATCGGTAGTTTTTTCACACCCCACATAATACCCCTTTTTGTGGTACTTGCAGTATCAGAGATATGCAAAGCCTCCTTCATTGCCGTGATCATATAACGTGTGGCCCTACTGGAAAATACGTTTGTTTCTTCACCGTCGACACTGGATTCAGTGTCAGTGTCTGGGTCTGTGTCGACCGACTGAGGTAAAGGGCGTTTTACAGCCCCTGACGGTGTCTGAGACGCCTGAACAGGTACTAACTGGTTTGCCGGCTGTCTCATGTCAACCGACTTTTGTAGCGTGCTGACACTATCCCGTAATTCCATAAATAAAGCCATCCATTCTGGTGTCGACTCCCTAGGGGGTGACCTCACCATTACAGGCAATTGCTCCGCCTCCACGCCAACATCGTCCTCATACATGTCGACACACACGTACCGACACACAGCAGACACACAGGGAATGCTCTGATAGAAGACAGGACCCCACTAGCCCTTTGGGGAGACAGAGGGAGAGTTTGCCAGCACACACCCAAGCGCTATAAATATATATAGGGACAACCTTAATAAGCGTGTTCCCTTTATAGCAGCTCAAATATTATAAATATCGCCAATAAGTGCCCCCCCTCTCTGTTTTTACCCTGTTTCTGTAGTGCAGTGCAGGGGAGAGTCCAGGGAGCCTTCCTCGCAGCGGAGCTGGGCAGGAAAATGGCGCTGTGTGCTGAGGAGAATAGGCCCCGCCCCCTTTTCGGCGGGCTTCTTCTCCCGGGTTTTTTGGAACCTGGCAGGGGTTAAATACATCCATATAGCCCCAGGGGCTATATGTGATATATTTTAGCCAGAATAGGTATATTACATTGCTGCCCAGGGCGCCCCCCCCAGCGCCCTGCACCCTCAGTGACCGCTGGTGTGAAGTGTGCGGAGAGCAATGGCGCACAGCTGCAGTGCTGTGCGCTACCTCATGAAGACTGAGACGTCTTCTGCCGCCGGTTTCTGGACCTCTTCTCTATTCGGCATCTGCAAGGGGGTCGGCGGCGAGGCTCCGGTGACCCATCCAGGCTGTACCTGTGATCGTCCCTCTGGAGCTAGTGTCCAGTAGCCTAAGAAGCAAATCCATCCTGCACGCAGGTGAGTTCACTTCTTCTCCCCTAAGTCCCTCGTTGCAGTGATCCTGTTGCCAGCAGGACTCACTGTAAAATAAAAAACCTAAGCTAAACTTTCTCTAAGCAGCTCTTTAGGAGAGCCACCTAGATTGCACCCTGCTCGGACGGGCACAAAAACCTAACTGAGGCTTGGAGGGGGGTCATGGGGGGAGGAGCCAGTACACACCACCTAGTGGTCAAACTTTTAAATTTTGTGCCCTGTCTCCTGCGGAGCCGCTATTCCCCATGGTCCTGACGGAGTCCCAGCATCCACTAGGACGTCAGAGAAATATACCTATATAAACCTATATTGAGCTGGGGGACCTATATACAGGGAGTATATACAGGGAGTAACGCCCTGTATATACCCCTATATACAAAACGCTGCCCAGGGCGCCCCTCCTGCGCCCTGCACCCTCGGAAGCCATTGGTGTGTGGGAGCGATGGAGCGCGCTGCAGTACACTGGCGGGGTGCAGATACCCGGTGTCCGGGTAACTAAACGTTCCCCCGCCAGCGATCACTCAGTAAAAGCCGCCCAGAGCGCTCCCCCCCAGCGCCCTGCACGAGCCGATGGTGTGCGGGAGCAGGGAGCGCAGCGCCACCGCTGCTGCTCCCTCCTCTTCGCTGCACACTGGCGGGGTGAACATACCCGGTGCTTGGGCACCTAAATATGTCCCCCCGCCAGTTATCTACACAGCATATGCCGCCCAGGGCGCTCCCCCCCCAGCGCCCTGCAAGAGGCGATGGTGAGCAGGAGCAGGGAGCGCAGTGCTACCGCTGCAGCTCCATCCGTTTTGCGGCACACTGGTGGGGTGCCCGGGCACCTAAATATGTCCCCCCGCCAGTGCTATAAACCTCAGCAACATGCCCCCAGGGTGCTCCCCCCAGCGCCCTGCACCCTACAAGAGACGTTGGTGTGTGGGAGCATGGAGCGCAGCGCTACCGTTTCTGTTACTGAAGTCTTCTGCCGTCACTGAAGTCTTCTTTTCTTCCAATACTCACCCGGCTTCTTCTGGCTTCTGTGAGGGGGTTGACGGCGTGGCTCCGGGAACAAGCAGCTAGGCTCACCAAGTGATCGAACCCTCTGGAGCTAATGGTGTCCAGTAGCCGAGAAGCAGAGCCCTTAAACTAAGAAGAAGTAGGTCCTGCTTCTCTCCCCTCACTCCCATGATGCAGGGAGCCTGTAGCCAGCAGGTCTGCCTGAAAATAAAAAACCTAACAAAGTCTTTTAGAGAAACTCAGGAGGGCTCCCCTAGTGTGTGACCCATCACTCCTGGGCACAAAGTCTAACTGAGGTCTGGAGGAGGGGCATAGAGGGAGGAGCCAGTTCACACCCAGTTTAAGTCTTTATAGTGTGCCCAAGCTCCTGCGGATCCGTCTATACCCCATGGTCCTTTTGGAGTCCCCAGCATCCTCTAGGACGTATGAGAAAAACCCCTTCACAACAGTTGCCCAGATCAAGAACACTCTCCAGGAGGTAGGTGTATATGTGTCAAAGTCAACAATCAAGAGAAGACTTCACAAGAGTGAATATAGAGGGTTCACCACAAGATGTAAACCATTGGTGAGCCACAGAAACTGGAAGACCAGATTAGAGTTTGCCAAACAACATCTAAAATAGCCTTTACAGTTCTGGAACAATATCCTATGGACAGATGAGACAAGGATTAACTTGTACCAGAGTGATGGGAAGAGAAGAGTATGGAGAAGGAAAGGAACTGCTCATGATCCAAAACATACCACCTCATCAGTGAAGCATGGTGGTGGTAGTGTCATGGCGTGGGCATGTATGGCTGCCAATGGAACTGGTTCCCTTGTATTTATTGATAATGTGACTGCTAAAAGCAGCAGGATGAATTCTGAAGTGTTTCGGGCAATATTATCTGCTCATATTCAGTCAAATGCTTCAGAACTCATTGGACGGCGCTTCACAGTGCAGATGGACAATGACCCAAAGCATACTGCGAAAGTAACCAAAGAGTTTAAGGCAAATAAGTGGAATGTTATGCAACGGTCAAGTCAATCACCTGACCTGAATCTGATTGAGCATGCATTTCACTTGATGAAGACAAAACTGAAGGGAAAATGCCCCAAGAACAAGCAGGAACTGAAGACATTTGCAGTAGAGGCCTGGCGGAGCATCAGCAGGGATGAAACCCAGCATCTGGTGATGTCTATGCGTTCCAGACTTCAAGCTGTAATTGACTGCAAAGGATTTGCAACAAAGTATTAAATAGTGAAATTTTGATTTAGGATGGTTTAGTTTGTCCCATTACTTTTGGTCCCTTACAAAGTGGGATGCACATATAGAAACCGTTGTTATTCCTACACCGTTCACCTGATTTGGATGTAAATACCCTCAAATTAAAGCAGAAAGTCTGCAGTTAAAGCACATCTTGTTTGTTTCATTTCAAATCCATTGTGGTGGTGTATAGAGCCCAAAATATGAGAATTGTGTCGATGTCCCAATATTTATGGACCTGAGTGTAGATCCCTTATACCCCTTTCACACAGCAGCTTGTACCCGGTAATTTGACGTTTTTACTGGCTTCCTAAACGGTTCGAGCTGCGATGTGAAAGGGTCACCTTCAATTTACCGTTTACAAAATACCGGTATTTTGAAACAGTAAAAAAGCAGGGTCCTACCCGTTTCAGACCCGTTTAATTGTGCAGTGTGAAAGGGTCTGAAACGGTATTTGCAAGCCCCAGAAGGTGATAGGCTGTCTCCATGTGTGATCTCACCAGGCAGAAGCAGGAAATAAACATTTAAAATGACAACCACTGTTTTGTATGGGTGAAACGGGTTCAGTGTGAAAGGTACCAAAACGGTAATGAAATTGTAATATACTGGTTACAACATGCGATGTGAAGGGGGTTTAACTGCTCAGACCCGTTTTAAGAACCGTTTAAAGAACCGTTTCAAAAGCAGGTTTTGCGATGTGAAAGCAGCATTAGTTTATTCTGTTCTCTAGGGTAAATACAGACATCTGTAGATCAGCTGCTGATTCCTAAAAAAAAGTTTGGTTATATTAAAAGGTACCCTTTTTTAGTGGCATTTTTCTTTAAACATGCATAGTATTTTCACTGCAGACACAGCGAACCCCCACCCAATCTGTACCAGAGACACTGAGCTGCGACTTTAACCGCACAGGAATTGGTTTTAAAGATGTACAAAGCCGTAGAGGAAGCGCAGCAAACTTGGTGCGGAAAAAGCCATGGCTGCTGCATCGCAGCACTTCATGTACAGATTCAGACTCATTTGCTAAAAATGGCGCACATCTGATTGATTAGTGCTGTCTAGCTACGTAGTTATGTTATTAAGGCGAATCCTCGCACGGCAAGAGAGGCTGTTGGGTACAACTGCAGTTAGGTGTATGAGGTCAGATCTGTAGGTTACTCTTCATTCTTTAAGGCTAGTCATTTTAAGGTGTCTTTAGAAAAGATTTTTAAGAGCGCTATCCTTTCAAAAAGTTTCATTTGGATAAAAGTTTCATTTGGATTTACTTCATTCCCTACATTAAATTAGATATACATCAAAAGCCTTACAGGTATATTCAGAATTTTTGATGTAATTTTAGATCTATCAGACCTTGGAATGATGAAAAGAGGACCGGAGAATTGATGTAATTTTAGATCTATCAGCTTCTCAGAAACATTTATAGAAGTAGCAGCACACAGGCAGAAAGGAGGTTGCGGTTGCTAACTCAGTAGTATCGACAATGTCCATCCAATCAATATAGTCTGTGTACATAGGTTCTTTTTCAGGCTTAAAAGCCTGTAGGAACAACAATTCCTGTAGCAGATGAAGGCCATCCTAACAAAGTCAGAGGCTTCAGACCAGCTGGGGGAAGTGGACATTTTGACAAAACTAGTTGTTTCTATGTACCAAGAGTGGTCCTTTACATTATAACTTAATATGTGATAGATAGCTATATATATATGTATATATATAGCTATCTATCTAACTTAAATGCCCTGGCATATCAATCATGGGTACAGTGAGTGCGGTGCCAAGGTGTAAGTGGGCCCCATTCAGGATCCTTCATTTGTTGATCCCCTATACCCAGAGTGACACAGCCATGCAGGCAGGTAAAGCCAGATATGGGAAGGCGGCGTCTGTCTCTGTCCTCCCCTCCCATTTGTCTATCTGTCTGCCCTGTGTGTATCTGTGATTCACACTGATAAGTTTTTGGCACCATGAGAGAGATGACAGCACATTATCACAGAGATATTGTGCCATGTGCCCATTCAGCACCTACTGTGGATGGCTTAGCATACATACCCATGTGATATCTGACTGCAGCTCCAGTCTGGTCACATGCAGCAGCATTCACTGCAAAGTAACACTGGATTGAATGGATCTGTCCATATATATTATTGATTATTATGGGGGCCAGTATATGAAATATAGAAAACTGCATGTGACCAACAGTGTCTGTATCCAATTAACTCTATATTCATATATGCTGAAGCACCAATCGCTGCGTGTTGAATATATCTAAATGCCAACCAGGGCTGTAACTAGGTGTGTGTGGAGGGGACACCGCACATAGCGCTGCAGGAGTGTGGGTGCTGTTGGTGGCACTTGTCAATTGATCCGTTTTAAATTACTTTCACTTGCAGCTACTTCCCTTATTGAAGCCCAGCATCTCCTGACCGCCCCCGTCTCCTACCGTGACCCCTTCTGTCGCTAATACCTATACAACATTCATGAACTCAACTTGAGATTTTTTTGTTATTTAGTCACACTGTCCTTTATTATATTTCCAGATGCTGACATACCCGGGATTCAAACCCATTGCCTATGGCATTGCAGTCAGGCAGTCTATTCATTTAGCTATCTGCCCTTGCATAGAAATTTGGATAATTCTAAGCTAGAGAATTCTAACCATTTGAAGCTTACCTTGTACTTTGTGAAAAAATGATCAGCATTGCGGCTGAGCAGCTCTATGTAGTGTGTGGCTGCAGGGGATTGGATGTGTGGCTGCACACTACATAGATCTTCTCAACTGCAATGCTGATTATTTTTTTTTACAAAGTACCAGTAGCTTCATATAGTGTTCATAGTTTTTATGCAGGATCAAATAGCTCAATGAGTAGGGTGTTTGACTAGAATTCAACAGGTTATAGGTTTGAATCCTGAGTAAGGCAGTATATTGAAATGCGTTTTTTAATAAATCTTGTAATGCCCCTTCCCCACGAGGCATGCGCCTTATGTCCCTATTGGAAAAAATAGGATTTTGGTACTTACCAGGTAAATCCTTTTCTTTGAATCCATAGGGGGCACTGGAGTACTCTAGGGATATGGACGGTTCCACAGGAACTAGCGCACTGAATAATTAAAATTTGAGACTACATACCCCCCTCCATATCCCAGAGTACCTCAGTGTTTTTTTACTGAGCCGAACAGGAGCTATAGAGGTTAATGGAGAATTACATATAACAAACGGAAAAACAATAAAGTTGACACATAACGTTACTGACAACTATCAGTTGACACCAACCCTATAAACTTGCTAATTTGAACCAGTCGGTGAGAGTGTGTTACCATAAGATCCCCTGAACTTACCACAAGCCAGGTAAAACTGCTCTGGGTGGGTGTCCAGTGCCCCCTATGGATTCAAAGAAAAGGATTTACCTGGTAAGTACCAAAATCCTATTTTCTTTTTCATCCACTAGGGGTCACTGGAGTACTCTAGGGACGTACCAAAGTTTCCCCCCCGTGGGCGGGAGAGCTGTTTGGCACCTGTAACACTAGACGCCCAAAGCTAGATGCTGATGCCGCAAAAGTATCAAACTTGTAAAAGCGCACAAACGTGCACTGAAGACCATGTAGCCGCACTGCAAAGCTGTGTTGTAGAACTCCACGACCAGCTGCCCATGACATTCCCGGAGAACGTGTGGAATGAGCTGTTACTGATGTAGGCGGCTGTAACCTAGCATGAAGGTAAGCCTGACGTATGGTCAGTTTTATCCATCTGGATAAGGTCTGCTTAGAAGGTGGCCAACCCATCCTGGCCGCATCATAGAGGATAACAACGTATCCGTCTTAGGAACTGTAGACGTTCGGCATACATAAACGCATAATGCGCGTACCACAACCAAAATTCCAGAATATCCTGTTAACACAGGAACTACTATTGGATGATTGATGTGAAAAGAGGACCCTACTTTTGGTAGGAAAGCGGGATTCGTCCAAAGTTCCGCTCTGTCATTATGAAACACTAAATACGGTGGCTTGCATGACAAGGCACCCAAATCTGAAACCCGCCCTGCCGAAGCTAAGGCTAGGAGAGAAATTGTTTCCCAAGTGAGAAACTTAATATCCACTTGTTGTAAGGGTCCGAAATAAAAAAGACTATAAGAAATCTAAACCAGATTCAAGTCCCATGGCGCAGTAAGTGGAGTGAAATGGAGGCTGTACTTTGAGGACACCCTGCAGAAAGGTGTGTACCGACGGCAATAGAGCCAATCTTTTTTGAAAATAAATTGACAACGCAAATATCTGCACCTTTAGTGTGGATAAACGCCGACCTCCATCTAACCCCATCTGTAGACATAACAAAAGACGGGATAACTTGAAAGATGATGTCGGAAACTTCCGAACTTCACACCAACCTATATAGGCACACCAAATTCTGTAATAATGAGCTGCCGTAACCGGCTTCCTAGCTCGTAACATGGTTGGTATAACCTATTCTGGAATGCCCTCTCTTTTTAAGAGGGCTGTCTCAACAGCCACTCCGTCAAACGCAGCCGCGCTAAATCGGAGAAAAAGAACGGACCCTGTTGTAACAGGTCCTGACGCAGTGGGAGCGGCCAAGGAACGTCCGCGAGTAGACCGCGGAGATCCAAAAACAAAGCTCTACGAGGCCAATGAGGCGCCACTAGTATGACTGTCATGGACTCTCTTTTGATCCGTTTTAGCAACAGAGGGAGCAGCGGAAAACGGTGGAACAGATACACGAGACTGTATAGCCACGTGATTGTGAGAGCATCCACCGCCACTGCCTTTGGATCTCTCGTTCTGGACACGAACTGGGGCGTTTGATAATTGTGGCGAGATGCCATCAGGTCCACTTGCGGGTAACCCTACTTCTGGACCAGCGTGTGAAACACTTCTGGATTTAATGCACAGCCTGGATAAAAATCCCGACAGCTGAGATAATCCGCCTCCCAGTTGTCCACTACCGGAATGAATACTACCGACAAAATCGCCTCGGCCCAATTGAGGACTCGAGCTACTTCCCGCATTGCCATGCGGCTTGTCGTTCCTCCTTGTTTGTTGATGTATGCGACCACCGTCGCATTGTCTGACTGCACCTGAACAGCCTGAGCCTGCAGCATGTGCACTGCTTGTCGTAGCGCATTGTAAATTGCCCGGAGTTCCAGGACATTTATAGACAGCAATCTTTCGTGATCCGCCCAGAGACCCTGGAGCTGAAAATTTTGAACTACAGCTCCCCAACCTCTCGTGAGAATTATCCAATTCCAGGCGGCGAACCGTTCCCCTGCGGTTAGATTCTGTACTTTGAGCCACCAGAGTAGAGATACCTTGGCCCTTGGAGACCACCTCACCCTGCGGTGAATCTGCAGAAGCGAGCCCGACCATTGTGCGAGCACATCCAGTTAAAAAGGACGTGAATGAAGTCTTCCGAACTGAAGCGCTTTGAAAGCTTCGAAAGCGTCTAATAGGCGAATGCACAAATGAACAGAGACTGTGCGTGGCTTGAGCACTAATTGTACCAGATGACAAATGACCTGTACTTCTGTTCGGGTAGGTAAATTCTTTGATTTACCGTATCGAGAATCATACCTAGGAATTGAAGTCGTTGAGACGGAATCATTCAGGAAATCGCGCAGACAATGGTAGGAAATCAGATTTTCCACCCCACTTGGTCTGCGATCTATTCTCGTTTGGAACGTAGCCAAAGTGGACGTTGTGCACCACTAGCGTAGCTGAAACGCAAGAATCAATCTGCCAACGTCACAGAAGCTGTAGGCAACAAGAAGTGTAAGGTGGTCTTTATTTAGGGCAAACCTGAACTGGAGTGCCCTGGCACTACAGCCTTGTTACCTCAAACCCTTACCAAAGCAGGGCGAAGCAACAGCCCTACTGCTGTGTAGGGTACACTCCGATAGGTAGTTAAACGCCCAATAATTGCAATTGTCTCTCATTGGAAATTGTTCAGCCTTCACTGAGAAACTGACGTACTGGCCTGGTGCTATGAGGGCTGGCGGAGAATCGACTGCAACAATCTAGCTGAAACAGTAAAAAAAAAAATATATATATTTTTTCCTCCTAGGCAGTACATGCGCCCGCATTCCCCCCAAAGAGGACTGGTAAGGGTCTGTCTGTGCAGTCGTATTTGTCCGATACGCTGTGTGACCGACTCTGCAGCGAAGCTGCTTGTTTGATTATTATTATTATTATTATTATTATCCTTTATTTATATGGCGCCACAAGGGTTCCGCAGCGCCCGATTACAGAGTACAAATGCACATAAAGAATAGGAAAACAGTGACTTACAGTTGAATACAATATAGGACAAGTACAGGGCAGCTAAGCATAACTACACCAGTAAACATAGAGATAAGTTCCAGGTGGTCAAAAAACTGTGGGATCTGGGCGGTTGAGGATTATTAAAGTAAGAAAAGTATAAGCACATGAGGGAAGAGGGCCCTACTCGTGAGAGCTTACATTCTAAGGGGAGGGGTAGACAGACAGGGATGACACAGATGGGGTACATAGAGAGCGTGGAACAGAGGGTTATGTTGAGATTTGGCTACGTTTGGTAAAGAAATGGGTCTTAAGAGCCCGTTTGAAGTTTTGTAGAGAGGTGGAGAGTCTGAGGGGGAGAGGTAAAGAATTCCAGAGAAATGGAGCAGCACGTGAAAAATCTTGGAGATAGGAGTGGGAGGAAGTAATCAGAAGACAGGAGAGACGGCGTGCATTAGCAGAGCGAAGAGGACGGGTGGGAGAGTAAAGGGAGATAAGGTCAGAGATGTAGATGGGAGAGGAGTGGGTGAGTGCTTTGTAAGTGAGTGTGAGAAGTTTGAATTGGATTCTGAAAGGGAAGGGAAGCCAGTGGAGGGCCTGTAGGAGGGGGGAGGTAGACGTAGTGCGTTTGGTGAGGAAGATGAGCCGGGCAGCAGCATTGAGGATAGATTGGAGTGGAGAGAGGTGATTGTCAGGGAGGCCAGTTAAGAGGAGATTACAGTAGTCCAGTCTGGAAATAATCAGTGAGTGAATAATGATCTTAGTGGCATCCTGTGTGAGAAAAGGTCTGATTCTAGAAATGTTTTTGAGATGAAAATGACAGGTTTGTGAGAGGTGCTGAATGTGTGGTATGAAGGAGAGGGAGGAGTCAAGGATTACGCCAAGACAGCGTACTTGGGGGCTAGGGGAGATAGTTGTGCCATCAATGGATAATGAGATTGTGGGAGGTGAGGCTGTGCGGGAGGGTGGGAAGATGATCAGCTCAGTCTTAGACATGTTGAGTTTAAGAAAGCGCTGAGACATCCAGGAAGAGATAGCAGAAAGACAGTTTGAGGTACGAGTGAGGAGAGCCGTGGAGAGATCAGGGGAGGAGAGGTAGATTTGAGTGTCATCAGCATAGAGGTGATATTGGAAGTTAAAAGAACTAATGAGTTCACCTAAAGAGGACGTATAGAGAGAGAAAAGGAGAGGACCAAGAACAGAGCCTTGGGGGACACCAACAGTTAGTGGAAGTGGGGGGGAGGTAGCATCATGAGAGGAGACAGAGAAGGAACGATCAGAGAGGTAGGAGGACAGCCAGGAGAAGGCAGTATCACGCAGACCAAGAGAGTGAAGGATTTGCAGAAGGAGAGGATGGTCCACAGTGTCAAAAGCAGCAGAGAGGTCAAGAAGAATAAGCAGAGAGTAGTGGCCCTTAGATTTGGCTGCATGGAGGTCATTGCAGACTTTTGTGAGGGCAGTTTCAGTGGAGTGGAGAGAACGGAAACCAGACTGGAATGGGTCAAGCAGTGAGTGAGAGGAAAGAAAGGCAGTGAGGCGATTATAGACAATACGCTCAAGAAGTTTGGAGGCAAAGGGGAGGAGAGAGATGGGTCGATAGTTGGAGAGAGTGTTAGGATCAAGGGTAGGTTTTTTAAGAATAGGGGAGACAAGAGCATGCTTGAAGGCAGAGGGGACAGTGCCTGATGAAAGGGAGAGATTGAGAAGGTGGGCAAGATGGGAACAGGCAGAAGGGGAGAGGTAACGGAGGAGGTGGGAGGGGATAGGGTCGAGCGGGGAGGTTGTGGGGGGGGAGGAATGGATGAGGGCCATGACTTCCTCGCCAGATACATCGGAGAAAGATGTCAGAGTTGGTAAGAGGGAAGGGGAGGGGTGGCAAGGGATGGGTGGTGGCTGGTTGCTGGTCTGGTGGGAAGTGATATCCTGACGTATGGAGTCAATCTTGGATGTGAAATAAGTGGCAAAGTCAAGAGCAGACAATGCATTAGACTTAGTGATCATGTACCCCGACCAGTAAGTACACCACGGAAGTAATCTGTGTATAAACCTGCATTACCGTGCATGTGGTTACCAGCAATAGTGAATCTTCCTGTAGAGACACGCTGTCAAAAACAATTAATAAATTAAATTCCTAACAACCCCCTCGCTCCCCCAGAGGCTGAGTGTTGTAGGGCAGCAACACCTCTGTCAAAGAACCAGGAAGTAACGTTAAAAATGGTGTCCTACCATGTTTTTATTTTTATTTATTTATTTATTTTTTTATATTACACCTGTTAAACCAGGATCTGAACCAGTGTCCATGCAATCACAATGTTCACTGTGGGCGGGAAGCCTAACCACTTGGCTACAGAGCCACCTGTAAAAATAATAAGCAAAGCTGCTGTTTAAACATCAACTCTGGTGATGAAATGGTTGCTGTAGTGACTTGCAATCCAGATGGTACCTGAACCCACAATCCCTGGTTTAGGAGGGCAGTGTCCTATCCATTAGACCACTGGGGATCTGGGGAGGTGAGGCCTGAACTCACAATGTTTGCAGTGCTCAACAGATACTGTTTAATAAGCACTGTGTGCCGACCAACTGCGCCACTGTAGTCTTGCTTATTGCAAAATAGATTTTTAATGTCAGCATATTATATATATATATATACATACATATTCACACATACTCAGACCTTATAAATATATATATATATTTCATATATGCATACATACACATATATATTATATACTCATATACATATATCCAGATATATCCTGATTCAGAGGTATAATAATTCTTAGAAGTCTGAAACTAAATGTGACCACTCAGGCTTAAAAACCTGAGATGTCTGCTGCTTAACCGCAGCTTAGTTAATGGGTCCCGTATCCAGCGTGGTGTGGCTGTAGATTTAAAAATACCTACAGCACCTTGTATTCCCAGGTGGCTAACCAGGCCCAACACTGCTTAGCTTCCAAGATCAGATGAGATCGGGCGTATCCAATTGTGGTGTGGCTAAGTGAATTAAGCAAAGCTGCTGCAGGTGAGCCTGAACTCACAATGCTTGCAGAGCTCCACAGATACTGTTTTATAATCACCATGTGCTGACCAATTGTATAACACATCTTACTTTACAACAGTGAACAAAGCCAGTATTTGGCTGACCACAGCCATGATTCAGATTTGCAGTCTTTGGGATAATATCATTATAAACAGTTCTGATAAAAATAATAGTAAGAGAAGTGAGTGTAGATCCATGAATACACTGTTACAGACATGGTAGAGAAACTGCTTTTTTAGTCTTTGCTGGTGTCTTACTCATTATGCAGACAGACAATACAAAAAATACAACTTGCGCGACCCAGTAAATAGCACTAAGGTGTCTCTATAAATATATATCTGGCCAAGTGCAGTGCACGCCAGCAATATGCCTGATCCCAAATTCCCCTTAACACCCCCGTGCCTTCAATGGAGGAGAGATGTAATACAGGAAATTCTGGAAAAACAACAGGAAGCATGGTTAAATATGGCCTCATGCTCACAGTATAACACAAAGTGCAGACTTATAATTATGTAAGCAGATTTAATAAACATACTATGTTGCATTCAAACCTGCACATATAACATGTATCCTATTTAA
This sequence comes from Pseudophryne corroboree, assembly GCF_028390025.1. Lineage (NCBI taxonomy): Eukaryota > Metazoa > Chordata > Amphibia > Anura > Myobatrachidae > Pseudophryne > Pseudophryne corroboree. Next base: position 276,113,332 of record NC_086445.1, read on the forward strand.
CAAAGACTTAATAGCCTATTGTAATACATATGCAGCGCTGCTGTATTCTAGTAAACATACTTTCTTTTATCAACAAGAGTTGAACATGAGATTTTATCCAGTGACCCTGACATTTCTGTGTGCAGGGAACATCACTGTGGCAGCAAAGTTACTCACTAGGCTATGGAGCCTGTGTGCCCCCCCCCCCCCTTCACGTGCGCCGTGTACCGTTCTCTATACACAGAGCCGGGCTATGGTGGAGAGGGAGCCAGAAGCGGCATCGAGGGCCGGGGAGCGCGCTGCATAGAGCCGTGGAGCGGCCTATACATAAATCAACGTGGCCGGCGCAGCTAAGAGCGGCGGGGGACACAGCATAAACAGCGGCGCTGGAAGCGGCGGCGGGCGGCTGAAGGCAGCGGCTGGCGGCCACACACACACAGTATCCCACACAGCAGGGCGGCAGCGTGAGCTGACCGCCCCGTTCAACATACCTGGACCCTGTGGTGAGGGCTATGACGGGGCTTCTCTATAAAAGTTCCGTCCAGCCTTTACTGCAGGTTTTAGTCCTGCACGTGGTAGTGAGGGAGCTCTTTCAGGGAGGACCGACACCCACAGCTGCTTCAGCAGCTTCCTCTATCCCGGACCCTCGCCTTTCTGGAAGGGGGGAAGGGATGTGGAACATTGAAAAAAAATCAAAAATAAATCCAATAATTGTGGACAAACTCCACAGGCCTAGTTGCTCGGTGAGCACCGAAAAAACACTGAGGTACTCTGGGATATGGAGGGGGGATGTAGTCTCAAATTTTAATTATTCAGTGCCTAGTTCCTGTGGAACCGTCCATATCCCTAGAGTACTCCAGTGACCCCTAGTGGATGAAAAAGAAATAGGGGGAAGGGGGTGCCAATTCTCTCTCTTGCACATCGCACCAAAATGGCTAGTTATGGCTCTTATGCCAACACATGCCACTGGACTGGAGCATCACAGAAATTCCCCAACAGTAGTTGGGTGGAAGTTGTAAAGCCAGGTGACCAGCCATCCTCATTATCTGACCAAAGACAAAGGTTTACAACATTTTGGAAGTGGCCTAAGCAATCTTCTGACCACTGTCCCAATGCAAACATAAAATGCCCCCAGATAAGTGGCACCAGTTTAATATCACTGGGTATACAAAAATAGTCAAACAAAACTAAAAACAATTCCACTCTCAATCACCTTGCTGCCACTCTCCCACCGCACTCCTAATCTTACCTAGAAGTGGAGCTGCACACAATACAATGCAATTTTACACACACAGAAAAAAAAGCGTTTGCCAGTTAGCAAAATGACAAAGATACATAAAATGTGGGCAATATTGTCACATGATCGTACAGAATGCCATTCATCATGCCGTATAGCTTTCAGCCGTCATCCAAAGGATACATTTATCAAGTGAGGTTTTCATAAATAAATGGTAAAAATATACAATTACCGAGGAAACCAGATCGGAATAGTAAACAATACATTTTGATCTCACATTAAAGGGTAAATTCACTCGGATGATGCTGCCTAATATAATCGCTAAGCTGTTTAATACAACATTTTTAACTTCTGATACATTAAATAGGACTTATGTCTATAACTGGCCATTGAAGATGCACAATCCAACCGTTGCCACTATATGACAAACAAGTAGTAGCCGACCTTCCACAGTGTTTCTCAGTGGTTACTGGTTTTGCTAAGAAAGGCAATCTGTTGACTTTTTGATTAACTGCAAATGTGAGTTTCCAAACTTTTTACAGTTCATTTTAGGCACATTTCTAGCATTAGCCAATAGTCCAATCATTTGTGTTACCTAGCATGGTTTAAATTAAGCAACATAGGGGGGTATTCAATTGAAGTCAGAAACCGCAATCTTGTTGGAAAGATGGCAGTTTCCCACTGTTTTAGGTCGGAAGGGATTCAGACCTATTCAATGGGTCTTGTTTTTGTCAGAATCCACGTGTATTGTCGGGAACGTGGCCAACCTTGACATGTTTTAGATCAGTTTCCGACAATGTCAATCAGACTTTAAAAAAAGTCGGATTGACACTGTCGGGAACGGGCCAAACCTGTCGAGTTTGGCCAAGTTATTGAATACTCACGTCGGATTCTTTCCGTCGGAAAGGATCTGACATGAATTACATATACTCCATAGTACTGAAGTGGACTAACATTATTATTATGCAGAATTCACAAATGTAAGTTCTTTATTCCCTACTGTTTACACATCAATGATATTTCCGACAAGACAAACACTATAGTTATGAAGTGAACAATTCACTCACTATTGCTTTCCTCTCTTTGTCAGCAGGAGTGTCTGTCCAATCAGATCGGTCACCAGACTTTTCAATAGTTCTCCTCTTGAATGTCCTTGCACCCAGTCCAATGTTTGTCATCTCTGGGGGAAGCTCAGTCATCCACGACTCTCTTGCCAGATTCTTAGGCCCATCCTTTGAAACAAAGTAGAGAATTTACAAATATTTTAGAGTGGCTTGATGGAATCTGTGACTAAAAACAAGTTTCAGTAAGATTTAAACACAGAGTGATATATATGATAGAATAGATCTAATGCAGGGGTGGCCAAAGTATGGCCTGTGGGTAAAAGGTGGTCGGCCCCTGCTAAAGTCCAGTTGGGATTTCTCCAGAGTCTGGAGCTCCGCTCACCTCTGTCAAGAATCAAGATGCGATATATATATTTTGCACAGCAGTGCAGCCCGTCAACATCAGTGCCGAGCCAAAATCTCTACAGCTACTTGTGATGGAGTCATTGCAGGATGCGGTAGCGCATACTCGGAGCAGCAATGGACATACAGACTACAGGAAACGCTCGCAGACAGGAAAAATACCAGACATTCGGGCAGGACGACATTTTTGGACAGGTAAGTCACTTGAAGGGGACTCTGGGCTGGAACATAAATACCTAAGTCAGGGTTCTGTGCTAGCATATAACTACATAATGGTCGCAAAGAACCATTACCTATTTTCTAGGAGGCAAACTGTGGTCCTCTGTTAAAAGTCATTTTCTTAATCTGGAATTTAAAAGAGAAAGGTTTGGACACCCCTGATCTAATGGCTTAGCTTTCACTGGTGGCTGTTGCACTACTTTTCCATTTCACTGAAAACACAAGCATCACTGATCTCCATGCCACTGTGTACATCATTCAGTTCACTTTTTTGATATAGGTTTGTTTATTTTGGATTTTAGGTGTCAGACATGATGGAAATTATATAAACTCATTTCAAAAAAGAAATCAAAGCAAAAAGTGTTTAATTATGCAAAAATGTCAATATTTTATAACAACAACTGATTAAATTAGACTTTAGACAGAAAAGGAACAGATCTTTTAGCAGATTGGCCTTGCATGCGACTTGTATATGTTAGCCAATTAAAGCATGAACTGCAATCGTCCAAAAACACTAACAGAATGGCATATAAGGTAAACATAAATAAATAAAAATAATCTCATGACAATGACTTTTGTAGCAGAATACATTAAAACGTACGTCATCTTTTGCAGTAAGTTTTTGTTTCATTTTCAAGGCACGGCGCTCAAAGTCGTCTGCAACACTGGACTGCACAGGACCTTTTGCAGGAACAGGGCCAATAATGTCATCCTCCTCTTCATCATCCTCATCCTTCATATCTTCTAGCTGGGAATAAAGTATAATATGAAAACAAAGAACTCTTAACCCATTTAATAACAAATTTTAACTGCAGAAACATTATATATTATGTGCCTAAATAATAATAAACAATATGCCTAAACCAGAAAAAGGGCAACGTAATAACAATGTTTTTTTTTTTTTTACATTTTACATGAAATGTAAAACATACTTTCTTCATCTTCTCCCCTCAACTGCACTCCCTTAAGGCGTAAATAACTATAAATTTACTGACACTAGGAGGGCACGGAGGATTTTCTGCCAGCTTATTCCTTTGTTGTCAGTACCAGCATGTCACATCAATGGAAGATTTGGGAAATAGTAACCATCTGATAAAGTGATTGGCTTGATGCCAGCCAAGTGTATTTTATACCGCCAACTCATGCAGTCTTTAATTCAATTTTAGCTTGAAGTGGTTTAAAACAATTCATGAATAGAAGGTTGCATGTTTAATTTAATTTAATTTAAACAGCAGCGTGTCATGATTTGGTCCCTGGTGTGTCAAGCACACCAACAGTGGGGCGAAGAAAAAAAAAAAAAAGTTTGGCTCCCACAGGATACACTCCAGACAAAATCAGCAGGAAAGTTCATTTTCAGCTCTTTCCTCTGCTCCAGTACGCGCTCTGGCCCATCAACAGTGCAAGGGAAGAAGAAGCGTGTTCCCCTCTCTCCTCCCTGCTCTACCGGATACTGTGCGGGCTTGTCAAAACTAAGCCCAATCCAAACGCCTGGATTCCTGCAACATCAGAGATGTACGAGTACATCCATTTGCACTGAAACATTTTTTTTTTTCCTTTTAAATACTGTTACGCACCATGGAGTACCCACTATTCGTGTATTTTATTATATAATGACTTGGGGTGATTAGCTCAGTAAAAGGGTGAATTTGTGCAGTGTCTAGGTGATCAACCTAGGCCTGGCTCTGGCTCCCAAGCCTCTCCAACTCTGACTGTAGAACTTCCACACTTCCACCTGGGCTCTGTCTCACCAGGGTAGCACACAAAATCCCACTCAGGGGCTCTATACACGGGAGAGATGTGTGAAATTAGTGACGTACTAGATTGGCCTGCACGGCAGGCCAATCTAGCAATAGCAATGTGCGGGGCTGCGCATCACTATCGCTGTAGGGGGTACACACGAGTGATCTATGCTTAAAATCTAAGTCAGATTGCTTAGATTTTAAGCATGGATCTCTCCGTGAGCACCCCCCTTTAGACTGGCTACACAGTCCCGGTGGAACTATGCAGTCAAGTGAGGCTGATGCGCCTCACTTGACTGCATAGTTCCAACTGGACTGTCTCCTCTCTGCAGCAGCCATTAGATGTGGTAACACCTCCTTCTTCTTCCTCCATGTGGGAGGATCCTTCCACACACTCTGAACACGTGTCAGTAATGTAATTTTCCTTCATGAGGACAGTATGTATGTATATCTATATATATATCTATTTATATATTTGAAATATATTGAATTTATATATTGTAACTTCCTTTTCTAGACTTTTCTTTATGAGTAGCAACTGCTGACTTAGTTTGTCAAGTATTAATTGTCCATTAAATAATTTTTAACACAGTTTCAGTTTAATTATGCACAGAACACACAATCGCACTTCAACAAAGTAAATCTAAAACTGTAGAGCAGATTCGATTAAGCACTAGGTCCTATAGGAGCAGGGTTGGTTGGTTTAAACCAAATGTTTATTTTATTTATTTTAACCACCACTTAGTTTTGTTGTTTACATGCTGTGACTTCTGGAAAAAGGCCTATTATAAGGGAATTCTACAAGAGGAAATTACACAGAGGGGATCATACAGGTGTAGATGTTCTTACTACTCCTGATGCAATGATCTGCTGTATGCAATTGCGATTATATGCCAATATGCACAGAAGCTAATCCATGCAAAAGGACACCCGCTGCAATATTTTTTGCGTAGTGCCGCATGATTGAAGAAACATTGCTAACATTGTCGCACATCGGGTCGCCACACAGAGCCTGAATGCCTCTGAAGACATGCAGGCTGAGCTGCTCTTCCGGGACATACAAGCATCACCAGTAGCAAGTGTGATGGCAGCTGCTAATAAATGCACACCCAGAAAATGCTGCGTTCACATGACCACTCCCCGTTACCACCTCCAAGCGCAGACTTCCCGTCACTCACTTTGCGACTAAAATCTTGCTGCGACTGTACTTGAAATAACTTGATGCATGTATGACTGATTAACGGTGGTTTTTATATTGTTATTATTCCTTGCACTTTAACACTGGTACAGTCACTCATCGATTTTAATATTTTGCTATGTTGGGTTGTATGGTGGAATGAACATTTGAAAAAAAACTTTAAAAAGGAATTAAAGATTTTGATCTTGTGCGTAACATTGAACTCTGGCGTGTCTCTAAACAGAATGCTTGCCTTTTTTGGTCCTGTTAAAAATATGCTGCAGAAATGAGGACTCCAGCAAAAGTACTGCTTATCACTTCTTAATGTTCTCGAAGAACTCCACATATTGAAACAGCCAAGAACAATCTGGATTCCGAAATAAATCTGCTGAGACTCAGCAATTGTCAAATAAAAGGTATCCATAAACAAATGCTTCATAGTGCTGCCTAATGCAGATAAGGGCAGGCATTGTAATAACATATAGTAAAAAAAAAAGAAAAGAAAAAACAAACAAAAAAAAAAGCATTTATTTACTAAAAGGTCAATTTAAAATCGATGTTTTTCAGGGGCTAACACACACATTTAGAGATTTTTTTATACAGATTTTTAAATGTTGGTTAGTGTGTATTTTAGCCCCTGAAACACAACATCAATTTAAAAATCTGTTAAAATGTACCTTTAGTAAAAATATTCCATAGTGAATGGAGATCGATCTGCAGTAAATATACCCCTTAGTATGAAATGCAGATCAATATTTATTAGTGCAAAACATCAATTCATAAGTTGACGATTCAATTGAAAAAAGGTTAAACTGGGATATTACAGGGCTTGGAGGTGTACATTGAAGGAGATTACAAAAAGACTAACTAAAAGATGGAACTGAGAGGCTAACATGACTATTCAGCAAATCAACTGTCATCCTCAATTGAAAGAACAAATCTGGACTTCAGTAGCCTTCAGCAAAGTAACAGATTAAACTAATTGAAAAAATCCTACTAATGCAATCTTTAGTGTACAATCTTTGGTTATGTAGCAATGATTGCTTTTGTAGAAATTCTGTTAATAGGGCACCATTAAATAAAGTGAACCCATTACTTCCACTCTGTGGAAGAATCCATTTTGTGGTTTGAGCAAATACAAGGTGTCCAGAAAGTCAAGCAACCGTATAGGGAAAATAAGAATTTACTCACCGGTAATTCTATTTCTCTATCGTCCTAGTGGATGCTGGGGTTCCTGAAAGGACCATGGGGAATAGCGGCTCCGCAGGAGACAGGGCACAAAAAGTAAAGCTTTTCCGATCAGGTGGTGTGCACTGGCTCCTCCCCCTATGACCCTCCTCCAGACTCCAGTTAGATTTTTGTGCCCGGCCGAGAAGGGTGCAATCTAGGTGGCTCTCCTAAAGAGCTGCTTAGAGAAAGTTTAGCTAGGTTTTTTATGTTACAGTGATTCCTGCTGGCAACAGGATCACTGCAGCGAGGGACTGAGGGGAGAAGGAGTCAACTCACCTGCGTGCAGGATGGATTGGCTTCTTGGCTACTGGACATCAAGCTCCAGAGGGACGATCACAGGTACAGCCTGGATGGTCACCGGAGCCGCGCCGCCGGCCCCCTTGCAGATGCTGAAGACAGAAGAGGTCCAGAATCGGCGGCTGAAGACTCCTGCAGTCTTCTAAAGGTAGCGCACAGCACTGCAGCTGTGCGCCATTTTCCTCTCAGCACACTTCACACGGCAGTCACTGAGGGTGCAGGGCGCTGGGAGGGGGGCGCCCTGGGAGGCAAAATGAGTACCTATAAAGGCTAAAAATACCTCACATATAGCCCTAGAGGCTATATGGAGATATTTAACCCCTGCCTGATTTCTCAAAATAGCGGGAGACGAGCCCGCCGGAAAAGGGGCGGGGCCTATCTCCTCAGCACACGGCGCCATTTCCTCTCACAGCTCCGCTGGTCAGGACGGCTCCCAGGTCTCTCCCCTGCACTGCACTACAGAAACAGGGTAAAACAGAGAGGGGGGGCAAATTTATGGCGATATTTTTATATAACAAAGCAGCTATAGGGGAGCACTTATTATAAGGCTATCCCTGATATATATATAGCGCTTTTGGTGTGTGCTGGCAAACTCTCCCTCTGTCTCCCCAAAGGGCTAGTGGGTCCTGTCTTCATTAGGAGCATTCTCTGTGTGTCTGCTGTGTGTCGGTACGTGTGTGTCGACATGTATGAGGACGATATTGGTGTGGAGGCGGAGCAATTGCCAAATATGGGGATGTCACCTCCTAGGGGGTCGACACCAGAATGGATGCCTTTATTTATGGAACTACGGGATAGTGTCAACACGCTAAAGCAGTCGTTTGACGACATGAGACGGCCGGACAATCAATTAGTGCCTGTCCAGGCGACTCAAACACCGTCAGGGGCTGTGAAACGCCCTTTGCCTCAGTCGGTCGACACAGACCCAGACACAGGCGATGACTCCAGTGGTGACGGTGACGAATCAACCGTATTTTCCAGTAGGGCCACACGTTATATGATTTTGGCAATGAAGGAGGCGTTACATTTAGCTGATACTACAGGTACCACTAAACAGGGTATTATGTGGGGTATGAAAAAACTACCTATAGTTTTTCCTGAATCAGAAGAACTAAATGACGTGTGTAATGAAGCGTGGGTTGCCCCTGATAAAAAGCTGATAATTTCAAAGAAATTATTGGCATTATACCCTTTCCCGCCAGAGGTTAGGGAGCGCTGGGAAACACCTCCTAGGGTGGACAAGGCGCTAACACGCTTATCTAAACAAGTGGCGTTACCCTCTCCTGAGACGGCCGCACTTAAAGATCCATCAGATAGGAGGATGGAAAATATCCAAAAAAGTATATACACACATGCAGGTGTTATACTACGACCAGCTGTAGCAACTGCCTGGATGGGCAGTGCGGGGGTAGTTTGGTCAGAATCCCTGATTGAAAATATTGATACCCTGGACAGGGACAATATTCTACTGTCGTTAGAACAAATAAAGGATGCATTTCTTTATATGCGTGATGCACAGAGGGATATATGCACACTGGCATCACGGGTAAGTGCTATGTCCATTTCGGCCAGAAGAGCTTTATGGACGCGACAGTGGACAGGCGATGCGGATTCAAAACGGCATATGGAAGTTTTGCCGTATAAGGGGGAGGAGTTATTTGGAGTCGGTCTATCAGATTTGGTGGCCACGGCTACAGCCGGGAAATCCACCTTTCTACCTCAAGTCACTCCCCAACAGAAAAAGGCACCGACTTTTCAACCGCAGCCCTTTCGTTCCTTTAAAAATAAGAGAGCAAAGGGCTATTCATATTTGCCACGAGGCAAAGGTCGAGGGAAGAGACAGCAACACGCAGCTCCTTCCCAGGATCAGAAGCCCTCCCCGGCTTCTACAAAAGCCTCAGCATGACGCTGGGGCTTCTCAAGCGGACTCGGGGACGGTGGGCGGTCGTCTCAAAAATTACAGCGCGCAGTGGGCTCACTCGCAAGTAGATCCCTGGATCCTGCAGATAATATCTCAGGGATACAGGTTGGAATTAGAGACAGATCCACCTCGCCGTTTCCTGAGGTCTGCTTTACCAACGTTCCCCTCCGAAAGGGGGACGGTGTTGGAAGCCATTCACAAGCTGTACTCTCAGCAGGTGATAGTCAAGGTACCTCTTCTGCAACAAGGGAAGGGGTATTATTCCACTCTTTTTGTGGTACCGAAGCCGGATGGCTCGGTAAGGCCTATTCTAAATCTGAAGTCCTTGAACCTGTACATAAAGAAGTTCAAGTTCAAAATGGAGTCACTCAGAGCAGTGATAGCGAACCTGGAAGAGGGGAACTTTATGGTATCCTTGGACATCAAGGATGCGTATCTCCACGTTCCAATTTACCCCTCACACCAGGGGTACCTCAGGTTCGTTGTACAAAACTGTCACTATCAGTTTCAGACGCTGCCGTTCGGATTGTCCACGGCACCTCGGATCTTTACAAAGGTAATGGCCGAGATGATGATTCTTCTTCGAAGAAAAGGCGTATTAATTATCCCATACTTGGACGATCTCCTAATAAGGGCGAGGTCCAGAGAACAGCTAGAGATGGGATTAGCACTGTCTCAAGAAGTGCTAAAACAGCACGGGTGGATTCTGAATATTCCAAAATCCCAGTTAATGCCGACAACTCGTCTGCTGTTCCTAGGGATGATTCTGGACACGGTTCAGAAAAAGGTTTTTCTCCCGGAGGAAAAAGCCAAGGAGTTATCCGAGCTTGTCAGGAACCTCCTAAAACCAGGAAAGGTGTCTGTACATCAATGCACAAGAGTCCTGGGAAAAATGGTGGCTTCTTACGAAGCGATTCCATTCGGCAGATTCCACGCAAGAATTTTCCAAAGGGATCTGTTGGACAAATGGTCAGGGTCGCATCTTCAGATGCACCTACGGATAACCCTGTCTCCAAGGACAAGGGTGTCTCTTCTGTGGTGGTTGCAGAGTGCTCATCTATTGGAGGGCCGCAGATTCGGCATACAGGATTGGATCCTGGTGACCACGGACGCCAGCCTGAGAGGCTGGGGAGCAGTCACACAAGGAAGAAACTTCCAGGGAGTATGGACGAGCCTGGAAACGTCTCTTCACATAAACATTCTGGAACTAAGAGCAATATACAATGCTCTAAACCAGGCAGAACCTCTGCTTCAGGGAAAACCGGTATTGATCCAGTCGGACAACATCACGGCAGTCGCCCATGTGAACAGACAGGGCGGCACAAGAAGCAGGAGGGCAATGGCAGAAGCTGCAAGGATTCTTCGCTGGGCAGAGAATCATGTGATAGCACTGTCAGCAGTGTTCATCCCGGGAGTGGACAACTGGGAAGCAGACTTCCTCAGCAGACACGATCTTCACCCGGGAGAGTGGGGACTTCATCCAGAAGTCTTCCACATGCTGGTAACCCGTTGGGAAAGACCAATGGTGGACATGATGGCGTCTCGCCTCAACAAAAAACTGGACAGGTATTGCGCCAGGTCAAGAGATCCGCAGGCAATAGCTGTGGACGCGCTGGTAACGCCTTGGGTGTACCAGTCGGTGTATGTGTTTCCTCCTCTGCCTCTCATACCAAAAGTATTGAGAATTATACGGCAAAGAGGCGTAAGAACGATACTAGTGGTTCCGGATTGGCCAAGGAGGACTTGGTACCCGGAACTTCAAGAGATGATCACGGAAGATCCGTGGCCTCTACCTCTAAGGAGGGACTTGCTTCAGCAGGGTCCCTGTCTGTTTCAAGACTTACCGCGGCTGCGTTTGACGGCATGGCGGTTGAACGCCGGATCCTAAAGGAAAGAGGCATGCCGGAAGAAGTCATTCCTACTTTGATTAAAGCAAGGAAGGAAGTAACCGTGCAACATTATCACCGAATTTGGCGAAAATATGTTGCGTGGTGCGAAGATCGGAGTGCTCCGACGGAGGAATTTCAACTGGGTCGATTCCTACATTTCCTGCAATCAGGATTGTCAATGGGTCTCAAATTGGGATCTATTAAGGTTCAAATTTCGGCCCTGTCGATTTTCTTTCAAAAAGAATTGGCTTCAGTCCCTGAAGTCCAGACCTTTGTTAAGGGAGTGCTGCATATACAGCCTCCTGTGGTGCCTCCAGTGGCACCGTGGGATCTAAATGTGGTTTTGGACTTCCTAAAATCTCATTGGTTTGAACCACTAAAAAAGGTGGATTTGAAATATCTCACATGGAAAGTGACCATGCTTCTAGCCCTGGCTTCTGCCAGGAGAGTGTCAGAATTGGCAGCTTTATCTTACAAAAGCCCATATCTGATTTTCCATTCGGACAGGGCAGAACTGCGAACTCGTCCGCATTTTCTCCCTAAGGTGGTGTCAGCATTTCATCTGAACCAGCCTATTGTAGTGCCTGCGGCTACAAGTGACTTGGAGGACTCCAAGTTACTGGACGTTGTCAGAGCATTAAAAATATATATTGCAAGGACAGCTGGAGTCAGAAAATCTGACTCGTTGTTTATATTGTATGCACCCAACAAGATGGGTGCTCCTGCGTCTAAGCAGACGATTGCTCGTTGGATCTGTAGCACAATCCAACTTGCACATTCTGTGGCAGGCTTGCCACAGCCTAAATCTGTAAAGGCCCACTCCACAAGGAAGGTGGGCTCATCTTGGGCGGCTGCCCGAGGGGTCTCGGCATTACAACTTTGCCGAGCAGCTACGTGGTCAGGGGAGAACACGTTTGTAAAATTTTACAAATTTGATACTCTGGCTAAGGAGGACCTGGAGTTCTCTCATTCGGTGCTGCAGAGTCATCCGCACTCTCCCGCCCGTTTGGGAGCTTTGGTATAATCCCCATGGTCCTTTCAGGAACCCCAGCATCCACTAGGACGATAGAGAAAATAAGATTTTACTTACCGATAAATCTATTTCTCGGAGTCCGTAGTGGATGCTGGGCGCCCATCCCAAGTGCGGATTATCTGCATAAGTTGTACATAGTTATTGTTAACTAATTCGGGTTATTGTTAAAGGAAGCCATCTTTCAGAGGCTCCGCTGTTATCATACTGTTAACTGGGTTTAGATCACAAGTTGTACGGTGTGATTGGTGTGGCTGGTATGAGTCTTACCCGGGATTCAAAATCCTCCCTTATTGTGTACGCTCGTCCGGGCACAGTACCTAACTGGAGTCTGGAGGAGGGTCATAGGGGGAGGAGCCAGTGCACACCACCTGATCGGAAAAGCTTTACTTTTTGTGCCCTGTCTCCTGCGGAGCCGCTATTCCCCATGGTCCTTTCAGGAACCCCAGCATCCACTACGGACTCCGAGAAATAGATTTATCGGTAAGTAAAATCTTATTTTCTCGTAGTCCGTAGTGGATGCTGGGACTCCGTAAGGACCATGGGGAATAGCGGCTCCGCAGGAGACTGGGCACAACTAAAAGAAAGCTTTAGACTACTGGTGTGCACTGGCTCCTCCCACTATGACCCTACTCCAGACTTCAGTTAGGATACTGTGCCCGGAAGAGCTGACACAATAAGGAAGGATTTTGAATCCCGGGTAAGACTCATACCAGCCACACCAATCACACCGTATAACTCGTGATACAAATACCCAGTTAACAGTATGATAACAACTGAGCCTCTCAACAGATGGCTCAACAATAACCCTTTAGTTAAACAATAACTATATACAAGTATTGCAGACAATCCGCACTTGGGATGGGCGCCCAGCATCCACTACGGACTACGAGAAATAGAATTACCGGTGAGTAAATTCTTATTTTCTCTGACGTCCTAAGTGGATGCTGGGACTCCGTAAGGACCATGGGGATTATACCAAAGCTCCCAAACGGGCGGGAGAGTGCGGATGACTCTGCAGCACCAAATGGGCAAACTCAAGGTCCTCCTCAGCCAGGGTGTCAAACTTGTAGAATTTAGCAAATGTGTTTGACCCCCACCAAGTTGCTGCTCGGCAAAGTTGTAGAGCCGAGACCCCTCGGGCAGCCGCCCAAGAAGAGCCCACCTTCCTCGTGGAATGGGCTTTCACTGATTTAGGATGCGGCAGTCCTGCCGCAGAATGTGCAAGCTGAATCGTACTACAGATCCAGCGAGCAATAGTCTGCTTTGAAGCAGGTGCACCCAACTTGTGGGGCGCATACAGGATAAATAGCAAGTCAGTCTTTCTGACTCCAGCTGTCCTGGAAACATAAATTTTCAGGGCCCTGACTACGTCCAACAACTTGGAAGCCTCCAAGTCTTTAGCAGCCGCAGGCACCACGATAAGTTGGTTCAGATGAAAGGCTGATACCACCTTAGGGAGAAATTGGGGACGAGTCCTCAATTCTGCCCTATCCATATGGAAAATCAGATAAGGGCTTTTACATGACAAAGCCGCCAATTCTGATACACGCCTGGCCGAAGCCAAGGCCAACAACATGACCACTTTCCACGTGAGATATTTCAATTCCACGGTTTTAAGTGGCTCAAACCAATGTGACTTTAGGAAATCCAACACCACGTTGAGATCCCAAGGTGCCACTGGAGGCACAAAAGGGGGCTGAATATGCAGCACTCCCTTAACAAAAGTCTGAACTTCAGGCAGTGAAGCCAGTTCTCTCTGGAAGAAAATCGATAGAGCCGAAATCTGGACCTTAATGGAACCCAATTTTAGGCCCATAGTCACTCCTGACTGTAGAAAGTGCAGGAAAGGGCCCAGCTTAAATTCCTCCGTTGGGGCCTTCCTGGCCTCACACCACGCAACATATTTACGCCATATGCGGTGATAATGGTTTGCGGTTACTTCTTTCCTAGCTTTAATTAGCGTAGGAATGACTTCCTCCGGAATGCCCTTTTCCTTCAGGATACGGTATTCAACCGCCATGCCGTCAAACGCAGCCGCGGTAAGTCTTGGAACAGACAGGGCCCCTGCTGCAGCAGGTCCTGTCTGAGCGGCAGAGGCCATGGGTCCTCTGATATCATTTCTTGAAGTTCCGGGTACCAAGCTCTTCTTGGCCAATCCGGAACAATGAGTATAGTTCTTACTCCTCTTCTCCTTATTATCCTCAGTACCTTTGGTATGAGAGGAAGAGGAGGGAACACATAAACCGACCGGTACACCCACGGTGTCACTAGAGCGTCCACAGCTATCGCCTGCGGGTCTCTTGACCTGGCGCAATACTTTTCTAGTTTTTTGTTGAGGCGGGACGCCATCATGTCCACCTGTGGCCTTTCCCAACGGTTTACAATCATTTGGAAGACTTCTGGATGAAGTCCCCACACTCCCGGGTGGAGGTCGTGCCTGCTGAGGAAGTCTGCTTCCCAGTTGTCCACTCCCGGAATGAACACTGCTGACAGTGCTAACACGTGATTTTCCGCCCATCGGAGAATCCTTGTGGCTTCTGCCATCGCCGTCCTGCTTCTCGTGCCGCCCTGTCGGTTTACATGGGCGACCGCCGTGATGTTGTCTGACTGGATCAGTACCGGCTGTTGTTGAAGCAGGGGTTTTGCCTGACTTAGGGCATTGTAAATGGCCCTTAGTTCCAGAATATTTATGTGCAGGGAAGTCTCCTGACTTGACCATAGTCCTTGGAAGTTTCTTCCCTGTGTGACTGCCCCCCAGCCTCGAAGGCTGGCATCCGTGGTCACCAGGACCCAGTCCTGTATGCCGAATCTGCGGCCCTCTTGAAGATGAGCACTCTGCAGCCACCACAGCAGAGACACCCTTGTCCTTGGAGACAGGGTTATCAGCCGATGCATCTGAAGATGCGATCCGGACCACTTGTCCAACAGGTCCCACTGAAAGGTTCTTGCATGGAACCTGCCGAATAGAATTGCTTCGTAAGAAGCTACCATCTTTCCCAGGATCCGCGTGCAGTGATGCACCGACACCTGTTTTGGTTTTAGGAGGCCTCTGACTAGAGATGACAGCTCCTTGGCCTTCTCCTCCGGGAGAAACACTTTTTTCTGTTCTGTGTCCAGAACCATTCCCAGGAACAGTAGACGTGTCGTAGGAACCAGCTGTGACTTTGGAATATTTAGAATCCAGCCGTGCTGTTGTAGCACCTCCCGAGATAGTGCTACCCCGACCAACAACTGCTCCCTGGACCTCGCCTTTATCAGGAGATCGTCCAAGTACGGGATAATTAAAACTCCCTTCTTTCGAAGGAGTATCATCATTCGGCCATTACCTTGGTAAAGACCCTCGGAGCCGTGGATAGACCGAACGGCAACGTCTGGAATTGGTAATGACAATCCTGTACCACAAATCTGAGGTACTCCTGGTGAGGATGGTAAATGGGGACATGCAGGTAAGCATCCTTGATGTCCAGTGATAACATGTAATCCCCCTCGTCCAGGCTTGCAATAACTGCCCTGAGCGATTCCATCTTGAACTTGAATTTTTTTATATATGTGTTCAAGGATTTCAAATTTAAAATGGGTCTCACCGAACCGTCCGGTTTCGGTACCACAAACATTGTGGAATAGTAACCCCGTCCTTGTTGAAGTAGGGGCACCTTTACTATCACCTGTTGTGAATACAGCTTGTGAATTGCCTGTAACACTGCCTCCCTGCCTGAGAGAGCGGTTGGTAAGGCAGATTTGAGGAAACGGCGGGGGGGAGACGTCTCGAATTCCAGCTTGTACCCCTGAGATACTACTTGAAATATCCAGGGATCCACCCGTGAGCGAGCCCACTGATTGCTGAAAAAATAAGATTTTACTTACCGATAAATCTATTTCTCGGAGTCCGTAGTGGATGCTGGGGTTCCTGAAAGGACCATGGGGAATAGCGGCTCCGCAGGAGACAGGGCACAAAAAGTAAAGCTTTTCCAGATCAGGTGGTGTGCACTGGCTCCTCCCCCTATGACCCTCCTCCAGACTCCAGTTAGGTACTGTGCCCGGACGAGCGTACACAATAAGGGAGGATTTTGAATCCCGGGTAAGACTCATACCAGCCACACCAATCACACCGTACAACCTGTGATCTAAACCCAGTTAACAGTATGATAACAGCGGAGCCTCTGAAAGATGGCTTCCTTCAACAATAACCCGAATTAGTTAACAATAACTATGTACAATTTATGCAGATAATCCGCACTTGGGATGGGCGCCCAGCATCCACTACGGACTCCGAGAAATAGATTTATCGGTAAGTAAAATCTTATTTTCTCTATCGTCCTAGTGGATGCTGGGGTTCCTGAAAGGACCATGGGGATTATAC
Organism: Pseudophryne corroboree; assembly: GCF_028390025.1. NCBI lineage: Eukaryota > Metazoa > Chordata > Amphibia > Anura > Myobatrachidae > Pseudophryne > Pseudophryne corroboree. The sequence continues at coordinate 276,129,879 of NC_086445.1, forward strand.
CAAAGCTCCCAAACGGGCGGGAGAGTGCGGATGACTCTGCAGCACCGAATAAGAGAACTCCAGGTCCTCCTTAGCCAGAGTATCAAATTTGTAAAATTTTACAAACGTGTTCTCCCCTGACCACGTAGCTGCTCGGCAAAGTTGTAATGCCGAGACCCCTCGGGCAGCCGCCCAAGATGAGCCCACCTTCCTTGTGGAGTGGGCCTTTACAGATTTAGGCTGTGGCAGGCCTGCCACAGAATGTGCAAGTTGGATTGTGCTACAGATCCAACGAGCAATCGTCTGCTTAGACGCAGGAGCACCCATCTTGTTGGGTGCATACAATATAAACAACGAGTCAGATTTTCTGACTCCAGCTGTCCTTGCAATATATATTTTTAATGCTCTGACAACGTCCAGTAACTTGGAGTCCTCCAAGTCACTTGTAGCCGCAGGCACTACAATAGGCTGGTTCAGATGAAATGCTGACACCACCTTAGGGAGAAAATGCGGACGAGTCCGCAGTTCTGCCCTGTCCGAATGGAAAATCAGATATGGGCTTTTGTAAGATAAAGCTGCCAATTCTGATACTCTCCTGGCAGAAGCCAGGGCTAGAAGCATGGTCACTTTCCAAGTGAGATATTTCAAATCCACCTTATTTAGTGGTTCAAACCAATGAGATTTTAGAAAGTCCAAAACCACATTGAGATCCCACGGTGCCACTGGAGGCACCACAGGAGGCTGTATATGCAGCACTCCCTTAACAAAGGTCTGGACTTCAGGGACTGAAGCCAATTCTTTTTGAAAGAAAATCGACAGGGCCGAAATTTGAACCTTAATAGATCCCAATTTGAGACCCATAGACAATCCTGATTGCAGGAAATGTAGGAATCGACCCAGTTGAAATTCCTCCGTCGGAGCACTCCGATCTTCGCACCACGCAACATATTTTCGCCAAATTCGGTGATAATGTTGCACGGTTACTTCCTTCCTTGCTTTAATCAAAGTAGGAATGACTTCTTCCGGCATGCCTTTTTCCTTTAGGATCCGGCGTTCAACCGCCATGCCGTCAAACGCAGCCGCGGTAAGTCTTGAAACAGACAGGGACCCTGCTGAAGCAAGTCCCTCCTTAGAGGTAGAGGCCACGGATCTTCCGTGATCATCTCTTGAAGTTCCGGGTACCAAGTCCTTCTTGGCCAATCCGGAACCACTAGTATCGTTCTTACGCCTCTTTGCCGTATAATTCTCAATACTTTTGGTATGAGAGGCAGAGGAGGAAACACATACACCGACTGGTACACCCAAGGCGTTACCAGCGCGTCCACAGCTATTGCCTGCGGATCTCTTGACCTGGCGCAATACCTGTCCAGTTTTTTGTTGAGGCGAGACGCCATCATGTCCACCATTGGTCTTTCCCAACGGGTTACCAGCATGTGGAAGACTTCTGGATGAAGTCCCCACTCTCCCGGGTGAAGATCGTGTCTGCTGAGGAAGTCTGCTTCCCAGTTGTCCACTCCCGGGATGAACACTGCTGACAGTGCTATCACATGATTCTCTGCCCAGCGAAGAATCCTTGCAGCTTCTGCCATTGCACTCCTGCTTCTTGTGCCGCCCTGTCTGTTCACATGGGCGACTGCCGTGATGTTGTCCGACTGGATCAACACAGGTTTCCCTGAAGCAGAGGTTCTGCCTGGCTTAGAGCATTGTATATTGCTCTTAGTTCCAGAATGTTTATGTGAAGAGACGTTTCCAGACTCGTCCATACTCCCTGGAAGTTTCTTCCTTGTGTGACTGCTCCCCAGCCTCTCAGGCTGGCGTCCGTGGTCACCAGGATCCAATCCTGTATGCCGAATCTGCGGCCCTCCAATAGATGAGGACTCTGCAACCACCACAGAAGAGACACCCTTGTCCTTGGAGACAGGGTTATCCGTAGGTGCATCTGAAGATGCGACCCTGACCATTTGTCCAACAGATCCCTTTGGAAAATTCTTGCGTGGAATCTGCCGAATGGAATTGCTTCGTAAGAAGCCACCATTTTTCCCAGGACTCTTGTGCATTGATGTACAGACACCTTTCCTGGTTTTAGGAGGTTCCTGACAAGCTCGGATAACTCCTTGGCTTTTTCCTCCGGGAGAAAAACCTTTTTCTGAACCGTGTCCAGAATCATCCCTAGGAACAGCAGACGAGTTGTCGGCATTAACTGGGATTTTGGAATATTCAGAATCCACCCGTGCTGTTTTAGCACTTCTTGAGACAGTGCTAATCCCATCTCTAGCTGTTCTCTGGACCTTGCCCTTATTAGGAGATCGTCCAAGTATGGGATAATTAATATGCCTTTTCTTCGAAGAAGAATCATCATCTCGGCCATTACCTTTGTAAAGATCCGAGGTGCCGTGGACAATCCGAACGGCAGCGTCTGAAACTGATAGTGACAGTTTTGTACAACGAACCTGAGGTACCCCTGGTGTGAGGGGTAAATTGGAACGTGGAGATACGCATCCTTGATGTCCAAGGATACCATAAAGTCCCCCTCTTCCAGGTTCGCTATCACTGCTCTGAGTGACTCCATCTTGAACTTGAACTTCTTTATGTACAGGTTCAAGGACTTCAGATTTAGAATAGGCCTTACCGAGCCATCCGGCTTCGGTACCACAAAAAGAGTGGAATAATACCCCTTCCCTTGTTGTAGAAGAGGTACCTTGACTATCACCTGCTGAGAGTACAGCTTGTGAATGGCTTCCAAAACCGTCTCCCTTTCGGAGGGGGACGTTGGTAAAGCAGACTTCAGGAAACGGCGAGGTGGATCTGTCTCTAATTCCAACCTGTACCCTTGAGATATTATCTGCAGGATCCAGGGATCTACCTGCGAGTGAGCCCACTGCGCGCTGTAATTTTTGAGACGACCGCCCACCGTCCCCGAGTCCGCTTGAGAAGCCCCAGCGTCATGCTGAGGCTTTTGTAGAAGCCGGGGAGGGCTTCTGTTCCTGGGAAGGAGCTGCGTGTTGCTGTCTCTTCCCTCGACCTCTGCCTCGTGGCAGATATGAATAGCCCTTTGCTCTCTTATTTTTAAAGGAACGAAAGGGCTGCGGTTGAAAAGTCGGTGCCTTTTTCTGTTGGGGAGTGACTTGAGGTAGAAAGGTGGATTTCCCGGCTGTAGCCGTGGCCACCAAATCTGATAGACCGACTCCAAATAACTCCTCCCCTTTATACGGCAAAACTTCCATATGCCGTTTTGAATCCGCATCGCCTGTCCACTGTCGCGTCCATAAAGCTCTTCTGGCCGAAATGGACATAGCACTTACCCGTGATGCCAGTGTGCAGATATCCCTCTGTGCATCACGCATATAAAGAAATGCATCCTTTATTTGTTCTAACGACAGTAAAATATTGTCCCTGTCCAGGGTATCAATATTTTCAATCAGGGACTCTGACCAAACTACCCCAGCACTGCCCATCCAGGCAGTCGCTACAGCTGGTCGTAGTATAACACCTGCATGTGTGTATATACTTTTTTGGATATTTTCCATCCTCCTATCTGATGGATCTTTAAGTGCGGCCGTCTCAGGAGAGGGTAACGCCACTTGTTTAGATAAGCGTGTTAGCGCCTTGTCCACCCTAGGAGGTGTTTCCCAGCGCTCCCTAACCTCTGGCGGGAAAGGGTATAATGCCAATAATTTCTTTGAAATTATCAGCTTTTTATCAGGGGCAACCCACGCTTCATTACACACGTCATTTAATTCTTCTGATTCAGGAAAAACTATAGGTAGTTTTTTCACACCCCACATAATACCCTGTTTAGTGGTACCTGTAGTATCAGCTAAATGTAACGCCTCCTTCATTGCCAAAATCATATAACGTGTGGCCCTACTGGAAAATACGGTTGATTCGTCACCGTCACCACTGGAGTCAGTGCCTGCGTCTGGGGCTGTGTCGACCGACTGAGGCAAAGGGCGTTTCACAGCCCCTGACGGTGTTTGAGTCGCCTGGACAGGCACTAATTGATTGTCCGGCCGGCTCATGTCGTCAAACGACTGCTTTAGCGTGTTGACACTATCCCGTAGTTCCATAAATAAAGGCATCCATTCTGGTGTCGACTCCCTAGGGGGTGACATCCTCATATTTGGCAATTGCTCCGCCTCCACACCAATATCGTCCTCATACATGTCGACACACACGTACCGACACACAGCAGACACACAGGGAATGCTCCTAACGAAGACAGGACCCACTAGCCCTTTGGGGAGACAGAGGGAGAGTTTGCCAGCACACACCAAAAGCGCTATATATATATATATCAGGGATAGCCTTATAATAAGTGCTCCCTTATAGCTGCTTTGTTATATCAAAATATCGCCATAAATTTGCCCCCCCCTCTCTGTTTTACCCTGTTTCTGTAGTGCAGTGCAGGGGAGAGACTTGGGAGCCGTCCTGACCAGCGGAGCTGTGAGAGGAAATGGCGCCGTGTGCTGAGGAGATAGGCCCCGCCCCTTTTCTGGCGGGCTCGTCTCCCGCTATTTAGAGAAATCAGGCAGGGGTTAAATATCTCCATATAGCCTCTAGGGGCTATATGTGAGGTATTTTTAGCCTTTATATAGGTTACATTTGCCTCCCAGGGCGCCCCCCCCCAGCGCCCTGCACCCTCAGTGACCGCGTGTGAAGTGTGCTGAGAGGAAAATGGCGCACAGCTGCAGTGCTGTGCGCTACCTTTAGAAGACTGCAGGAGTCTTCAGCCGCCGATTCTGGACCTCTTCTGACTTCAGCATCTGCAAGGGGGCCGGCGGCGCGGCTCCGGTGACCATCCAGGCTGTACCTGTGATCGTCCCTCTGGAGCTTGATGTCCAGTAGCCAAGAAGCCAATCCATCCTGCACGCAGGTGAGTTGACTCCTTCTCCCCTCAGTCCCTCGCTGCAGTGATCCTGTTGCCAGCAGGAATCACTGTAAAATAAAAAACCTAGCTAAACTTTTTCTAAGCAGCTCTTTAGGAGAGCCACCTAGATTGCACCCTTCTCGGCCGGGCACAAAAATCTAACTGGAGTCTGGAGGAGGGTCATAGGGGGAGGAGCCAGTGCACACCACCTGATCTGGAAAAGCTTTACTTTTTGTGCCCTGTCTCCTGCGGAGCCGCTATTCCCCATGGTCCTTTCAGGAACCCCAGCATCCACTAGGACGATAGAGAAATTTGAGACGGGCCCCCACCGTACCTGGCTCCGCCTGTGGAGCCCCAGCGTCATGCTGTGGACTTAGAGGAAGCGGGGGAGGACTTTTGCTCCTGGGAACTGGCTGTATGCTGCAGCTTTTTCCCTCTACCTCTGCCTCTGGGCAGAAAGGACGCGCCCTTAACCCGCTTGCCCCTATTGGGCCGAAAGGACTGTACCTGAAAATACGGTGCTTTCTTTGGCTGTGAGGGAACATGGGGTAAAAATGTAGACTTCCCAGCTGTTGCTGTGGAAACGAGGTCCGAGAGACCATCCCCGAACAACTCCTCACCCTTATAAGGCAGAACCTCCATGTGCCTTTTAGAATCTGCATCTCCTGTCCACTGCCGAGTCCATAACCCTCTCCTGGCAGAAATGGACATTGCACTAATTTTAGATGCCAGCCGGCAAATATCCCTCTGTGCATCCCTCATATATAAAAGTGCGTCTTTAATATGCTCTACGGTTAGCAATACAGTGTCCCTGTCTAGGGTATCAATATTTTCCGACAGGGAATCTGACCACGCAGCTGCAGCACTGCACATCCATGCTGAAGCAATAGCTGGTCTCTGTATATACGCATCTCAGTATAACACCTGTGTGTGTATATATAGACTTCAGGATAGCCTCCTGCTTTCTATCAGCAGATTCCTTTAGGGCGGCCGTATCCGAAGACGGTAGTGCCACCTTCTTTGACAAGCGTGTGAGCGCTTTATCCACCCTAGGGGATGTTTCCCAACGTGCCCTATCCTCTGGCGGGAAAGGGTACGCCATTAGTAACCTCTTAGAAATTACCGGTTTCTTATCAGGGGAAGCCCACGCTTCTTCACACACTTCATTTAACTCCTCAGATGGAGGAAAAGCAACTGGTAGTTTTTTCTCTCCAAACATAATACCCTTTTTTGTGGTACCTGGGGTAACATCAGAAATGTGCAACACATTTTTCATTGCCTCAATCATGTAACGTGTGGCCCTACTGGAAGTTACATTAGTCTCATCGTCGTCAACACTGGAGTCAGTATCCGTGTCGACATCTGTGTCTGCCATCTGAGGTAGCGGGCGTTTTAGAGCCCCTGATGGCTTTTGAGACGCCTGGGCAGGCACAGGCTGAGAAGCCGGCTGTCCCACATTTGGTATGTCGTCAAACCTTTTATGCAAGGAGTCGACACTGTCGCGTAATTCCTTCCACAGCACCATCCACTCAGGTGTCGACCCCGCAGGGGGTGACATCACATTTATCGGCATCTGCTCTGCCTCCACATAAGCCTCCTCAAACATGTCGACACAGCCGTACCGACACACCGCATACACACAGGGAATGCTCTGACAGAGGACAGGACCCCACAAAGCCCTTTGGGGAGACAGAGAGTATGCCAGCACACACCAGAGCGCTATATAACACAGGGATCCCACTATAAATGAGTGTTTTTCCCTTATAGCTGCTTATAATACACACATATATATATATATATATATATATATATATATATACTGCGCCTAAATTTAGTGCCCCCCCTCTCTTTTTTACCCTTCTGTAGCTTGTAGACTGCAGGGGAGAGCCAGGGAGCTTCCTTCCAGCGGAGCTGTGAGGGAAAAATGGTGCCAGTGTGCTGAGGGAGATGGCCCCGCCCCTTTTCCGGCGGACTTCTCCCGCTTTTTCTGGAATTCTGGCAGGGGTATTTTTACACCTATGTAGCCTTCCTGACTATATATGGTGTAGATTTGCCAGCCAAGGTGTCTTATATTGCCCTCAGGGCGCCCCCCCCCCAGCGCCCTGCACCCATCAGTGACCGGAGTGTGAGGTGTGCATGAGGAGCAATGGCGCACAGCTGCAGTGCTGTGCGCTACCTTGTTGAAGACAGAAGTCTTCTGCCGCCGATTTTCAGGAACACTTCTTGCTTCTGGCTCTGTAAGGGGGCCGGCGGCGCGGCTCCGGGACCGATCAGCGAGGTCGGGTATTGTGGTCGATCCCTCTGGAGCTAATGGTGTCCAGTAGCCTAAGAAGCCCAAGCTACCACCAGTTAGGTAGGTTCGCTTCTACTCCCCTTAGTCCCTCGTTGCAGTGAGTCTGTTGCCAGCAGATCTCACTGTAAAATAAAAAACCTAAATATACTTTCTTTCTAGGAGCTCAGGAGAGCCCCTAGTGTGCATCCAGCTCAGCCGGGAACAAGATTCTAACTGAAGTCTGGAGGAGGGTCATAGTGGGAGGAGCCAGTGCACACCAGTAGTCTAAAGCTTTCTTTTAGTTGTGCCCAGTCTCCTGCGGAGCCGCTATTCCCCATGGTCCTTACGGAGTCCCAGCATCCACTTAGGACGTCAGAGAAACTATGTATTTCACAGTAGTGCTGGCAGTGGCTCCCACTCTGTGCTTCACACAAATGGACTCGACTAATCATGTTCATGACCACACTTTGCAATGTTTCCCATGAAATTGCATCAACACAGTTCTGAATTCTGGAATACTGTGTGGGAGAGTTGCATAGGCAGCACTCTTCACTTACTCCCACAAGAAAAATTCAAGGGGTGTTAAAATCCAGAGATCGTGCTGGTCACAATCACCGTGAGATCAGTGGTCCTGGAAAACACTCTTCCAAGAAAGCCATAGTGTTTCTGGCTATATGGGATGCGGCACTGTCCTTTTGAAACCATGTGTTCTGCAATCTCTCTGCTCACTGTCTCTTGGAAGAATGTTAGGAATATGCTACTACATGGCACACCAGACACCAACTTTGCTTAACACACCATACAGATGCATAACTTTTGAACACCCTGTATGTTTGGGAATGCAAGCCCTGACGAAGCTGTCAGATTAACGGCGGAACACGTGTGTTCAGCATGCCTATATGTCCATATCTAAACACTGAGTTCATGTTCAGCCAGTTAATATCTTGCAATGTATAGTTGAGATTAGATATTGTTGTAGAGTAACAGCCAGATAATTAGACCAGTACATGGTGATTTATACTACCACTTTATAAACAGTAACAGGGTAATATGAGGATTAGCTAGTATTGTATCAGCTGCCAAACGCTTTGATAACGTGGTGAATAGATGACATTGAAAGCAAGAAATCTTACATAGCTGCACTCTATATTAATGTGACAAGCACATGATTATTGTGAAGCACCTGTGGTATAATTTATCTCACAAAAAGTGCAACAAATGTTTCAGTCATAAGTCTCAAATGACTCTCAAATGAATGCACATGTGTTACAATTGCCAACTCCCTTGATTACATCTGAGAAATAGATGGCAACAATGGGGGTAATTCCAAGTTGATTGCAGCAGGAATTTTTTTAGCAGTTGGGCAAAACCATGTGCACTGCAGGGGAGGCAGATATAACATGTGCAGAGAGAGATAGATTTGGGTGTGGTGAGTTCAATCTGCAATCTAAATTGGAGTGTAAAAATAAAGCAGCCAGTATTTACCCTGCACAGAAACAAAATACCCCACCCAAATCTAACTCTCTCAGCACATGTTATATCTGCCCCCCCTGCAGTGCACATGGTTTTGCCCAACTGCTAAAAAATTTCCTGCTGCGATCAACTTGAAATTACCCCCAATGTCAGTCTGAATACAGAAACACAGTGCACACATATGAGGAACTTATGCAGGCTGCATGACATTTGTGATAGTGAGCTATTATTATAAAACCAGTATTTAAAATAATGTCATCTGCGAATAGGCAGAACAAATAAAATCCGTTCCTATAATAATAGATTTTTGGATATTCAAGGGTGGTGCATAATTTATTGATCTAGTGATACACCTCATAATGAGATATCATTGTATGTAAGCTGAAGTGTATTCAGTACATATTAGACTTGTGGGACTTATACAGTATTTATTAGTCCAACTATTTATACTGATTTGAATGTGATTAGTTGAAAGGGTGCCACTAGTCCTAAATAATGAGGGTGCTTTTCCTCGTCTAAGGACAATAATTTTGTCAACACCAGATAGCTATAACTATCACATATCTAACTTGTATTGACACTTAACATCAATGGAGGTATATATCCTCTAAGGTGTATTACGTATTGAAATTAGATCTAGTGCATCGCCTTTATTTGAAGAAATATATATATTGGACGGTGTATGGCATATTTAGAATTCATTATATAGATAATAAACAATGCTCACTATACTTACCGTAATAACATCTGTTAGGATAATCAGCATGACTACTTAATATTACAAATGATTTGTTTGACAAAGTAATAGCAGGCAAAGCGTCCTGCATATAAATTAAATACAGTAATAATTGACTTATTTTATTTTGGTCTAAATCCAATATAGAACCTTGAATTATTATTGTAACACTATCAAGATCTGTACTCTCCAATATATCTCCTATGCTATAGAAATTGATGATTTATATATATACAGGTTGAGTATCCCTTATCCAAAATGCTTGGGACCAGAGGTATTTTGGATATCAGATTTTTCCGTAGTTTGGAATAATTGCATACCATAATGAGATATCATGGTAATGGGACCTAAATCTAAGTACAGAATGCATTTATGTTTCATATACACCTTATACACACAGCCTGAAGGTAATTTTAGCCAATATTTTTTATAACTTTGTGAATTAAACAAAGTGTGTCTACATTCACACAATTAATTTATGTTTTATATACACCTTATACACACAGCCTGGGGGTCATTTAATACAATATTTTTAATAACTTTGTGTATTAAACAAAGTTTGTGTACATTGAGCCATCAAAAAACAAAGATTTCACTATCTCACTCTTACTCAAAAAAGTCCGTATTTCGGAATATTTGGATATGGGATACTCAACCTGTACTAAGAGAATGTATATGTCCCACTAAAATGTACAGGAATATTACTTCCATGAAATTATTATTTATCATTGAACAATGACATGAATATTGGTAGACATAGGGGTATATGCAATTGCGGTCGAATTCCCGAAATTGTCGAATTTCGGGTCATTTTCGCCCAAAAAAAAAAATAGGTCAATGCAATTCAGTGCTTTCCGTCAGAAAAACGGACTTTCAAAATTCGACTTTTTGAAATTCGACTTTTTGCAAATTCGACTTTTCTGCAATGATACAAGTGCTGCAATTCGACAAAAGCATATTCAATTCAAGTTTGGAAATTCGACAGCAGTGCTTTTAGACAGCAAATTCGTCATTTTCAATCCGCCACACTTTGGAGGGTGAAAACAATAAAAAAAATTTTAAACATGTTTTTTTGGGTGTTTTTTTTTTTGGGAATAGCATATCTATTTATATTAGAAGGGATTAGGTACTTTTTTTTTTTTTTTTTTTGGAGGCACAAATATTATTTATATATTTTTTAAAATATTATTATTATTTTTTTTTTAGTGCTGGAACGGTAAAATAAAAAAAAAAAAAATGCCGTGGGGTCCCCCCTCCAAAGCATAACCAGCCTCGGGCTCTTCGAGCTGGTCCTGGTTCTAAAAATGCGGGAAAAAATTGGGCAGGGATCCCCCGTATTTTTAAAACTAGCACCGGGCTCTGCGCCTGGTGCTGGTGCAAAAAATACGGGGGACAAAACGAGCAGGGGTCCCCCGTATTTTATACACCAGCATCGGGCTCCACTAGTAGCTGGACAGATAATGCCACAGCCGGGGGTCACTTTTATACAGTGCCCTGCGGCCGTGGCATTAAATATCCAACTAGTCACCCCTGGCCGGGGTACCCTGGGGGAGTGGGGACCCCTTCAATCAAGGGGTCCCCCCCCCCAGCCACCCAAGGGCCAGGGGTGAAGCCCGAGGCTGTCCCCCCCCATCCAAGGGCTGCGGATGGGAGGCTGATAGCCTTGAGTAAAATGACAAGAATATTGTTTTTTCCAGTAGTACTACAAGTCCCAGCAAGCCTCCCCCGCAAGCTGGTACTTGGAGAACCACAAGTACCAGCATGCGGGAGAAAAACGGGCCCGCTGGTACCTGTAGTACTACTGGGAAAAAAATACCCAAATAAAAACAGGACACAGACACCGTGACAGTAAAACTTTATTACACACTGCCGACACACACATACTTACCTATGTTCACACGCCGACATCGGTCCTCTTCTCCATGTAGAATCCACGGATACCTGAAAAGAAAAGTTCAATATACTCACCTCAGCCAGGGTCCAGAGATAAATCCACGTACTTGGCAAAAAAAGAAAACGGACACACGGACCACCGGACTGAAAGGGGTCCCATGCTGACACATGAGACCCCTTACCCCGAATGCCGGGACACCACGTGACTCCTGTCACTGAAGTCCCTTCAGCCAATCAGGAAGCGCTACTTCCGTGGCGCTCACCTGATTGGCTGTGCGCTGTCTGTGCTGTGACAGCGCATCGCACAGCTCGGTCCATTAGTTTCAATGGTGGAAACTTTGCCGTCAGCGGTGGGGTTACCCGCGGTCAGCCGCTGACCGGCGGGTGACCTCACCGCTAGCCGCTAAGTTCCCACCATTGAATATAATGGACGGAGCTGTGCGATGCGCTGTCACAGCACAGACAGCGCACAGCCAATCAGGTGAGCGCCACGGAAGTAGCGCTTCCCGATTGGCTGAAGGGACTTCAGTGACAGGAGTCACGTGGTGTCCCGGCATTCGGGGTAAGGGGTCTCATGTGAAAGCATGGGACCCCTTTCAGTCCGGCATGGAACGGGTGTTCGTTTTCTTTTTTTAACAAGTTCGTGGATTATCTCTGGACGTGGATGTACCTCTGGACGCTGGAAGGTGAGTATAATTGTTTTCACAGGTACCCTCGGATCGTCGGAGACCGTGGCAGTCGGCGTGTCAACATAGGTAAGTATGTGTGTGTCGGCAGTGTGTAAATAAGAATTTACTTACCGATAATTCTATTTCTCATAGTCCGTAGTGGATGCTGGGACTCCGTAAGGACCATGGGGAATAGCGGCTCCGCAGGAGACTGGGCACAAAAGTAAAAGCAAGAACTAGCTGGTGTGCACTGGCTCCTCCCCCCATGACCCTCCTCCAAGCCTCAGTTAGGATACTGTGCCCGGGCGAGCGTACATAATAAGGAAGGATATTGAATCCCGGGTAAGACTCATACCAGCCACACCAATCACACCGTACAACCTGTGATCTGAACCCAGTTAACAGTATGATAAACGAAGGAGCCTCTGAAAAGATGGCTCACAACAATAATAACCCGAATTTTGTAACAATAACTATATACAAGTATTGCAGACAATCCGCACTTGGGATGGGCGCCCAGCATCCACTACGGACTATGAGAAATAGAATTATCGGTAAGTAAATTCTTAATTTTCTCTAACGTCCTAAGTGGATGCTGGGACTCCGTAAGGACCATGGGGATTATACCAAAGCTCCCAAACGGGCGGGAGAGTGCGGATGACTCTGCAGCACCGAATGAGAGAACTCCAGGTCCTCCTCAGCCAGGGTATCAAATTTGTAGAATTTAGCAAACGTGTTTGCCCCTGACCAAGTAGCTGCTCGGCAAAGTTGTAAAGCCGAGACCCCTCGGGCAGCCGCCCAAGATGAGCCCACCTTCCTTGTGGAATGGGCTTTTACAGATTTTGGCTGTGGCAGGCCTGCCACAGAATGTGCAAGCTGAATTGTACTACAAATCCAACGAGCAATCGTCTGCTTAGAAGCAGGAGCACCCAGCTTGTTGGGTGCATACAGGATAAACAGCGAGTCAGATTTCCTGACTCCAGCCGTCCTGGAAATATATATTTTCAGGGCCCTGACTACGTCCAGTAACTTGGAGTCCTCCAAGTCCCTAGTAGCCGCAGGCACCACAATAGGCTGGTTCACGTGAAACGCTGAAACCACCTTTGGGAGAAATTGAGGACGAGTCCTCAATTCTGCCCTATCCGTGTGAAAAATCAGGTAAGGGCTTTTATAAGATAAAGCCGCCAATTCTGAGACACGCCTGGCTGAAGCCAGGGCTAACAGCATTACCACCTTCCATGTGAGATATTTTAATTCCACAGTGGTGAGTGGTTCAAACCAATGTGATTTTAGGAACCCCAAAACCACATTGAGATCCCAAGGTGCCACCGGGGGCACAAAAGGAGGCTGTATATGCAGTACCCCTTTGACAAACGTCTGGACTTCAGGCACTGAAGCCAGTTCTTTTTGGAAGAAAATCGACAAGGCCGAAATTTGAACCTTAAATGGACCCTAATTTTAGGCCCATAGACAGTCCTGTTTGCAGGAAATGTAGGAAGCGACCCAGTTGAAATTCCTCTGTAGGGGCCTCTTTGGCCTCACACCACGCAACATATTTTCGCCAAATGCGGTGATAATGTTTTGCGGTTACATCCTTCCTGGCCTTTATCAGGGTAGGGATGACTTCTTCTGGAATGCCTTTTTCCTTCAGGATCCGGCGTTCAACCGCCATGCCGTCAAACGCAGCCGCGGTAAGTCTTGGAACAGACAAGGCCCCTGCTGGAGCAGGTCCTTTCTTAGAGGTAGAGGCCACGGATCCTCCGTGAGCATCTCTTGAAGTTCCGGGTACCAAGTCCTTCTTGGCCAATCCGGAACCACGAGTATAGTTCTTACTCCTCTCCTTTTTATGATTCTCAGTACTTTTGGTATGAGAGGCAGAGGAGGGAACACATACACTGACTGGTACACCCATGGTGTTACCAGAGCGTCCACCACTATTGCCTGAGGGTCCCTTGACCTGGCGCAATATCTGTCTAGTTTTTTGTTGAGACGGGACGCCATCATGTCCACCTTTGGTTTTTCCCAACGGTTTACCATCTCTTGGAAGACTTCTGGATGAAGTCCCCACTCCCCCGGGTGAAGGTCGTGTCTGCTGAGGAAGTCCGCTTTCCAGTTGTCCACTCCCGGAATGAACACTGCTGACAGTGCTATCACATGATTCTCCGCCCAGCGAAGAATCCTTGCAGCTTCTGCCATCGCCCTCCTGCTTCTCGTGCCGCCCTGTCTGTTTACGTGGGCGACTGACGTGATGTTGTCCGATTGGATCAATACCGCCTGACCCTGAAGCAGGGGTTTTGCTTGACTTAGGGCATTGTAAATGGCCCTTAGTTCCAGAATGTTTATATGAAGAGATGTTTCCATGCTTGACCACAAGCCCTGGAAATTTCGTCCCTGTGTGACTGCTCCCCAGCCTCTCAGGCTGGCATCTGTGGTCACCAGGATCCAATCCTGAATGCCGAATCTGCGGCCCTCTAGTAGATGAGCACTCTGCAGCCACCACAGAAGAGACACCCTTGTCCTTGGCGACAGGGTTATCCGCTGATGCATCTGAAGATGCGATCCGGACCATTTGTCCAGAAGATCCCACTGAAACGTTCTTGCATGGAATCTTCCGAATGGAATCGCTTCGTAAGAAGCCACCATTTTTCCCAGGACCCTCGTGCACTGATGCACTGACACCTGGCCTGGTTTTAGGAGATTCCTGACTAGCTCGGATAACTCCCTGGCCTTCTCCTCTGGGAGAAACACCTTTTTCTGGACTGTGTCCAGAATCATTCCTAGGAACAGGAGACGTGTCGTTGGAATCAGCTGCGATTTTGGAATATTTAGAATCCACCCGTGCTGACGTAACACTAACTGAGATAGTGCTACTCCGACTTCTAACTGTTCCCTGGACCTTGCCCTTATCAGGAGATCGTCCAAGTAAGGGATAATTAAAACGCCTTTTCTTCGAAGAAGAATCATCATTTCGGCCATTACCTTGGTAAAGACCCAAGGTGCCGTGGACAACCCAAACGGCAGCGTCTGAAACTGATAATGACAGTTTTGTACTACAAACCTGAGGTACCCTTGGTGAGAAGGGTAGATTGGGACGTGGAGATAAGCATCTTTGATGTCCAGAGACACCATATAGTCCCCTTCTTCCAGGTTTGCTATCACTGCTCTGAGTGACTCCATCTTGAATTTGAACCTCTTTATGTAAGTGTTCAAGGATTTTAGATTTAAAATTGGTCTCACCGAGCCGTCCGGCTTCGGTACCACAAACAGCGTGGAATAATACCCCTTTCCCTGTTGTAGGAGAGGTACCTTGATTATCACCTGCTGGGAATACAGCTTGTGAATGGCTTCCAAAACTGCCTCCCTGTCGGAGGGAGACTTTGGTAGAGCAGACTTCAGGAACCGGCGAGGGGGAGACGTCTCGAATTCCAGTTTGTACCCCTGTGATACTACCTGCAGAATCCAGGGGTCCACTTGCGAGTGAGCCCACTGCGCGTTGAAATTTTTGAGACGGGCCCCCACCGTGTCCGAGTCCGCTTGTAAAGCCCCAGCGTCATGCTGAAGACTTGGCAGAAGCAGAGGAGGGCTTCTGCTCCTGGGAAGTGGCTGCCTGGTGTAGTCTTTTTCCTCTTCCTCTGCCCCGGGGCAGAAATGAGTGGCCTTTTGCCCGCTTGTACTTATGGGAACGAAAGGACTGAGTTTGAAAAGACGGTGTCTTTTTCTGCTGAGAGGTGACCTGGGGTAAAAAGGTGGACTTTCCGGCCGTTGCCGTGGCCACCAGGTCCGATAGACCGGCCCCAAATAACTCCTCCCCTTTATACGGCAATACTTCCATATGTCGTTTGGAATCCGCATCCCCTGACCACTGTCGCGTCCATAACGCTCTTCTGGCAGAAATGGACATAGCACTCACTCTTGATGCCAGGGTGCAAATATCCCTCTGTGCATCACGCATATATAGTAATGCATCCTTCAAATGCTCTATAGTTAGTAATATACTGTCCCTATCCAGGGTATCAATATTTTCAGTCAGGGAATCCGACCACGCCACTCCAGCACTGCACATCCAGGCTGAGGCGATTGCTGGTCGCAGTATAACACCAGTATGTGTGTATATACCCTTCAGGATATTTTCCAGCCTTCTATCCGCTGGTTCTTTGAGGGCGGCCGTATCAGGAGACGGTAACGCTACTTGTTTAGATAAACGTGTGAGCGCTTTATCTACTCTAGGGGGTGTTTCCCAACGCGCCCTAACCTCTGGCGGGAAAGGGTATAGTGCCAATAATTTATTAGAAATTAGCACTTTATCGGGGGAAACCCACGCTTTATCACACACCTCATTTAATTCATCTGACTCAGGAAAAGCTACTGGTAGTTTTTTCACTCCCCACATAATACCCTTCTTTGTGGTACTTGTAGTGTCAGAAATGTTCAATGCCTCCTTCATTGCCGTGATCATGTAACGTGTGGCCCTACTGGACATTACGTTTGTCTCCTCACCGTCGACACTGGACTCAGTATCCGTGTCTGGGTCTGTGTCGACCCACTGAGGTAACGGGCGTTTTATCGCCCCTGACGGTGTCTGAGACGCCTGGACAGGCACTAATTGATTTGTCGGCTGTCTCATGTCGTCAACAGTTTTTTGTAAAGTGCTGACATTGTCACGTAGTTCTTTAAATACAACCATCCAGTCAGGTGTCGACTCCCTAGGGGGTGACATCACTAACACAGGCAATTGCTCTGCTTCCACATCATTTTCCTCCTCATACATGTCGACACAATCGTACCGACACCCAGCACACACACAGGGAATGCTCTGATAGAGGACAGGACCCCACTAGCCCTTTGGGGAGACAGAGGGAGAGTTTGCCAGCACACACCAGAGCGCTATATATATATATATATATATATATATATATATATATATATATATATATATATATATAGGGATAACCTTATATAAGTGTTACTCCCTTTTATAGCTGCTGTTTATAATTTTGCTGCCAATAGTGCCCCCCCTCTCTCGTTTTTACCCTGATTCTGTAGGGACTGCAGGGGAGAGTCAGGGAGCCGTCCTTCCAGCGGAACTGTGAGGGAAAATGGCGCTTGTGTGCTGAGGAGATAAGGCCGTCGTGAAGGGGCGGAGCCTATCTCCCGCTTTTTTCTGGAAAACTGGCAGGGGTTAAATACATCCATATAGCCCAGGAGCTATATGTGATGTATTTCTTTTGCCATCCTAAGGTATTTCTGTTTTTATTGCGTCTCAAGGCGCTCCCCTCCAGCGCCCTGCACCCTCAGTGACCGGAGTGTGAAGTGTGCTGAGAGCAATGGCGCACAGCTGCAGTGCTGTGCGCTACCTTAGTTGAAGACAGGAACGTCTTCTGCCGCCGATTTCACCGGACCTCTTCGTTCTTCTGGCTCTGTAAGGGGGCCGGCGGCGCGGCTCCGGGACCCATCCAGGCTGAACCTGTGATCGTCCCTCTGGAGCTAATGTCCAGTAGCCTAAGAAACCCAATCCACTCTGCACGCAGGTGAGTTCGCTTCTTCTCCCCTTAGTCCCACGATGCAGTGAGCCTGTTGCCAGCAGGACTCACTGAAAATAAAAAACCTAAAATAAACTTTTACTCTAAGCAGCTCAGGAGAGCCACCTAGCATGCACCCTTCTCGTTCGGGCACAAAAATCTAACTGAGGCTTGGAGGAGGGTCATAGGGGGAGGAGCCAGTGCACACCAGCTAGTTCAAGCTTTTACTTTTGTGCCCAGTCTCCTGCGGAGCCGCTATTCCCCATGGTCCTTACAGAGTCCCAGCATCCACTTAGGACGTTAGAGAAATAAAGTTTTACTTGTCACGGTGTGTGTGTCCTGTTTTTATTTGGGTATTTTTTTTCCAGTAGAACTACAGGTACCAGCGGGCCCGGTTTTCTCCCGCATGCTGGTACTTGTGGTTCGCCAAGTACCAGCTTGCGGGGGAGGCTTGCTGGGACTTGTAGTACTGCTGGAAAAAACAATATTCTTGTCATTTTACTCAAGGCTATCAGCCTCCCATCCGCAGCCTTTGGATGGGGGGGGGACAGCCTCGGGCTTCACCCCTGGCCCTTGGGTGGCTGGGGGGGGGGGGACACGCCTTGATTGAAGGGGTCCCCACTCCCCCAGGGTACCCCGGCCAGGGGTGACTAGTTGGATATTTAATGCCACGGCCGCAGGGCGCTGTATAAAAGTGACCCCCGGCTGTGGCATTATCTGTCCAGCTAGTGGAGCCCGATGCTGGTGTATAAAATACGGGGGACCCCTACTCTTTTTGTCCCCCGTATTTTTTGCACCAGCATCAGGTGCAGAGCCCGGTGCTGGTTTTAAAAATACGGGGGATCCCCTGTCAATTTTTACCCCGCATTTTTAGAACCAGGACCAGCTCGAAGAGCCCGAGGCTGGTTATGCTTTGGAGGGGGAACCCCACGCCAATTTTTTCCGGGTTTTCCCCGTTTTTCCCCGTTTTTTTAATTCGCGGCAAAATCCGGCAAATCGGACGTTTTTCGCCCGCGGGACTGTCGAATCCGTTTTTCATTGAATATGGTGAATTCCGGCAGCCACCTGCCGGAATTCACCTGTCGAATTGTGTCGAATTAAAAAACGGCAAAAATTTGCCGCGATTCGCCGTGAATTGCATATTCCAGATAGTGTGGACGAAGTAATTAAACAACCGATTACTGGCTCAACATATGATAAATATTATATTGTTTGGACATTAGAATGAAACACGCTGACACACATTTTTAATCTTTATTCACATTTATCAACTTTCATTGCACTTTTGTATGTTTTGTCCATGTCAATCATTTTTAACCTCTATGTTTCGCCTCAACTTGTAGTTTAAATAAAGATATCATATACAGGTTGAGTATCCCATATCCAAATATTCCGAAATACGGAATATTCCGAAATACAGACTTTTTTGAGTGAGGGTGAGATAGGGAAACCTTTGTTTTTTGATGGCTAAATGTACACAAACTTTGTTTAATACACAAAGTTATAAAAAATATTGTATTAAATGACCTTCAGGCTGTGTGTGTATAAGGTGTATATGAAACATAAATGAATTGTGTGAATGTACACACACTTTGTTTAATACACAAAGTTATTAAAAATATTGGCTAAAATTAACTTCAAGCTGTGTGTATAAGGTGTATATGAAACATAAATGCATTCTGTGCTTAGACTTGGGTCCCATCCCCATGATATCTCATTATGGTATGCAATTATTCCAAAATACGGAAATATCCGATATCCAAAATACCTCTGGTCCCAAGCATTTTGGATAAGGGATACTCAACCTGTATTACTTTTACTATAATAATAATAAAGGTTAAGTTTTAAAGGAGAAGTGATAATTAGATCACCCCTCTCTATGTGCACCGATAGTACAGCCCTTTTTTTCTCTTCTCGTTGATGTTTGGGAATGCAGCCAAGCTATTCACTTCATTCCTCAAGAAACAGTGACATCACCACTTTGGAAAGACTTGATAGGCCAAATATTGGTTTCACTCACAATATTGATGCTGACAGATTTACTAAGAAAATTATGCAACTTGCCAATTTACTAAATAATTGCAGTACACTGTACTAATGTTGTATTTAGATTGAACCCCTTATTATTATTCTTAATTTACTCCTAATAATCTATGTCTATGGCCAAGTCCGGCAACATGGGGGGTACAAGAGGTTGTACAGAGTTGTAAGGGGTACTCGGAGTGTCCCACAAATAAATACATCTCTAACAATTGACTGTGCAGCTGCAGTAATCATGTACAGGGTCCAAGGAGCCGCTGTTGCCCAATGTATTAAAGTTTTGTTTATTACGGCGCAGTACGTGTGTCTTCAAGACATCACGCTACACTGCTGAAAGACAGAGAGGAGCGAAAAGGAGCAGCCAGAAGAAAAAGGAAGACAGTGACTGGTCTGGAGCTGGTGGGATGCGGGGGCTAGAGCTGGAGAAACACTAGGACAGTGGTTCCCAAACTTTTTTCAGTCTCAGTCAGAATCACAACGCCCTAAAGAACAGGTTCTCAAACTCGGTCCTCAGGACCCCACATGGTCCATGTTCTGCAGGTCACCTGTAGATTTTTGAAATGTGACAGTTGGTGATGCACAGTGCAGCTGCTGGGTGACATGGAAAACGTGAACCGTGTGGGGTCCTGAGGACCGAGCTTGAGAACGACTGCCCTAAAGTATCGGATTTTTTTTCACTGCACACCTAGGTCAATAGTTTCTTATTGAGAAATTTAGAAAGAAAGATTAAATTGAGTAAATTGTGTTTATAAGTCATCCTTAGTTTCAATTGTGTGGTAGGTGACAATATTTGCTTGTTTGTCCACATATTATATGATTGGCAACCGCCAGCACTGGTTTTGCCTATTACACTGAACACACATTAAATAATTTGAATTGGTCCTGGACCACCAACCCAGGGCACCCCTGCAAGTTCCCTGAGGCACCCAGGGTACCTAGGCACACAGTTTGAGAACCACTGCACTAGGGAACTGGAGCTGGAAAAACACTGCAAGGCAGGAGAGACTGACGGAGTATGGAGCTGGAAACACTGGGGGTAGGAGATACAGGAGAGGGCTGAAGCTGGATAGAAACTGGTGGGCAGGTGAGACAGAAGGGAATTGGGATGTCGCTGGGAAGCTTGAGAAACACTGGGGGACTGAAGACACACAAGAGTAATGGAGCTGGAGAGACAATGGGGAGGGGTTAGGAAAGACATAATGGGTCCGGAACTGGAGAAACACTGGGCTGCGGTAGAGACAGAAGGGGCCAGGAGCTGGAGAGACACAAAAGTGCTGGAACTGGAGAGACACTGGGCTGCGGTAGAGACAGTAGGGGCCAGGAGCTGGAGAGACACAAAAGTGTTGGAACTGGAGAAACACTGGGCTGCGGTAGAGACAGTAGGGGCCAGGAGCTGGAGAGACACAAAAGTGCTGGAACTGGAGAGACACTGGGCTGCGGTAGAGACAGAAGGGGCCAGGAGCTGGAGAGACACAAAAGTGCTGGAACTGGAGAGACACTGGGCTGCGGTAGAGACAGAAGGGGCCAGGAGCTGGAGAGACACAAAAGTGCTGGAGCTGAAGAAACATTACGGGGAGGCGGGCTCCTGAAGAAACATAAGGAAATGAGGCATGAGAGACACAGGAAGATAGATAGACACGAGGGGGGTTTGGAGAGAAGTGTTTGAGATTACCCACAACTGGCAGGGATAGAATGAAAAGGCTACAATTCTAAGAAACAATACTGAGAGAAATGGAACCGACTAGCAAATACAGTTTAATAATATAAAATTGTTTGATCAGTAAAGTTCTTATTTTTCCCTGCACCATAACTTCTGTTACTATTATCTGGTTGAACCTCTGCTAACTGATGATCGCATTAGTTATAGTCCTAAGCAAATAGGAGACTTTCGGTCCATGCGATTTTCTACATGAATATTGAATACAACAACGGCGGTTGCCGATATCACCTCCAAGCGCTCTTTGAGATTTAGTAAAATTACCCAGGTGCAAATGCTTAGAGACTGGTTTAGGGTCTCAAGCAATTAGATACAATAATACAAAACAAAGCACCGCGCTTAGGGTATACGTATAAACTTTGACACTAAAGGTGTAAGTGGCTGCACATCTACAAATACTAGGAGACCTCTGCTTTAAACAAACACACAATTAGTTTAATTAAAATACACATAAACATGACAACTATCTCATTAAAATATAGTACGGTATATGCATAGATTAATATCCTGCTAGGATTGCTGGTAAGCTATGAAAGTGGAAACAATTGGAGTTATTCCGACCCATTCGCACGCTGCGGTTCATCGCTGTGGTGCGAATGGGTCGGAAATGCGCATGCGCAGCGCCCGCAATGCAGTTGCAACTGTGATTTCATGCGCAGGATCCTTTCTGCCTGTGCTTGAATGGGTCCAGCAACATCGGAAGACAGACATCAGCAGACTGTCAGTGACTGACAGTCTGCTGACCATCGGGGGGTCGGTGACGGCCTCAATTTGTGAAAACAGAGGTGTGTCACTGCCGCTTAGGGGGTGGGAAGAGGTCAGGGATCTCAGTCTCGGGATGGAAATTTTCGTGGCCTCTAGAACAGTTGGTTTGCGAGACCACAGCTCCTAGGACGCAGGTCGGATCACTACTGTAGCAGGAGGCATCTGCAGGAAACAGACGCCTCCTGCTGCATTTACATTTAGCGCCATCACTGCTCCTTCCAAAGACTCAACAGTGACAGCACCTCCGACCACATCTGAATGACCCCTTAAGTGCAGTTATTATTCAGGAACTTTGTGTGAATCTGCACCTTTTTGTGTCAGGAAACCAGTCCTGATCTACGGTAAAGTAAAATATAATTTATTACGGTTTCTTTTTAAGGGCAGAGACATTTCAGCTGTAGTGGTTTCTCAGATCCCTGGTGCTTTTCAAACTGACAGATGGGAAATGAAGCTGAACAGTTCTCCAAAACCTAGTGACAGGTGAATTAACATTTCTCTCACATCCCCACACTGGGAATTAAGACAGAATTTTGTCAGCTGGATGCAGTATAAACAGATACGTGCAGGCAAGTACTACAGTTTGCATGCACACATTTTCACACATATGAGCTATGCAATATGTTGCAAATATGGAAAAAAAACTTAATAAAAGCAAAAACACCACCACCACATAGTTCTTACCAAACAGCTCGTATTCAGAATACAGACACACAAGGTTAGAAATAGAGTTTTAAAGCTTACCCTAGTCTTATGTAAAGGAACAAGGAGTTGATCTGTATTATTTACTATGCAGCGCTTTTGTCGCAATCATAAATACAGTCCTAACACACAATCTATATTGGCTATGATATACTGAGATGCTGTACTCTTCCAGGTCATCAGGTACTTTTCATATTATCAGGTATTTACTGAGCATTTATTTAACTACCCACTAACCTTGACAAAGACTTGCCTATAGTCAAAACGTGATGGCAGAGAGGTTGTATCTTCTGAAGTTACCTATAACTGCACACAGGTGGTTAATCAAACCAATAAAAAAAGTAAGCAATTGGGCAAAACCATGTTGCACTGCAGGTGGGGCAGATGTAACATGTGCAGAGAAACTTAGCGGGGAATTCAACTGCATGAGGGATTTAAAAAAAAAAACCCCCACAGCGCTGGATTTTCCCCACAAAAACCAGCAGCCATGGGAGTTTTGGTATTAAACTAGAACAATTAGAATTGGATATTCTATAGAAATCACTGCGTCCTTTTTCTCGCATCTCCATGGCACGTCTGATTTTTCCTAAAATCCTTAATGGCCCTTCATTTTAGGAAAAAACAAACAAAACAGTGGGACTTGCACTGGGACCCTGGCAGCACCTTCCCTGAAAACTAATTAAGCAATTGAAAGTTTCCAATTAGCTTAGTCAGTAATTACTCACCTTCCATAGTGGTGTCTTCTTCATCCAGCATCGAAAGCAAGGTCCTCTGCAGCAGCGGTGAGTATGTGAGGTGTGTGGAGTGTATGTGAACGCTTTCAAGTGTGTGTAAGTGTGTATGAATGTGTCCCAATTGGATTCCCCCCTTAGATTTGGGTGGGTTATATTGTTTATGTGCAGGGAAAATATTGGCTGCTTTATTTCTACACTGCAATTTACATTTCAATTTGAACACACCACACCCAAATCTAGATCTCTCTGCACGTTACATGGTTTTGCCCAATTGCTTACCTTTTTGGTTTACTAACAAACCTGAATAAGGCCCACAGTAGGATTTTGTACCCAGGTTTTTTCTATATCTGCTGTGACATTTGCGATATGCGTTACATACTGTACATCTTTTGTCGGGTTCACTACGATATGCCGGCGGCCGGGCTCCCGGCGACCAGCATACCGGCGCCGGGAGCCCGACCGCCGGCTTACCGACAGTGTGGCGAGCGCAAATGAGCCCCTTGCGGGCTCGCTCCGCTCGCCACGCTACGGGCACGGTGGCGCGCTACGGGCACGGTGGCGCGCTACGCGCACCACACTATTTTATTCTCCCTCCAGGGGGGTCGTGGACCCCCACGAGGGAGAATAAGTGTCGGTATGCCGGCTGTCGGGCTCCTGGCGCCGGTATACTGAGCGCCGGGAGCCCGACCGCCGGCATACTGAAGACCACCCCTTTTGTCTGGTAGGAAGCAAATACCTGTTTTTAAAATAGTTTTGACCATCTTAAGTCAAATAAATATTTCTACATACTACTCTATGTATATGTTCATATATTTTTATGAGGGATCATACTACCCTTCTGGTAACAAACAAGACTGGGAGCTTGACATGAAGCTTATACTCCTGTTGTGACGTGAAACAAACCGTTTTTGAGCCTTGATGTAAGTTATTATTAACAAAGCATAACACCTTAAGGGGCAGAGTCCCATTTGATCTATGTATATCATTCCACTATCTGGGCACCTTGCTGAGAGCCACATGATATCATACTGGAAGTGAAAGTTATGAAGATCCTGTTATATGCACTGATGTGAGTTTACATGAACTGAGTGTTTATCCTAAAGGGACAGCGTCCTATTTGTTTCAACTTTTCACATCTGTCCCTTGGGAGACTCATCACCCAGCACTTTCTTCTCCTTTTACATATGCATGAACATAGTTATCATACCACCACTGTAGGTCATGTATGATGACTGGTATTATAGGACCATCACTGAGGGATTTGTCCACAAGAGTTATTCACTAGAATAAAAGAACCCTACACTTGGAGCTCTACCTAGCACCCACTGGTTGTATATGGTTTACTGGATTTTACATATTTGGAAGAATTTAGTAGTTCTCGATCTGCGAAAAGGTATCAAAAGAATTTACATTTGTAAATGTAAATTAAAAAAACTGGAGTAATCTATGCAATATATAAAAAACTGGAGTAATCTATACAATAATAAGAATTTACTTACCGATAATTCTATTTCTCATAGTCCGTAGTGGATGCTGGGACTCCGTAAGGACCATGGGGAATAGCGGCTCCGCAGGAGACTGGGCACAAAAGTAAAAGCTTGAACTAGCTGGTGTGCACTGGCTCCTCCCCCCATGACCCTCCTCCAAGCCTCAGTTAGGATACTGTGCCCGGACGAGCGTACATAATAAGGAAGGATATTGAATCCCGGGTAAGACTCATACCAGCCACACCAATCACACCGTACAACCTGTGATCTGAACCCAGTTAACAGTATGATAAACGAAGGAGCCTCTGAAAAGATGGCTCACAACAATAATAACCCGAATTTTGTAACAATAACTATATACAAGTATTGCAGACAATCCGCACTTGGGATGGGCGCCCAGCATCCACTACGGACTATGAGATATAGAATTATCGGTAAGTAAATTCTTATTTTCTCTAACGTCCTAAGTGGATGCTGGGACTCCGTAAGGACCATGGGGATTATACCAAAGCTCCCAAACGGGCGGGAGAGTGCGGATGACTCTGCAGCACCGAATGAGAGAACTCCAGGTCCTCCTCAGCCAGGGTATCAAATTTGTAGAATTTAGCAAACGTGTTTGCCCCTGACCAAGTAGCTGCTCGGCAAAGTTGTAAAGCCGAGACCCCTCGGGCAGCCGCCCAAGATGAGCCCACCTTCCTTGTGGAATGGGCTTTTACAGATTTTGGCTGTGGCAGGCCTGCCACAGAATGTGCAAGCTGAATTGTACTACAAATCCAACGAGCAATCGTCTGCTTAGAAGCAGGAGCACCCAGCTTGTTGGGTGCATACAAGATAAACAGCGAGTCAGATTTCCTGACTCCAGCCGTCCTGGAAATATATATTTTCAGGGCCCTGACTACGTCCAGTAACTTGGAGTCCTCCAAGTCCCTAGTAGCCGCAGGCACCACAATAGGCTGGTTCACGTGAAACGCTGAAACCACCTTTGGGAGAAATTGAGGACGAGTCCTCAATTCTGCCCTATCCGTGTGAAAAATCAGGTAAGGGCTTTTATAAGATAAAGCCGCCAATTCTGAGACACGCCTGGCTGAAGCCAGGGCTAACAGCATTACCACCTTCCATGTGAGATATTTTAATTCCACAGTGGTGAGTGGTTCAAACCAATGTGATTTTAGGAACCCCAAAACCACATTGAGATCCCAAGGTGCCACCGGGGGCACAAAAGGAGGCTGTATATGCAGTACCCCTTTGACAAACGTCTGGACTTCAGGCACTGAAGCCAGTTCTTTTTGGAAGAAAATCGACAGGGCCGAAATTTGAACCTTAATGGACCCTAATTTTAGGCCCATAGACAGTCCTGTTTGCAGGAAATGTAGGAAGTGACCCAGTTGAAATTCCTCTGTAGGGGCCTCTTTGGCCTCACACCACGCAACATATTTTCGCCAAATGCGGTGATAATGTTTTGCGGTTACATCCTTCCTGGCCTTTATCAGGGTAGGGATGACTTCTTCTGGAATGCCTTTTTCCTTCAGGATCCGGCGTTCAACCGCCATGCCGTCAAACGCAGCCGCGGTAAGTCTTGGAACAGACAAGGTCCCTGCTGGAGCAGGTCCTTTCTTAGAGGTAGAGGCCACGGGTCCTCCGTGAGCATCTCTTGAAGTTCCGGGTACCAAGTCCTTCTTGGCCAATCCGGAACCACGAGTATAGTTCTTACTCCTCTCCTTTTTATGATTCTCAGTACTTTTGGTATGAGAGGCAGAGGAGGGAACACATACACTGACTGGTACACCCATGGTGTTACCAGAGCGTCCACCGCTATTGCCTGAGGGTCCCTTGACCTGGCGCAATATCTGTCTAGTTTTTTGTTGAGACGGGACGCCATCATGTCCACCTTTGGTTTTTCCCAACGGTTTACCATCTCTTGGAAGACTTTTGGATGAAGTCCCCACTCCCCCGGGTGAAGGTCGTGTCTGCTGAGGAAGTCCGCTTCCCAGTTGTCCACTCCCGGAATGAACACTGCTGACAGTGCTATCACATGATTCTCGGCCCAGCGAAGAATCCTTGCAGCTTCTGCCATCGCCCTCCTGCTTCTCGTGCCGCCCTGTCTGTTTACGTGGGCGACTGACGTGATGTTGTCCGATTGGATCAATACCGCCTGACCCTGAAGCAGGGGTTTTGCTTGACTTAGGGCACTGTAAATGGCCCTTAGTTCCAGAATGTTTATATGAAGAGATGTTTCCATGCTTGACCACAAGCCCTGGAAATTTTGTCCCTGTGTGACTGCTCCCCAGCCTCTCAGGCTGGCATCTGTGGTCACCAGGATCCAATCCTGAATGCCGAATCTGCTGCCCTCTAGTAGATGAGCACTCTGCAGCCACCACAGAAGAGACACCCTTGTCCTTGGCGACAGGGTTATCCGCTGATGCATCTGAAGATGCGATCCGGACCATTTGTCCAGAAGATCCCACTGAAACGTTTTTGCATGGAATCTTCCGAATGGAATCGCTTCGTAAGAAGCCACCATTTTTCCCAGGACCCTCGTGCACTGATGCACTGACACCTGGCCTGGTTTTAGGAGATTCCTGACTAGCTCGGATAACTCCCTGGCCTTCTCCTCTGGGAGAAACACCTTTTTCTGGACTGTGTCCAGAATAATTCCTAGGAACAGGAGACGTGTCGTTGGAATCAGCTGCGATTTTGGAATATTTAGAATCCACCCGTGCTGATGTAACACTAACTGAGATAGTGCTACTCCGACTTCTAACTGTTCCCTGGACCTTGCCCTTATCAGGAGATCGTCCAAGTAAGGGATAATTAAAACGCCTTTTCTTCGAAGAAGAATCATCATTTCGGCCATTACCTTGGTAAAGACCCGAGGTGCCGTGGACAACCCAAACGGCAGCGTCTGAAACTGATAATGACAGTTTTGTACTACAAACCTGAGGAACCCTTGGTGAGAAGGGTAGATTGGGACGTGGAGATAAGCATCTTTGATGTCCAGAGACACCATATAGTCCCCTTCTTCCAGGTTTGCTATCACTGCTCTGAGTGACTCCATCTTGAATTTGAACCTCTTTATGTAAGTGTTCAAGGATTTTAGATTTAAAATTGGTCTCACCGAGCCGTCCGGCTTCGGTACCACAAACAGCGTGGAATAATACCCCTTTCCCTGTTGTAGGAGAGGTACCTTGATTATCACCTGCTGGGAATACAGCTTGTGAATGGCTTCCAAAACTGCCTCCCTGTCGGAGGGAGACTTTGGTAGAGCAGACTTCAGGAACCGGCGAGGGGGAGACGTCTCGAATTCCAGTTTGTACCCCTGTGATACTACCTGCAGAATCCAGGGGTCCACTTGCGAGTGAGCCCACTGCGCGTTGAAATTTTTGAGACGGGCCCCCACCGTGTCCGAGTCCGCTTGTAAAGCCCCAGCGTCATGCTGAAGACTTGGCAGAAGCAGAGGAGGGCTTCTGCTCCTGGGAAGAAGCTGCCTGGTGCAGTCTTTTTCCTCTTCCTCTGCCCCGGGGCAGAAATGAGTTTCCTTTTGCCCGCTTGTACTTATGGGAACGAAAGGACTGAGTTTGAAAAGACGGTGTCTTTTTCTGCTGAGAGGTGACCTGGGGTAAAAAGGTGGACTTTCCGGCCGTTGCCGTGGCCACCAGGTCCGATAGACCGGCCCCAAATAACTCCTCCCCTTTATACGGCAATACTTCCATATGTCGTTTGGAATCCGCATCCCCTGACCACTGTCGCGTCCATAACGCTCTTCTGGCAGAAATGGACATAGCACTCACTCTTGATGCCAGGGTGCAAATATCCCTCTGTGCATCACGCATATATAGTAATGCATCCTTCAAATGCTCTATAGTTAGTAATATACTGTCCCTATCCAGGGTATCAATATTTTCAGTCAGGGAATCCGACCACGCCACTCCAGCACTGCACATCCAGGCTGAGGCGATTGCTGGTTGCAGTATAACACCAGTATGTGTGTATATACCCTTCAGGATATTTTCCAGCCTTCTATCCGTTGGTTCTTTGAGGGCGGCCGTATCAGGAGACGGTAACGCTACTTGTTTAGATAAACGTGTGAGCGCTTTATCTACTCTAGGGGGTGTTTCCCAATGCGCCCTAACCTCTGGCGGGAAAGGGTATAGTGCCAATAATTTATTAGAAATTAGCACTTTATCGGGGGAGACCCACGCTTTATCACACACCTCATTTAATTCATCTGACTCAGGAAAAGCTACTGGTAGTTTTTTCACTCCCCACATAATACCCTTCTTTGTGGTACTTGTAGTGTCAGAAATGTTCAATGCCTCCTTCATTGCCGTGATCATGTAACGTGTGGCCCTACTGGACATTACGTTTGTCTCCTCACCGTCGACACTGGACTCAGTATCCGTGTCTGGGTCTGTGTCGACCCACTGAGGTAACGGGCGTTTTATCGCCCCTGACGGTGTCTGAGACGCCTGGACAGGCACTAATTGATTTGTCGGCTGTCTCATGTCGTCAACAGTTTTTTGTAAAGTGCTGACATTGTCACGTAGTTCTTTAAATACAACCATCCAGTCAGGTGTCGACTCCCTAGGGGGTGACATCACTAACACAGGCAATTGCTCTGCTTCCACATCATTTTCCTCCTCATACATGTCGACACAATCGTACCGACACCCAGCACACACACAGGGAATGCTCTGATAGAGGACAGGACCCACTTAGCCCCTTGGGGAGACAGAGGGAGAGTTTGCCAGCACACACCAGAGCGCTATATATATATATATATATATATATATATATATATATATATATATATATATATATATATATATATATATATATATATATATATATATATATATAGGGATAACCTTATATAAGTGTTACTCCCTTTTATAGCTGCTGTTTATAATTTAGCTGCCAATAGTGCCCCCCCTCTCTCGTTTTTACCCTGATTCTGTAGGGACTGCAGGGGAGAGTCAGGGAGCAGTCCTTCCAGCGGAACTGTGAGGGAAAATGGCGCTTGTGTGCTGAGGAGATAGGCTCCGCCCCTTCACGACGGACTTATCTCCCGCTTTTTTCTGGAAAACTGGCAGGGGTTAAATACATCCATATAGCCCAGGAGCTATATGTGATGTATTTCTTTTGCCATCCTAAGGTATTTCTGTTTTTATTGCATCTCAGGGCGCTCCCCCCCAGCGCCCTGCACCCTCAGTGACCGGAGTGTGAAGTGTGCTGAGAGCAATGGCGCACAGCTGCAGTGCTGTGCGCTACCTTAGTTGAAGACAGGAACGTCTTCTGCCGCCGATTTCACCGGACCTCTTCGTTCTTCTGGCTCTGTAAGGGGGCCGGCGGCGCGGCTGCGGGACCCATCCAGGCTGAACCTGTGATCGTCCCTCTGGAGCTAATGTCCAGTAGCCTAAGAAACCCAATCCACTCTGCACGCAGGTGAGTTCGTTTCTTCTCCCCTTAGTCCCACGATGCAGTGAGCCTGTTGCCAGCAGGACTCACTGAAAATAAAAAACCTAAAATAAACTTTTACTCTAAGCAGCTCAGGAGAGCCACCTAGCATGCACCCTTCTCGTTCGGGCACAAAAATCTAACTGAGGCTTGGAGGAGGGTCATGGGGGGAGGAGCCAGTGCACACCAGCTAGTTCAAGCTTTTACTTTTGTGCCCAGTCTCCTGCGGAGCCGCTATTCCCCATGGTCTTTACGGAGTCCCAGCATCCACTTAGGACGTTAGAGAAATATAAATAACTGTAGTAAAGTATCTATCATTTAACACTTTTGTGTATGCCAAGTGCCATATCCCAGTAACCATCATCCTTATGCTCTGTTCACACTGATTTTATTACGACCAGCAGCTGTCACTTTTATTATTAACCATACAACTCTTGTTATTTCCAACAGTTTCCAGACACAGCATCTGGCCATGCCTTGAAAAGGATACAACCATTTGCCAATAAACTCTGGCCACTTTGAGGCGGTTTAACTCTAGAAAGAGCAGTTTCCAGTACGTTATTTAAATTAATTATGGACAGCCACAGACAGCAGTATATGTAATATAATACATTTGTCAGTCACTGCAGTGGGGTTTTAAGTCCCTACTAAACTGCAAGCTGTCCTAATGCTATAGCTATACCACCGGTATCAATGTGGAAAGACTTAACAGGATTCATGTAACGTGCACATGACACTTCCTACTAGATGAAGGTCAGTACACATACAGTGTAATAAGGAGGAGACTTTCTGTGGCGACAGCAGAGACTGAATATCATTGTTTCCAATTAGTGCACGCATGACTCCACACTGAAACAGAATTAAATCTAATGATTTATTAGCTATGTGCTACAGATAGTTAAGCTAATCAACAGAGTTACTTTCATGTAATGTTACCAACAGAACATGAAACACACCAGTACTGTAGATATTTTGGCTATATGTATATGAAGTAGTGCAGCCAAGTCACTTTAGACCCCTTCTTGTGAGGATTGGATATCTGTGCTGGGATTATGCATTTGCTGCGGCTTCATCATGTCACAGCTGTGCACACTGAACAGGATGCCACTTAGGACAACAAGACATAGGGTATGGCCAAACTGATTATTATGATGTTAGCTAGCAATAATGTATACCAACTCAAGTAGATTCAGGTCATGTATAATGAATAGTTAATGCCGATAACCTAGTAGTAGAACTGCCAAATTCTGGGTCTGATGGACTCAACAAAAATACAAAATGTGGAGACAGTCTTTATGCAAGCCATGTCACTTTCTCCAGCATCTCATCTCACTAAAAAAGCCAAAGGCTTCAGCATGCAACAGCACAACCAGCAGAAAAAAATAAATAAAAATAAATAAATAAAATAAATAACCAAGGAGGTAATGCAGTGTCACCGAGATGGACTCTGCTGCATTCAGACTGCAAATGCCGGATCCTACCCGGTAAGACAAACGTGTACTTACCGGGTGGGATCCGGCATTTGCACTCCGCTGCTGGCTTTCCGACCCGGCAATATACCGGGTCGGTTGCCATAACAACGGAGCGCGCAGCAGCAGCAGGGGCGGGGGTGGAGGCGGCGTCGGGAGATGAGCTCATCTCCAGCGCCGCCTCTCCCTATCTTGTGAATGGGAACCGTGTCGCATCGACACGGCTCCCATTCACACCACACCTGACCCGGTAATCAACCCGGGTAAAAACCTTCTTTTTTACCGGGTTGATTTACCGGGTCAGGCGACCCGCTAAATCGGCCAGTGTGCTTTCACATCGCACACTGACCCGGTTCGACACGGCAATATGCCGTGTCGGTACCGGGTTATTTGTGCGATGTGAAAGGGTAAGAGTAATGCGCAACCCAGAAGTCCTGATAGAAAGGAAGCCACAGGATGAAAAATGGAATCACCCACAACGCTGAGCAATGTACAAGAGTTCAAGAAGAACTGGAAAAAGTCAGGGACATGGTCATCTCCAATGGCAGAATCGTCATTTAACATTGTAACCATCCTGAAACAAATACAAGGGCTTGACCCTCATAGGCAATTCCGGTAAGAGATTGCCCTACATAGCCATTCTGGTTAACACTACTGGCATAGTACTAGTACAGAGACAGACAGACAGACAAGAACTACAATCTAGTCCAGGAATGTTGGGAGAAATAACACTCTCATGCTGCATCCAAAGGATAAAGACACAGCCCAACTGGTCAGCCAGGGACAGAGGTTGTGCTCAAAGAACAAAGCCTTCAGGAAGTAGAACAGGGCTATGGGTAGGAGCCCTGTACCCACCAGTTAAAATGAAGACCAGCCACTAGTTGTCCTGTGGAGAACCGCAACCCTCCGTGCAGGATCCTTAAGTTTAAAACCCATAGGTAGACTTAAGTCACAGGAGCAGAACACTGAAAAATGGAGGACATATACACCCCTGTAAAACAAACCACAATCCTGCTGATAGCTACACGCTACTCTTCTGCAACGAGAGGGGTAACACTAGTCAAAGAAAATATGGAAGTGGAAAACTACCCTGGTTAGTATCCAGCACAGATATGTGAAAATGCGGACAAACCTGCTGGAGACCTTAACAATGGCGGCAATCATCATATCGGCCTAGCCCACTCACGATACTAAAGCCTGATAAGCCAGTTAATGTTCCAAGACCCAAAAGATGCCCACTTCAACTGAGAATTCAGTGAGTTAGAAGTCTTGTGAAAAATCACAGAGTGAGCCATAGAAATGGCTGACCCTCTGCACTAGGAGTGGAAAGTGTGTTAAAAGTACTGTCAGAGATGAGAGGCAGAGAACACCACAGACTGCCCTAGTGGTTATGGAGCCAGCTGGCTGTAGCCCCATATCCTTAGCCACTCTCCACCTATTATACTTATCCTCCTCCTTTCCTGGTAATCTTCTCTACCAGCGTTCAATATTCCGTAGACAAAAAATAAATAAAATAATTATTCTTCTAAGACTAAAATAAGAATTTACTTACCGATAATTCTATTTCTCGGAGTCCGTAGTGGATGCTGGGGTTCCTGAAAGGACCATGGGGAATAGCGGCTCCGCAGGAGACAGGGCACAAAAGTAAAGCTTTCCGATCAGGTGGTGTGCACTGGCTCCTCCCCCTATGACCCTCCTCCAAGCCAGTTAGGTACTGTGCCCGGACGAGCGTACACAATAAGGGAGGAATTTTGAATCCCGGGTAAGACTCATACCAGCCACACCAATCACACCGTACAACTTGTGATCTAAACCCAGTTAACAGTATGATAACAGCGGAGCCTCTGAAAAGATGGCTCACAACAATAATAACCCGATTTTTGTAACTATGTACAAGTATTGCAGATAATCCGCACTTGGGATGGGCGCCCAGCATCCACTACGGACTCCGAGAAATAGAATTATCGGTAAGTAAATTCTTATTTTCTCTATCGTCCTAGTGGATGCTGGGGTTCCTGAAAGGACCATGGGGATTATACCAAAGCTCCCAAACGGGCGGGAGAGTGCGGATGACTCTGCAGCACCGAATGAGAGAACTCCAGGTCCTCCTTAGCCAGGGTATCAAATTTGTAGAATTTAGCAAACGTGTTTGCCCCTGACCAAGTAGCTGCTCGGCAAAGTTGTAAAGCCGAGACCCCTCGGGCAGCCGCCCAAGATGAGCCCACCTTCCTTGTGGAATGGGCATTTACATATTTTGGCTGTGGCAGGCCTGCCACAGAATGTGCAAGCTGAATTGTATTACACATCCAACTAGCAATAGTCTGCTTAGAAGCAAGAGCACCCAGTTTGTTGGGTGCATACAGGATAACAGCAAGTCAGTTTTCCTGACTCCAGCCGTCCTGGAACACATTTTCAGGGCCCTGACAACATCCAGCAACTTGGAGTCCTCCAAGTCCCTAGTAGGTGCAAGGCACCCCAATAAGCTGGTTCAGGTGAAACACTGACACCACCTTAGGGAGAGAACTGGGGACGAGTCCGCAGCTCTGCCCTGTCCGAATGGACAAACAGATATGGGCTTTTTTGAGAAAAAAACACCAATTTGACACTCGCCTGGTCCAGGCCAGGGCCAAGAGCATGGTCACTTTTCATGTGAGATGCTTCAAATCCACAGATTTGACTGGTTTTAAACCAATGTGATTTGAGGAATCCCAGAACTACGTTGAGATCCCTCAGTGCCACTGGAGGCACAAAAGGGGGTTGTATATGCAATACTCCCTTGACAAACTTCTGGACTTCAGGAACTGAAGCCAATTCTTTCTGGAAGAAATTCGACAGGGCCGAAATTTGAACCTTAATGGACCCCAATTTGAGGCCCATAGACACTCCTGTTTGCAGGAAATGCAGGAAACGACCGAGTTGAAATTTCTTTGTGGGGCCTTCCTGGCCTCACACCACGCCATATTTTCGCCACATGTGGTGATAATGTTGTGCGGTCACCTCCTTTCTGGCTTTGACCAGGGTAGGAATGACCTCTTCCGGAATGCCTTTTTCCCTTAGGATCCGGCTTTCCACCGCCATGCCGACAAACGCAGCTGCGGTAAGTCTTGGAACAGACATGGTACTTGCTGAAGCAAGTCCCTTCTTAGCGGCAGAGGCCATAAGACCTCTGTAAGCATCTCTTGAAGTTCCGGGTACCAAGTCCTTCTTGGCCAATCCGGAGCCATGAGTATAGTTCTTACTCCTCTACGTCTTATAATTCTCAGCACCTTAGGTATGAGAAGCAGAGGAGGGAACACATACACGACTGGTACACCCACGGTGTTACCAGAACGTCCACAGCTATTGCCTGAGGGTCTCTTGACCTGGCGCAATACCTGTCCCGTTTTTTGTTCAGACGGGACGCCATCATGTCCACCTTTGGTATTTCCCAACGGTTTACAATCATGTGGAAAAAACTTCCCGATGAAGTTTCCACTCTCCCGGGTGGAGGTCGTGCCTGCTGAGGAAGTCTGCTTCCCAGTTTCCATTCCCGGGATGAAACACTGCTGACAGTGCTATCACATGATTTTCCGCCCAGCGAAAAGTCCTTGCAGTTTTTGCCATTGCCCTCCTGCTTCTTGTGTCGCCCTGTCTGTTTACGTGGGCGACTGCCGTGATGTTTTTCCCACTGGATCAATACCGGCTGACCTTGAAGCAGAGGTCTTGCTAAGCTTAGAGCATTATAAATTTACCCTTAGCTCCAGTATATTTATGTGGAGAAAAGTCTCCAGACTTGATCACACTCCCTGGAAATTTTTTCCTTGTGTGACTGCTCCCCAGCCTCTCGGACTGGGCTCCGTGGTCACCAGCATCCAATCCTGAATGCCGAATCTGCGGCCCTCTAGAAGATGAGCACTCTATAACCACCACAGGAGAGACACCCTTGTCCTTGGATATAGGGTTATCCGTTGATGCATCTGAAGATGCGATCCAGACCATTTGTCCAGCAGATCCCACTGAAAAGTTCTTGCGTGAAATCTGTCGAATGGAATTGCTTCGTAGGAAGCCACCATTTTTACCAGGACCCTTGTGCAATGATGCACTGTTTTTAGGAGGTTCCTGACTAGCTCGGATAACTCCCTGGCTTTCTCTTCCGGGAGAAACACCTTTTTCTGGACTGTGTCCAGAATCATCCCTAGGCACAGCAGACGTGTCGTCGGGATCAGCTGCGATTTTGGAATATTTAGAATCCATCCCTGCTGTTGTAGCAGTATCCGAGATAGTGCTACTCCGACCTCCAACTGTTCCCTGGACTATGCCCTTATCAGGAGATCGTCCAAGTAAGGGATAATTAAGACGCCTTTTCTTCGAAGAAGAATCATCATTTCGGCCATTACCTTGGTAAAGACCCGGGGTGCCGTGGACAATCCAAACGGCAGCGTCTGAAACTGATAGTGACAGTTCTGCACCACGAACCTGAGGTACCCTTAGTGAGAAGGGCAAATTTGGGACATAGAGGTAAGCATCCCTGATGTCCCGGGACACTATATAGTCCCCTTCTTCCTGGTTCGTTATCACTGCTCTGAGTGACTCCATCTTGATTTGAACCTTTGTAAGTGTTCAAAAAAATTTTTTAGAATAAGTCTCACCTAGCCTTCTGGCTTCAGTACCACAATATAGTGTGGAATAATACCCCTTTCTTGTAGTAGGAGGGGTAATTTAATTATCACCTGCTGGGAATACAGCTTGTGAATTTTTTCCCATACTGCCTCCTTGTCGGAGGGAGACCTTGGTAAAGCAGACTTCAGGAGCCTGCGAAGGGGAAACGTCTCGACATTCCAATCTGTACCCCTGGGATACTACTTGTAGGATCCAGGGGTCCTGTACGGTCTCAGCGCCATGCTGAGAAACTTGTCAGAAGCGGTGGAACGCTTCTGTTCCTGGGAATGGGCTGCCTGCTGCAGTCTTCTTCCCTTTCCTCTATCCCTGGGCAGATATGATCTTATAGGGACGAAAGGATTGAGGCTGAAAAGACGGTGTCTTTTTCTGCAGAGATGTGACTTAGGGTAAAAACGGTGGATTTTCCAGCAGTTGCCGTGGCCACCAGGTCCGATGGACCGACCCCAAATAACTCCTTTATACGGCAATACACCTTTGTGCCGTTTGGAATCTGCATCACCTGACCACTGTCGTGTCCATAAACATCTTCTGGCAGATATGGACATCGCACTTACTCTTGATGCCAGAGTGCAAATATCCCTCTGTGCATCTCGCATATATAGAAATGCATCCTTTAAATGCTCTATAGTCAATAAAATACTGTCCCTGTCAAGGGTATCAATATTTTTAGTCAGGGAATCCGACCAAGCCACCCCAGCTCTGCACATCCAGGCTGAGGCGATCGCTGGTCGCAGTATAACACCAGTATGTGTGTATATACTTTTTACGATATTTTCCAGCCTCCCGTCAGCTGGTCCTTGAGGACGGCCCTATCTATAGACGGTACCGCCACTTGTTTTGATAAGCGTGTGAGCGCCTTATCCACCCTAAGGGGTGTTTTCCAACGCGCCCTAACTTCTGGCGGGAAAGGGTATACCGCCCATAATTTTCTATCGGGGGGAACCCACGCATCATCACACACTTTATTTAATTTATCTGATTCAGGAAAAACTATGGTAGTTTTTTCACATCCCACATAATACCCTCTTTTGTGGTACTTGTAGTATCAGAAATATGTAACACCTCCTTCATTGCCTTTAACGTGTGGCCCTAATAAGGAATACGTTTGTTTATTCACCGTCGACACTGGATTCAGTGTCCCTGTCTGTGTCTGTGTCGACCGACTAAAGTAAACGGGCGTTTTAAAACCCCTGACGGTGTTTTTGAGACGTCTGGACCGGTACTAATTGTTTGTCGGCCGTCTCATGTCGTCAACCGACCTTGCAGCGTGTTGACATTATCACGTAATTCCCTAAATAAGCCATCCATTCCGGTGTCGACTCCCTAGAGAGTGACATCACCATTACAGGCAATTGCTCCGCCTCCTCACCAACATCGTCCTCCTACATGTCGACACACACGTACCGACACACAGCACACACACAGGGAATGCTCTGATAGAGGACAGGACCCACTAGCCCTTTGGAGAGACAGAGTGAGAGTTTGCCAGCACACACCAAAAACGCTATAATTTTATATAGGGACAACCTTATATAAGTGTTTCTCCCTAATAGCATCTTTATATAGATATTTATATCGCCAATTAGTGCCCCCCCTCTCTGTTTAAACCCTGTTTCTGTAGTGCAGTGCAGGGGAGAGCCTGGGAGCCTTCTCTCCAGCCTTTCTGTGAGAGAAAATGGCGCTGTGTGCTGAGGAGATAGGCCCCGCCCCTTTTCCGGCGGCCTCGTCTCCCGCTCTTAGTGAAGTTTGGCAGGGGTTAAATATCTCCATATAGCCTCTGGGGGCTATATGTGAGGTATTTTTAGCCAGTATATAGGTTTACATTTGCCTCCCAGGGCGCCCCCCCCCCAGCGCCCTGCACCCTCAGTGACTGCGTGTGAAGTGTGCTGAGAGGAAAATGGCGCACAGCTGCAGTGCTGTGCGCTACCTTTAGAAGACTGCAAGGGTCTTCAGCCGCCGATTCTGGACCTCTTCTTACTTCAGCATCTGCAAGGGGGCCGGCGGCGCGGCTCCGGTGACCATCCAGGCTGTACCTGTGATCGTCCCTCTGGAGCTGATGTCCAGTAGCCAAGAAGCCAATCCATCCTGCACGCAGGTGAGTTCACTTCTTCTCCCCTCTGTCCCTCGTTGCAGTGATCCTGTTGCCAGCAGGACTCACTGTAAAATAAAAAACCTAAGCTAAACTTTCTCTAAGCAGCTCTTTAGGAGAGCCACCTAGAATTGCACCCTTCTCGGCCGGGCACAAAAATCTAACTGGCTTGGAGGAGGGTCATAGGGGGAGGAGCCAGTGCACACCACCTGATCGGAAAGCTTTACTTTTGTGCCCTGTCTCCTGCGGAGCCGCTATTCCCCATGGTCCTTTCAGGAACCCCAGCATCCACTAGGACGATAGAGAAATATAATATACAGGAGGCTTAGCATTGCGGGGATATAGCTTCCAGGTTAAGTGCCCAGAGTTATTACATTACTCCCAAAGTAAAACCATTGTTGGCACAGAATACGGATTTCTGTTCTCACCTTCCTGAGCGTGCGAGCAGAAATCGGTGTTAACCAATGCCTCAAAGCTAGTCGCAGGCTTAACACGTGCAGTAACTGCATTGTGACGGCACTTAACCCAGGAGATGAAGCTTACTGCAACTATGCCCCGAACACCTATTCTCAAATTGCATTAAATCTTTGCGACTTCGCTGCGCTATGCAATTTTTTAAAATATGCGTCTGGAAAAATACTAATCCTAAGTACTTGGTACGTTATTAGGTTTTTAAGACAACATTCTGTAAAATTAAGCAAATTTGGGTAAAAAGGCAAAAGACAGAGGTCCTACACGAGTGGCTTACGCCACTGCTTTGCTCTATGCGTCATTATTCTTAATGTGCTACTTTATACCAAAATACCAATCCTCAATTCTTACATAATTAGCAAATTAAGCATGGGAATTGCCACACCGTGCAGAGTATGGGGAGGGCAGGGGAGGGAAGGGAAGGAAGTCGAAAATTATAAATAAGAATTTACTTACCGATAATTCTATTTCTCGTAGTCCGTAGTGGATGCTGGGGACTCCGTAAGGACCATGGGGAATAGCGGCTCCGCAGGAGACTGGGCACAAAAGTAAAGCTTTAGAACTACCTGGTGTGCACTGGCTCCTCCCCCTATGACCCTCCTCCAAGCCTCAGTTAGGATACTGTGCCCGGACGAGCGTACACAATAAGGAAGGATTTTGAATCCCGGGTAAGACTCATACCAGCCACACCAATCACACCGTATAACTCGTGATCTAAACCCAGTTAACAGCATGATAACAGAGGAGCCTCTAGAAAAGATGGCTCACTACAGCAATAACCCGATTTTTTGGTAACAATAACTATGTACCAGTATTGCAGACAATCCGCACTTGGGATGGGCGCCCAGCATCCACTACGGACTACGAGAAATAGAATTATCGGTAAGTAAATTCTTATTTTCTCTAACGTCCTAAGTGGATGCTGGGGACTCCGTAAGGACCATGGGGATTATACCAAAGCTCCCAAACGGGCGGGAGAGTGCGGATGACTCTGCAGCACCAAATGAGAGAACTCCAGGTCCTCCTCAGCCAGGGTATCAATTTTGTAGAATTTTACAAACGTATTTGCTCCTGACCAAGTAGCTGCTCGGCAAAGTTGTAAAGCCGAGACCCCTCGGGCAGCCGCCCAAGATGAGCCCACCTTCCTTGTGGAGTGGGCATTTACAGATTTTTGGCTGTGGCAGGCCTGCCACAGAATGTGCAAGCTGAATTGTACTACAAATCCAACGAGCAATAGTCTGCTTAGAAGCAGGAGCACCCAGCTTGTTGGGTGCATACAGGATAAACAGCGAGTCAGATTTTCTGACTCCAGCCGTCCTGGAAACATATATTTTCAGGGCCCTGACAACGTCTAGCAACTTGGAGTCCTCCAAGTCCCTAGTAGCCGCAGGCACCACAATAGGTTGGTACAGGTGAAACGCTGAAACCACCTTAGGGAGAAACTGAGGACGAGTCCTCAATTCCGCCCTGTCCGAATGGAAAATCAGATAAGGGCTTTTACAGGATAAAGCCGCCAATTCTGACACGCGCCTGGCCCAGGCCAGGGCCAACAGCATGATCACTTTCCATGTGAGATAGTTTAACTCCACAGATTTAAGTGGTTCAAACCAATGTGACTTTTGGAACCCAAAAACTACATTGAGATCCCAAAGTGCCACTGGAGGCACAAAAGGAGGCTGTATATGCAGTACCCCTTTTACAAACGTCTGAACTTCAGGGACTGAAGCTAGTTCTTTTTGGAAGAAAATTGACAGGGCCGAAATTTGAACCTTAATGGACCCCAATTTCAGGCCCATAGACACTCCTGTTTGCAGGAAATGTAGGAATCGACCCAGTTGAATTTCCTCCGTCGGGCCTTACTGGCCACGCACCACACTATTTCGCCAAATGCGGTGATAATGTTTTGCGGTTACATCCTTCCTGGCTTTGATCAGGATAGGGATGACTTCATCCGGAATGCCTTTTTTCCTTCAGGATCCGGCGTTCAACCGCCATGCCGTCAAACGCAGCCGCGGTAAGTCTTGGAACAGACAGGGTCCTTGCTGGAGCAGGTCCCTTCTTAGAGGTAGAGGCCACGGATCCTCCGTGAGCATCTCTTGAAGTTCCGGTTACCAAGTCCTTCTTGGCCAATCCGGAGCCACGAATATAGTGCTTACTCCTCTCCATCTTATCAATCTCAGTACCTTGGGTATGAGAGGCAGAGGAGGGAACACATACACTGACTGGTACACCCACGGTGTTACCAGAGCGTCTACAGCTATTGCCTGAGGGTCCCTTGACCTGGCGCAATACCTGTCGAGTTTTTCCCAACGGTTTATAATCATGTGGAAGACTTCTGGGTGAAGTCTCCACTCTCCCGGGTGGAGGTCGTGTCTGCTGAGGAAGTCTGCTTCCCAGTTGTCCACTCCCGGAATGAATACTGCTGACAGTGCTATCACATGATTTTCCGCCCAGCGAAGAATCCTTGCAGCTTCTGCCATTGCCCTCCTGCTTCTTGTGCCACCCTGTCTGTTTGCGTGGCTGACTGCCGTGATGTTGTCCGACTGGATCAACACCGGCTGACCTTGAAGCAGAGGTCTTGCTAAGCTTAGAGCATTGTAAATGGCCCTTAGCTTCAGGATATTTATGTGAAGTGATGTCTCCAGGCTTGACCATAAGCCCTGGAAATTCCTTCCCTGTGTGACTGCTCCCCAGCCTCGCAGGCTGGCATCCGTGGTCACCAGGACCCAGTCCTGAATGCCGAATCTGCGGCCCTCTAGAAGATGAGCACTCTGCAACCACCACAGGAGGGACACCCTTGTCCTTGGTGACAGGGTTATCCGCTGATGCATCTGAAGATGCGACCCGGACCATTTGTCCAGCAGGTCCCACTGGAAAGTTCTCGCGTGGAATCTGCCGAATGGGATTGCTTCGTAGGAAGCCACCATTTTACCCAGAACCCTTGTGCATTGATGCACTGAGAGTTGGCTCGGTTTTAGGAGGTTCCTGACTAGCTCGGATAACTCCCTGGCTTTCTCCTCCGGGAGAAACACCTTTTTCTGGACTGTGTCCAGGATCATCCCTAGGAACAGAAGACGAGTCGTCGGAACCAGCTGCGATTTTGGAATATTGAGAATCCAATCGTGCTGCCGCAACACTACCTGAGATAGTGCTACACCGACCTCCAACTGTTCCCTGGATCTTACCCTTATCAGGGAATCGTCCAAGTAAGGGATAACTAAAATTCCCTTCCTTCGAAGGAATATCATCATTTCGGCCATTACCTTGGTAAAGACCCGGGGTGCCGTGGACCATCCATACGGCAGCGTCTGAACTGATAGTGACAGTTCTGTACCATAAACCTGAGGTACCCTTGGTGAGAAGGGTAAATTGGGACATGAAGGTAAGCATCCTTGATGTCCCGAGACATCATGTAGTCCCCTTCTTCCAGGTTCGCAATCACTGCTCTGAGTGACTCAATCTTGAATTTGAACCTCTGTATGTAAGTGTTCAAAGATTTTAGATTTAGAATCAGTCTCACCGAGCCGTCCGGCTTCGGTACCACAACAATGTGGAATAATACCCCGTTCCCTGTTGCAGGAGGGGTACCTTGATTATCACCTGCTGGGAATACAGCTTGTGAATGGCTTCCAAAACTGTCTCCCTGTCAGAAGGAGACATCGCTAAAGCCGACTTTAGGAAACGGCGAGGGGGAGACGTCTCGAATTCCAATTTGTACCCCTGAGATATCACCTGAAGGATCCAGGGGTCTACTTGTGAGTGAGCCCACTGCGCGCTGAAATTCATTGAGACGGGCCCCCCACCGTGCCTGATTCTGCTTGTAAAGCCCCAGCGTCATACTGAGGGCTTGGCAGAGGCGGGAGAGGGTTTCTGTTCCTGGGAACTGGCTGATTTCTGCAGCCTTTTTCCTCTCCCTCTGTCACGGGGCAGAAATGAGGAACCTTTTGCCCGCTTGTCCACGAAAAGACTGCGCCTGATAATACGGCGTCTTCTCATGTTGAGAGGCGACCTGGGGTACAAACGTGGATTTCCCAGCTGTTGCCGTGGCCACCAGGTCTGAAAGACCGACCCCAAATAACTCCTCCCCTTAATAAGGCAATACTTCCAAATGCCGTTTGGAATCCGCATCACCTGACCACTGTCGTGTCCATAACCCTCTACTGGTAGAAATGGACAACGCACTTAGATTTGATGCCAGTCGGCAAATATTCCGCTGTGCATCACGCATATATAGAAATGCATCTTTCAAATGCTCTATAGGCAATAATATACTGTCCCTATCTAGGGTATCAATATTTTCAGTCAGGGAATCCGACCACACCAACCCAGCACTGCACATCCAGGCTGAGGCGATTGCTGGTCGCAGTATAACACCAGTATGTGTGTAAATACATTTTAGGATACCCTCCTGCTTTCTATCAGCAGGATCCTTAAGGGCGGCCATCTCAGGAGAGGGTAGAGCCCTTGTTCTTACAAGCGTGTGAGCGCTTTATCCACCCTAGGGGGTGTTTCCCAACGCACCCTAACCTCTGGCGGGAAAGGATATAATGCCAATAACATTTTAGAAATTATCAGTTGTTATCGGGGGAAACCCACGCATCATCACACACCTCATTTAATTTCTCAGATTCAGGAAAACTACAGGTAGTTTTTCCTCACCGAACATAATACCCCTTTTTGGTGGTACTCGTATTATCAGAAATGTGTAAAACATTTTTCATTGCCTCAATCATGTAACGTGTGGCCCTACTGGAAGTCACATTTGTCTCTTCACCGTCGACACTGGAGTCAGTATCCGTGTCGGCATCTATATCTGCCATCTGTGGTAACGGGCGCTTTAGAGCCCCTGACGGCCTATGAGACGTCTGGACAGGCACAAGCTGAGTAGCCGGCTGTCTCATGTCAACCACTGTCTTTTATACAGAGCTGACACTGTCACGTAATTCCTTCCAACAGTTCATCCACTCAGGTGTCGACCCCCTAGGGGGTGACATCACTATTACAGGCAATCTGCTCCGTCTCCACATCATTTTTCTCCTCATACATGTCGACACAAACGTACCGACACACAGCACACACACAGGGAATGCTCTGATAGAGGACAGGACCCCACTAGCCCTTTGGGGAGACAGAGGGAGAGTTTGCCAGCACACACCAGAGCGCTATATATATATATATATACAGGGATAACCTTATATAAGTGTTTTTCCCCTTATAGCTGCTGTATTGTTAATACTGCGCCTAATTAGTGCCCCCCTCTCTTTTTTAACCCTTTCTGTAGTGTAGTGACTGCAGGGG
This sequence comes from Pseudophryne corroboree, assembly GCF_028390025.1. Lineage (NCBI taxonomy): Eukaryota > Metazoa > Chordata > Amphibia > Anura > Myobatrachidae > Pseudophryne > Pseudophryne corroboree. Next base: position 276,174,168 of record NC_086445.1, read on the forward strand.
AGAGCCAGGGGAGCTTCCCTCCAACTGAGCTGTGAGGGAAAATGGCGCCAGTGTGCTGAGGAGATAGGCTCCGCCCCTTTTTCGCGGACTTTTCTCCTGCTTTTTTATGGATTCTGGCAGGGGTTAAAATTCATCCATATAGCCCTGGGGGCTATATGTGATGTATTTTCGCCAGCCAAGGTGTTTTTATTGCTGCTCAGGCCGCCCCCCCCTAGCGCCCTGCACCCTCAGTGACCGAAGTGTGAAGTGTGCTGAGGAGCAATGGCGCACAGCTGCAGTGCTGTGCGCTACCTTGGTGAAGACAGGACGTCTTCTGCCGCCGATTTTCCGGACCTCTTCTGTCTTCTGGCTCTGTAAGGGGGCCGGCGGCGCGGCTCTGGGACCCATCCATGGCTGGGCCTGTGATCGTCCCTCTGGAGCTAATGTCCAGTAGCCTAAGAAGCCCAATCCACTCTGCACGCAGGTGAGTTCGCTTCTTCTCCCCTTAGTCCCTCGATGCAGTGAGCCTGTTGCCAGCAGGTCTCACTGAAAATAAAAAACCTAAAACTAAACTTTTCACTAAGCAGCTCAGGAGAGCCACCTAGTGTGCACCCTTCTCGTTCGGGCACAAAATCTAACTGAGGCTTGGAGGAGGGTCATAGGGGGAGGAGCCAGTGCACACCAGGTAGTTCTAAAGCTTTACTTTTGTGCCCAGTCTCCTGCGGAGCCGCTATTCCCCATGGTCCTTACGGAGTCCCCAGCATCCACTTAGGACGTTAGAGAAATTAGTGTTAACAAAAAAAAAAAAAAGGGAAGCATTTATTTCTTTTTACCATACTTTTCAGAAACAAACAAATATACATAATTAACATGAATGGCAATAAAATGAGAAAAAAAAAGGAAGGATTATTGGGGCATTTACGAATACCCCTTTCACACTGCCAATGCCGGATCCCACCAAGGAATTGGAAACGGGTCCTTCCTGGGTGGGATCAGGCATTGGTAGCTGCTGCAGGCTCTCCCGACCCGGGCGGGTTGCCATAGCAGCGGGGGGGGGGGGAGCCGGCGGCGGGGGTGGCGCTGGGAGATGAGCTCATCTCCGCGCCGCATCGACCCGGGAGCCCGTTTACGCCAGCCACTGACCCGGTATTCAACCCGGGTATAACACGACCCGGGATTTCGGCTATGCCCCTTTCACACCACACGCCGACCCGTGTCGACCAGGCAATATGCCGGGTCGATACTGGGTTATTTGTGCGGTGTGAAAGGGGTATAAGTGATTCAGGGATAACACGGACAGGATACAAAAAAAGCTGAAGTCTTATTGCCCCCTATGTTAAGTCACCAAACCGGTAAGAATAAATATGTATTGTGTGCTAATAAACAAATATTTGCAGAATACCTTATACTTCATGTCTGAAGATTCTCCATTATTGGAACCATCCTCGCTATCTGAATTTTGACCTCTGAAACCAGGCGGTAAGGCAGGACCTATAACAGGCCTTGAACAAAGAAGAATAACAATAAAGAGCACTGTTGGTAGGTAACAATCAGACTGTTAAACGTTAGCTGAAGTGTTATGGGTATATATCAAATCCATACAATGATGTGCCACCTGCACGTTATAACCAAGAAAGAGAGGCCAGGATGACAATGTGTTTTATTCAGCTACTTATTGTCTACATAATAGACCATTGTAATAGAGGAAGACAACTCACAGTCCACTTTTATCTAAATTGCGTTCACGCTCAGGCTTTTCTTTATTAAATTTGTTAAATTCTAATTTTGAAAGGAACATATATTCTATCACCAAAGAAAAAAAAAAAGAAAAAAAAAAAGAGAACCTTTGAAAATGGTTTCCAGGGACACTTATGGGTATATCCAATTAGCCCCGGAAAATTACCGGGGCTAATTGCAGTGCGGGGGGCTAGCTAATTAGCCCCGATAAGCAGCGGCACGCGCCGGCTTATTGGGGATTTTGTTTCACCTGCCTCCGGCAGGCGAAGCAGAATCCCCGAAAATGGGGCTGTTTCACACGAAGACACACAGGTTTCACTGAACCTGTGTGTTTTCGGGAGAAGGGTTTTTTTTTTTTTTTCAATTTAGAGGCGATCCATCTGGATAGCCTGCAAAAAAAACGGTGAAGCATCGGAAAAAAGTCGATGTTTTACTGGGGATAATTGGATATCCCCCTTAGTTGCGGTCCAGTTTTACTGATAATTCGTGTAGGGCATAGTAGACATACAGATGTGTCCTCATAGATCTAGCCTCAACACGCCATGCAGTGCGAGATTCCTGGTGTGAGTGAGCCGCCAGGTCCCGTGCGCCTCTGTAATGTCGAGCATATTTTTTGCTAAAAATTCGTCTTAGTCGCAGCAATACAATGAGACTAGGACACACAAGGAGAGACTGTACTGATTAATTTGATACACACAAAAAATGAGGGCGTTCAAAACACAGCTGCTAGCTTGAAGATAAATATATAAAAGTAGTTATTATACAAATAAACACAATATGATTACCTAATAAAATACACAATAACCCTGGTATGCAAGTGGAATTGGTATCAACATCCTACGACCAAAGGAAAAAATATATTTCTGTATGTGTGTACTGCACAGATCTGGCTAATCTAAGAAATCAGTATCAAAGCAGAATGGTCAGTCAGCAGGTCAGATGGTTAATTGTAAAGCAGCAGCAACACAGTTATTACATGTTTTATACATGCATGTTCATTCACAGTAAGGAGTAGTATTAACACACTGCAGCTGGGTGCTCCATATAGTAAGATGTAGGAGAATAGTGGGACTTCTATAGAAACTGCGTTCTACAGTCCTTACCTCTATCCTTAAAAAAGGGGAGGAATTACAGCAGGTTCCTTTTAATGGCCGTGTGGTTTACTCTTTGCGCTTTGCTGGAGGTGCTATGATCAAAGGCAGAAGGACCTCTGCTCCTAATTCATGGCATCCACAGACGGTCACGTTGCTGCTGTAAGGCAGGGAGCACTGCTGAACTCACTTGCCGCTACTTCCAGTTTTGGGGCTTCCGGTTGTGTGGTCCACAGGTCACCTGATGTGTTTCTCCACCCAATAGCATGGAGGTTTCATCAGAGGGTTGATCATAGGTCAAGCTGGAGCCTCAATATATTCCTCCAGGAGGCTGCTTATTGGTTGTCATTGTATTTGTAGATTAACTACTTCAGTAATCCAGTGCCGATTGTGTGCGATTAAGGGGGCATGTACTAAACAGTGATAATAGTAGAGAAGTGAGCCAGTGGGGAAGCTGGCCATGGCAACCAATCAGCTGTTCTGCATATTTTTATAGTATGCAAAATATAAATGTTATGTCAAAGCTGATTGGTTTCCATGGGCAAGTTCTCCACTGGCTCACTTCTCCACTCTTATCACTGCTTAGTACACGTCACCCTGAGTCTGTATACGGAGCAGAACAGAACTTTTATTGGAAAAAAGCTGCAGCTGCTACATTATAGCACTTTGTGTCCAGATTTAGAAACTCCATCCCACACAGATATGCAAGTGCCATATCAAATTAATCAGCAGCGTCTCCTCATGCAACCGAGCAAGAAATATTTGTTGCCAAAGAGCAAAAAAAGGGCCCCGACACTAGAAGATTCATACGTGACCAGGCTCTCCAAGAGAGGCTGTTTTGTGTAACCACAGCATAGATGTATGAGGACACATCTGTATTGGGGGGAATTCAATTGTTTTCCCCTGAGGCAATCACTACATGGCACCCAACGGAGCAATTCAATTGTTGCTACGTTCGGGCACTATTAGCTCCCCGTGCTGGCGAGAAGAAATGCGTGAAAAGTTACCAGTTTGCCCGCCCAATCGGCACTTTTCAGGTCGTGCCCAGAACTTTAGTTGGGTTAAAGCTGGCACTTCTGGGTGGAATAAAAAAAATTAATTGCACCCCATGATCTCCTGTCACTTTAGATGGGAAATCGGGCACGTGTGGGTGTGCATAAAAAAATTGAACTCCACAGCTGACTCCTCTATAGGCTTTAGCGACTGGACTTAATTGTAATGCAAACGTCTTCCCTTTCAAAAGCTGTGATTATGCTACTGCCAATGTCTAATATCTGTGTATAACACACACACACACACACACAGCTCTCATGTCTCATACACATAGGAAGAGAATAATGAAAGCTTTGACATTAGAGATGGGTCAAAAGGACACAATGTTACAGTTTAGAACATGTTGTATCTATGGATTGCATGTGCAGTGGATGTATTCCTTACATGGATCACTGAATCATATGAAAAGTGCTGGCTGCACTATAGGGTATTTATGGGCCATACTCAGACCAGGGCGTAATCGGCAATTTGGTCATTAGTGACCGATATTTTGGTTATTGTGTCTGCACTGGTGACCGATGCATTGTGGGGGAAGTCGCAGTCTGATTGACAGGCTGCAGTCGTCTGAGGGAGGAGACGGGGGCCATTGCACAAAACGGAGGTGTGTCGCCTCCATTTTATGGTATTGCCGAGGCCAGTGACTGCGTCTTCCAAAGAAAATTTACGGACCTCCGCAGCGGAGATGTGGCGGCCTTTCTTAGTAACATTATGGTTACACAGTCATGTTGGAGATCCGATGTTGCACCTTCGGATGCAACAGCGGATCACTGAAGCTGGCAGTGGCCATCTTTTTACACAAGGCACCTCCCGTGGCTTTTGCATATTTTCGCACCGCCACAGTGTACAAAGGCGCAACGGTTTGGTTAATGACATCCACCTCTGAATCACCCCCATATCTGATAATAGCAAACGTGCACTTTCATTCTGAAACATTAGCAGCCCTATAACTTTTTGTAGCATGAATATATTAGAACATACAATACATTCAATAAAGGGGTAAATGTACGATCTGTGCCGCATTACCGAGGCGAAGCAGGGAGGGACATCGACTAGATGTATAAACATCTTGTCTGCCGAAGCCTCCCTCCGGTAATGCTCCCCTGAGGACACAGTGCATCAGCTCCTTGCAGTGCTGATGCAATGCTGACCGTTCATACATTGCCCCCTCAAATTAGCGTGCTGTTAGATAGCAGCGCCGATATAGTCAGGGGCGCATAGCGCCCCTTTCACAGAGCCTGCACCGCCACTGTCATACATTGGGGAGAAGCGGTATCCATGTACATAACGTTCGCTGATACCACATCTCGCCCATACTGACACAATACATTTACCCCAAAGTGTGATGGATGGGTGCTTGCTTGTTTTTACACTTGGAAAGCCCAATGAGCTGTCTATAAAACTTTTTCAATATAATTTAAGTAAAAACAAACCTTCCAGGGGAGTCCGATTGCTTTTTAAAACCTGGTGGAAGAGCAGGCCCAAAAAAGTCATCATCTTCTGCCATGTCCAGTTTTCTGCAAAGATAGCAGTGTAGCCACAATCAGGGGGGAAAGGTCACAATTCTGCACATTTTCAGAGATATGAACAGTACTTAATCAAGACAAGTCAACAGACAGCTTAGTGCCGCACTAACCAGGACAGCCACATAGATAACTTTTAAACAGACAGTCTGTGACTAACAAAGTAAATGTCTGCTGTGCCTATATTAAGAACCAAGTAGCATTGATGGAAATTTTTTTCTTTTTTGTTACCTAAAACGCACCATTCACAGGGCAAGGACGGCAAAGTGTGTCAATATTACAGAATAGAAAAGAAGTGCTTGAAGAATTGTTATTAAAGTATAGAACTAAGTATACAATTCATCCTATTTAATAAATTACTCTTTCAGTGTTGGTTTATCTAGATTCACATCCTTTACCACTTGGAATACCGTTCGTGTCATGGTTCTTCTGTATTTGCAGCACTTATCTTTAGATTTCACTATCACCTCTATGTAGATGATAACGAAATCCCAACATCTGAGTAGGCCTGCATTACTGGATGCATTTCTGCCATTATATCTTAGATGTCCTCTAGCTACCTCAAACAAATATAACTACTAATATTCCCACCATCAACAAATGTTACTTAGTTGATATTTATCCGGACAACACAAAACGCTACCCATTAGGTGTTATCTTTACCTCAAAACAGTCCCTGGTTCGGCCAATTCAATGTGTACCCAAATCACACACCTAAGAAATATTTCTAGCATATGAGTACACACACCTAAGACACTGACAAAACCTTAAATTCAAGCGCTCATCATTGCCCATATGGACTATTGCAATTCCCTTCTTTGGGGTCAAATCTATTCGGCAACTTAAGAATAGCGCCGGGAATTAGCTCCCGACGCTATTCAATTCAGCTGCTAGTGACCCGCAATTGTCGGGAATTCTTCTCTCATCCCCGGGGGATGAGAGAAGAAACCCGACAAAAGTGCTGCCTCGCGGCCGGCGCGAGGCTGATTCTGTCGGGAATCAGCCTTGCGCCGGGGAGTAAAGTCGGAGAATGCCCGTTCTCCCGACAATTCAACCTGTTTAGTCGGCGAGAACGGGACATCGCCGACTTAACTGGAGCTGAATTGAATAGCGTCGGGAGCTAATTTCCGGCGCTATTCTTAAGTTGCCGAATAGAATTGGTCTTCTCATAAAAAAAAGACTTTCACCCTTATACAGTATATTCTGAATGCATCAACTAGACTGATTTCTTCATAAAACGTTCTTCTACTGCTGCTTCAATCAGTCCCTATATTGTTGGTCTATGGGGGTAATTCTGAGTTGATCGCAGCAGCAATTTTGTTAGCAGTTGGGCAAAACCATGTGCACTGCAGGGGGGGCAGCTATAACATTTGCAGAGAGAGTTAGATTTGGGTGGGGTGTTTTGTTTCTGTGCAGGGTAAATACTGGCTGCTTTATTTTTACACTGCAATTTAGATTTCAGTTTGAACTCACCACACCCAAATCTAACTCTCTCTGCACATGTTATATATCTGTCCACCCTGCAGTGCACATGGTTTTGCCCAACTGCTAACAAAATTGCTGCTGCGATCAACTCAGAATTAGGCCCTTTATTTCAACAAATCTAATATAAAATACTTCTACTAACTTACAAGGTCATTCACAAACACTGGTCTCTCAACCAAACACATCACCTGCTCCGGATCCAGATTACTACTATGTTCTCACTTAGGGGGGCTCCTCCCTCGCACTATAATCCTTTCATCCAGCCTCCAAACCTCTCTCTCTTTGGCTAAACTACCCACATAACCGTCCTATTATATCCAATTACTAACCCTCTACACAGTTCATATAAAATTTGTGTGTTATTTTCTATACTCAAGAAATCCTTTGATCCCCTGTGTGCCTGGATCACGAAGCAGCCAAATCACTTTTTATCTGACCAATATACAACGAGTGAGGAGGGGGTATTCAATAAGGTGCGAGTTTGCATAAAAGCAAATTCTCACAGTTAAACGCACATACTTCACCTTTATGCGTGCACTCAGTATTTGCAGAATTCATTTAGAAATGTCAATTCGCACTGCTCAGTGAGGATGTGCGAATTTTGTCTAAAAAGTGAACTGGGAAAATAGGATTTTAATTACCTACCGGTAAATCCTTTTCTCGTAGTCCATAAGGTATATTGGGGAATTAGTACAATGGGGTATATACGGGGTCCAAAGGAGTCGGTGCACTTTAAAATTTCTTCACTGGGTGTGCTGGCTCCTCCCCTCTATGCCCCCTCCCACAGGCAGTTATAGGTAAAATACTGCCCGAAGGAGAAAGGACATACTTGAGAGAAGGAACATAACAAGGAGTGGTGAGATTCACTCACCAGCACACCAATAACATAAAACGACAAGCAACGGCTGGTAACAATAGCAACACCTGAACAGAACCACATAAAAGAACCTGCAGAAAAGTCAACGCACTGAGGCAGGCGCCCAATGTCCCTTATGGACTATGAGAAAAGGATTTACTGGTAGGCAAGTAAAATCCAATTTTCTCTAGCATCCATAAGGGATATTGGGGAATTAGTACGATGGGGACGTCCCGAAGCTTCCAGAACAGGCCGGAATGCGCAGAGACGTCTGCAGCACCGCCTGCCCAAACTTGGAATCCTCTTTGGCCAGCGTATCAAACCTGTAGAACTTCACAAAAGGTGCTCTTCCCCGACCAGGTAGCAGCTCGGCATAGTTGCAAGGCCGAGACTCCACGGGCAGCCGACCAGTAAGACTGCACCGATTTTGTAGAGTGGACCTTCAGAGACTGTGGAACAGGCAAGGCTGCCGACACACAGGCCTGTTGAATAGTAAGTATAAGCCAACGAGCGATGGACTACTTTGAAGCAGGGTAACCCCTTTTTCTGTGCATCATATAGCACAAACAAGGAATCCGGGTTTCTGATCCGAGCCATTCTCTTGACATAGATCTTCAAGGCTCGCACAGCATCCAATGCCTTCGGAGGAGCAGAACTGCCAGCACTCGACGGAACCACAATAGGTTGATTTAAGTGGAACGCAGAGACGACCTTCGGCAGGAACTGCTGTCTAGTCCTGAGCTCTGCTCTGTCCTTGTAAAAGACCAAGTAGGGTTTTTTACACGATAAGGCCCCCAATTCTGAGACACGTCTAGCAGAAGCCAGGGCCAATAACATCACCATCTTCCACGTGAGGTACTTGTCTTTTACCGTCATCAGAGGTTTAAACCAAGAGTACTGTAGAAATTCCAACACTACATTCAAATCCCAGGGTGCCGTGGGCGGCACAAAAGGAGACTGAATGTGAAGTACCCCATGCAAGAAGGTCTGAACTTCTGGCAACACTGCCAATTTCTTCTGGAAGAATATTGAGAGAGCTGAAATCTGGACCCTAACTGAACCCAGACGTAAGCCCTTATCCACACCAGCCTGCAGGAAACGGTGGAAACGTCCTAAGTGGAACTCCGCAGGTGGATACGTGCGTTCCTCGCACCAAGAGACATATCTTCTCCAGATATGCCGATAGTGTTTTGACGTCAAAGATTTCCTGGCCTGAACCATGGTAGCAATAACCTATTTGGAAAGGCCCTTATAAGCAAGAATGTTCTGCTCAAACTCCATGCAGTCAAATAAAGTCGCCGTAAGTCCAGGTAGACTAAAGATCATTGTTGAAAAAGATCTCTTCTCAGTGGCAGAGGCCAAGGGTCTTCGACGGACATGTCTATAAGATCCACGTACCATGCCCTCCGGGACAATCAGAATTGCCTGGACTCCTTGATTCCCGATTCACTTTAGCACCCTTGGGAGCAATGGAATCGGAGGAAACAGGTAGACCAGCCCGTAAGGCCAAGGCGACGTCAGTGCATCCACTGCCCTTGCCTGAGGGTCCCTGGTTCGTGAGAAATACCAACAAATCATCTCTTTGAGCAGAGAAGCAATCATGTCTATTTGTGGGCAGTCCAACCGGTTACTGATCTGCTGAAACACCTGATGGTGACGCCCCCCCTCTCCTGGATGGAAATCGTGACGACTCAGGAAGTCTGCTTTCCAGTTGTCTACTCCCGGAATGAAGATTGCGGACATTACTCTTGCATTTCTTTCTGCCCAGAGGAGTATCTTGGACAACTCTCACATGCAGGTCCTACTTTTTGTCCCTCCTTGTTGATTGATGTATGCCACTGCCGTGGCGTTGTCAGACTGAACTTGGAGTGTGTGGTCCCTGAGTAGTGGAGAGGCCTGAATCAGTGCATTGTAGATCGCCCGAAGTTCCAGAATGTTGATCGGTAGGAGGGCTTCATGGGCTGACCACCTGCCCTGGAACTGAGCCCCCTGGGTGACAGCTCCCCATCCCCTCAGACTCGCATCAGTCTTGAGGAGGATCCAATCCTGAATCTTCAACCTTCCAGTAGGTTGGAGGACTGCAGCCACCACAGGAGGGAAATCCTGGCCTGAGGTGACAGCCGTATTATCTGGTGCATATGAAGATGTGATCCAACTGAAATGTTCTGGCATGGAACCTTCCATACTGAATCGCCTTGTATGAGGCTACCATCTTCCCCAACAATCTTATGCAAAGATGGATGGATATTCGAGTCGGCCGGAGAACCATGCGAACCATCTCCTGAAGTGTTCTAGCTTTGTCCTCTGGGGACAAACACTTTCTGGGCTACAGTATCCAGCAACATTCCCAGGAACAGGAGCCACTGAGTTGGCTCCAGGTGGGATTTCTGTAAATGGTGGAGCCACCCATGGTGTGACAGAAGTTGGATAGTGTGGTCTATATGGAGCAATAAAAGCTCCCTGGGTCTCGCTTTTATCAAGAGATCAGTCAGGTAAGGGACAATATTGACCACCTGGACCCGGAGTTGGAACATCATCTCTGCCATCACCTTCGTGAACACCCTCGGGACTCTGGACAGGCCGAAGGGTAGCGCCTGGAACTGGTAGTGATCGTTAAGCAGGGCAAACCTCAGGTAAGCCTGGTGAGGTGGCCAAATTGGGATATGGAGATAGGCGTCCTTTATATCCAGGGAGACCATCTTGAACTTGAAAACCTTTAGGTAAGGGTTCAAGGATTTTAGATTCAAAATGGACCTTACCAAACCATCCGGTTTTAGTACCACGAACAGGTTGGAGTAGTAACCCTTTCCCTGTTGTTGCAGTGGCACTGGAACAATGACTTGGGACTGGACCAATTTTAGGATGACCTGTTGCAGAGCATCACACGTATCCTCCAAAGCTGCAGTATCTTTAGAAATCCACGTATCCAATTCCACACTGAAGAGCCAATCGAGAGAGAGAGAGAGAGAGAGAGAGAGAGAGAGAGAGAGAGAGAGAGAGAGAGAGAGAGAGAGAGAGACTCTACTTCTGCTATCCACTAACACAACCACAAAGCTCTGCATGCCGACACGGCCATAGCAGTAGTCCTAGCATTAATATTGCCTATCGCCTTGAGAGAGTCACACAGGACGCGTGCAGTGTCCTGCATGTGCTTTAGGAGAGTCACTGTAGTGACCAGTGACATATCCCCTGAGAAGCCCTCCTGAATTTGAGTAGCCCACGTATGAATGGCATGAGTCATTCAGCAACCTGCTGTGACCGGTCTTTGGGATATACCTGCTGCTGTGTAGATAGAGACTACACTGAAGTCTATCTTCCTATCCCCAGGGTCCTTTATAGTGAAGGAGCCCGGAGCTGGCAGTACCTTTTTAGATAAGCGAGAGACGGACACATCTACGGCTGGGGGTTCTTTACAGATTTTCCTGCCTTCAGAAACAAATGTGAAAGTGTGCAAAAACAGTCTTCACACTTGGTATTTTTTATCTGGGTTTTACCAGACTAACTTTAAGAGGTCATCTAACTCAGCAGAATCAGGGAAAGTGACACCGAGTTTGTTCTGTGTTAAGAAAAAAATAGGATTTTAATACCTACCGGTAAATCCTTTTCTCTTAGTCCATAGAGGATGCTGGGGACACTAATAGAACCATGGGGTATAGACGGGATCTGCAGGAGACATGGGTACTTTAAAACTTTCAAAAGGGGTGTGCACTGGCTCCTCCCTCTATGCCCCTCCTCCAGACTCCAGTCATAGGAACTGTGCCCAGGGAGACGGACATATTTCGAGGAAAGGATTTATTGTTAAACTAAGGTGAGATTCATACCAGTACACACCTCAAGCATGCTGCACAACGTGGCAATCAACAGAACACACACCAACAGCATGAACGATTTCAGCAACAGGCTGACAAACTTAACAACATCGGTGTAACCACAACTAATAACTGCAGATACAGTACGCACTGGGACGGGCGCCCAGCATCCTCTACGAACTAAGAGAAAAGGATTTATCGGTAGGTATCAAAATCCTGTTTTCTCATACGTCCTAGAGGATGCTGGGGACACCAATAGAACCATGGTGTTATACCAAAGCTCTAGAACGGGCGGGAGAGTGCAGAGGACTCTGCAGCACCGATTTATCCAAACTTGAGGTCGTCATCGGCTAGGGTATCAAACTTGTAAAACTTCTCAAAAGTGTTTGAACCCGACCAAGTAGCAGCTCGGCAAAGTTGCAATGCCGAGACCCCTCGGGCAGCCTCCCAGGATGAGGCCACCTTTCTAGTAGAATGAACCTTTACCGATTTCGGCAACGGCAATCCGGTAGTGGAATGAGCATGCTGAATCGTGTTACAGATCCAGCGTGCAATGGTCTGTTTGGAAGCAGGACACCCAATCTTGTTGGGAGCATACAGGACAAATAGAGCCTCGGTTTTCCTAACCTGAGCCGTTCTGGCGACAGATTTTCAGAGCTCTGACCACATCCAAAGACTTTGACTCAACGAAAGCGTCAGTAGCCACCGGCACCACAATAGGTTGGTTCACGTGAAAAGATGAAACCACCTTCGGCAGAAAATGCTGACGAGTCCTCAACTTGCGGATGCCAAAGCCAACAGGATGACCACTTTCCAAGTGAGGAACTTCAACTCAACCTTCTGTAAAGGTTCAAACCAATGTGATTGAAGGGACTGCAACACCACGGAAGATCCCATGGTGCCACCGGGGGAACAAATGGAGGTTGGATGTGCAACACACCTTTCACGAAAGTCTGAACTTCTGAAAGGGAGGCCAATTGTTTTTGAAAGAAAACCGATAAGGCTGAAATCTGAACCTTAATTGAGCCCAACTTTAGGCCCGCCTCCACACCTGCTTGTAGAAATTGGAGAAAACGTCCTAGCTGAAATTCTTCCGCAGGAGCCTTCTTGGATTCACACCAAGACACATATTTTCTCCAAATGCGGTGGCAATGTTTAGACATTACCCCTTTACTGACCTGAAGAAGTGTGGGAATGACTTCACTGGGTATACCCTTTCGGGCTAGGATTTGGCGTTCAACAGCCATGCCATCAAACGCAGCCGCAGTAAGTCTTTGTATACGCACGGCCCCTGCTGTAACATGTCTTCGCGTACAGGCAGAGACCAGGGATCTCCTATGAGTAATTCCTGAAGATCTGGATACCAAGCTCTCCTCGGCCAGTCCGGGACAATGAGGATCGCTTGAACCTTTGTTCTTCTTATGATCTTTAGAACTTTTGGAATGAGAGGAAATGGAGGGAATACAATACCCATGGTGTCACCAGTGCATCCACTGCTATTGCCTGAGGGTCCCTTGACCTGGAAGAATCTCTCTGAAGTTTCTTGTTGAGGCGAGACGCCATCATGTCTATTTGAGGAATTCCTTAATTACTTGTCACTTCTGTGAAGACTTCTTGATGAAGGCTCCACACTCCTGGATGGAGATCGTGTCTGCTAAGGAAATCTGCTTCCCAGTTGTCCACTCCTGGAATGAAGATCTCTGACAGTGCGCTTGTATGCTTTTACGCCCAGCGGAGAACCTTTGTGACTTCTGCCATCGCCGCTCTGCTTTTTGTTCCGCCCAGGCGGTTTATGTACGCTACTGCTGTAACATTGTCCGACTGGATCAGTATGGGCAGATTGCGAAGGAGATGTTCCGCCTGCACAAGGCCATTGTAAATGGCCCTCAACTCCAGAACGTTTATGTGGATACAAGTTTCCTGGCTTGACCATCTTCCTTGAAAGTTTTCCCCCTGCGTGTCTGCACCCCATCCTCGGAGACTTGCATCCGTGGTTACTAGGATCCAGTCCTGGATCCCGAACCTGTGCCCCTCCAGGAAGTGAGAACTGTACAGCCACCACAGGAGTGATATTCTGGTCTTGGAAGACAGGATTATCCTTCGGTGCATGTGCAGGTGGGATCCGGACCACTTCTCCAACAGGTCCCACTGAAACACTCTGGCATGGAACCTGCCAAACTGATGGATTGACACCCTTGCTGGTTTCAGAATTTGTTTGACCAGACTCTGAAGTTCCTGAGCCTTTTCCACTGGAAGAAAAACTCTGTAGTTCCGTGTCCAGTATCATTCCTAAGAATGACAACCTCGTCGCTGGAATCAACTGTGATTTTGGCAAGTTTAGGAGCCAACCATGTTGTTGAAGAACTGCCAGGGACAGTGCCACGTTCTCCACCAACTGGTCCCTGGATCTCGCCTTTATCAGGAGATCGTCCAAGTACGGAATAATTGTGACTCCTTGCTTGCGAAGAAGAACCATAATTTCCGCCATTACTTTGGTGAAAATCCTTGGAGCCGTGGAAAGACCAAACGGCAACGTCTGAAATTGGTAATGACAATCCTGAATTGCAAACCTCAGATAAGCCTGATGCGGAGGAAAAATGGGAACATGCAAGTAGGCATCTTTTATGTCCACCAACACCAGAAAACCCCCCTCCTCCAGACTGGAGATTACTGCTCGAAGAGACTCCATCTTGAATTTGAATTTCTTTAAGTAGACATTGAGGGATTTCAGGTTCAGGATTGGTCTGACCGAACCATCCGGCTTCGGGACCACAAAGAGGCTTGAATAAAAGCCTTCTCCCTGTTGTGACTGTGAACCCTGACAATGACCTGATTTTGACACAAATTTTTGTATTGCGTCGCAAACTACCTTCCTGGCCGGAAGAGAAGCTGGTAAGGCCGATTTGAAAAATCGGCGAGGGGGAACATCTTGAAAACTCCAGTTGTACCCTTGGGATACTATTTGTAAAGCCCAAGGGTCCAGGTCCGAACGAACCCAGAACTGACTGAAGAGTTTGAGACGTGCCCCCACCAGTGCGGACTCCAGCAGAGGAGCCCCAGCGTCATGCGCTGGATTTGGCAGAAGTCGGGGAGGACTTCTGCTCCTGGGAACCCGCCACGGCTGGCGATCTTTTACCCTTTCCCCTTCCTCTGGTAGCAAGGAAGTTAGAACCTCGTCCTTTCTTGTATTTATTGGGCCAAAAGGACTGCTTTTGATAGTGGTGTGTTTTCTTTTGTTGTTAAGGCACATAAGGTAAAAAGGTAAAAATGATGACTTACCCGCAGTAGCAGTACCTACCAAATCAGCGAGGCTGTCACCAAACAAGACACCACCTTTATATGGTAGAGACTCCATATTTTCTTGGAGTCAGCATCCGCATTCCATTGATGAATCCACAGTGCTCGCCTAGCCGAGACTGCCATGGCATTGGCCTTTGATCCCAAAAGGCCAATGTCTCTCGCGGCTTCCTTTAGTTAAGCTGCTGCGTCCTTGATATGACCCAGCGTCAGGAGGATACAATCCCTATCTAAGGTATCTATATCAGATGACAAGTTATCTGCCCACTTTCCGATAGCACTCTCACCCACGCAGATGCAATGACCGGTCTGAGTATCTTACCTGTGGTCGTATAAATGGATTTTAACGTACTTTCCTGCTTACAATCCGCAGGGTCTTTAAGGGCTGCTGTGCCAGGTGACGGAAGAGCCACCTTTTTTTGACAAACACGATAGGGCCTTGTCTACAATGGGGGGGTGACTCCCACTTTTCCCTATCCCCAGAGGGAAACGGATAAGCCGCTGGAATCCTTTTGGGAATCTGAAACCTTCCTTCAGGGCTTTCCCAGACTTTTTCAAATAGAGCGTTCAATTCATGAGAGGGAGGAAACGCTATCTCAGGTTTCTTTTCCCTATACATACAGACCCTTTTATCAGGAATAGCAGGGTCCTCAGTGATATGTAATACCTCTTTAACTGCCACAATCATGTACTGAATGCTCTTAGCCGATTTTGGATCTAATCTGGAATCGCTATAGTCGACACTGGAATCAGTATCCGTGTCGGTATCCATGTCTGCCAACTGGGCAAACGTACGTTTCTGTGACCCCGAGGGGACCTGGACTTGTAAAAACATATCTTCCACAGATTTCTTCCATGCCTGGGTCTGAGACTCAGACTTGTCCAATCTCTTACTAATACGAGCCACATTAGCATTCAAAGCATTCAACACATTTACCCAATCAGGCGTCGGCGGTGCCGACATGGTTACCCCGTCGCCTTTTGTGTCTCTAATACAGCACTCAGACATGCCGACACACGTGTAAGAAACACCCACAGACACACTGGGCTTATAAGGGACAGACCCACATGAAAGCCTTTCAGAGAGAGACACAGAGGGAATTTGCCAGCTCACACCCGAGCGCTCAATCAGCGGTTCTGAGGCGCCTAATAAAATGCCCAGACCTGTAGCGCTTTTTATATCAAAGTATATCGCACCAAATAACCTGGGCACCCCCCCCGTTTCGCACCCTGATACTTGTCAGCCGTGTTGAGGAAAGATCAGCGTCTCTACAGCCAGCGGAGAGGAAATGGCACAGAGTGAGCTGTGGGGACGAAGCTCCGCCCCCTTAATGGCGCGCTTTCGTCCCGCTTCTTTTAATGACCGATCATACTGGCGGGGGTATTGGACAGTGCCCTCGCACTAATGTCCCTTCTTGCCAGTTTATGCTGAGTATTTTTAGCTGCCCAGAGCGCGCCCCCCCCCCCAGTAGTGCTTTGTGTGTGTGTGGGAGCCTGGCGCGCATCGTCCGTTCGCTGCGCGGTACCTCAGAGAATGCAGTCACTGAAGTTTTCTTATCTTCTTCTACTCAACTGTCTTCCGACTACTGGCTATGTAAGGGGGTGACGGCCGGCTGTGGGAGTGAGCATCTAGGCGTACCCAGCGATCAGCACCCTCAGGAGCTAATGGTGTCCTGTAGCCAGAAGCAGAGCCATTAACTCACTGGAAGTTGGTCATACCTCTCTCCCCTAAGTCCCACGAAGCAGGGAGACTGTTGCCAGCAGTCTCCCTGAACATAAAAAAACCTAACAATAAGTCTTTTTTCAGAGAAACTCCGTAGAGCTCCCCTGTAGTGCGTCCAGTCTCACTGGGCACAATTCTAAAACTGGAGTTTGGAGGAGGGGCATAGAGGGAGGAGTAAGTGCACACCCCTTTTGAAAGTCTTAAAGTGCCCATGTCTCCTGCGGATCCCGTCTATACCCCATGGTTATATTGGTGTCCCCAGCATCCTCTAGGACGTATGAGAAACAACTGCTGTGTCGCAGTATCCTCCAGATGGAGTTTTAACACGTGCTGTATAGCTAGAATGAGGGGGTCCAATACCCTGTGTAGAGGGGGAATCCCCAGTAACAGGATCCAATTCCTTTCCCACCTCCTGCGTCTCCTCATCAGAGTCTGAGAGTAAAGCAGGTAACCCACACTTTTGTCGTCCTGATCTAGAAAGGGGAGGGCTGTGGAACACCTGCCCTTGCAGCTAGGTCTGCAACAGCCAGCTGCAGTTGTTGAGTTTTTTGAGTATTAGTGAGCTAAGAGGACATATCTTACATCAAGGACTTTATGGCACCTAGCCAGGAAGGCTCTTAACCCTCCCCCCCAGCCCCCTCACTGAGTTGTGAGGACTGGCTGCACTGTTCACATGATATGGAACCATATGTAGAGGGAGAGAATCTCGTGTGATATACACTGCATAATTGGTGTTTTACCATGTTTACAGTAAACAACACTTACATACACACAGACAAGTAATACAATAGCAAGCCTGCCATTACTGTACGTGAGAGGGAGACAGAAAGAATGGGAACAGCACACCCAAGCTAAACAGCCCCAGTGAGGCTGCAAGCTGTTATATCACGGTGTAACACCGGAGTATTAGTCCTTTTCAGGACACAGATTGTGTACAATAGCGGCTCTCCCCCTTTGCTACACCCCTGTACAAGTTTTCCAGCGTTATCCTGAGTGTCTGGAGCTGTGTGTGCCTGCTGCTGCAGCTGTAAGCAGAGGAAGGCGCCAAAACGCCGCTGGTCCTGCTCTGAGGAAGCTCTACCCCCTGTAATGGTGCAGGAGCTTCAGTGATATTGATACTGGCAAAAGTCTCCATATAAGTGTAAAACATCACAGCAAGTGTTAGTTTTCACTACCGCTGCAAGTGTACACAGGGGTGCTAGAGCAGGTCCCCCCCAGAAGGGTCCCGTATGCTGCCTCTGCGCATTATCCGCACAAAGAACTAGGGTACCCCCCTAACAAAGCCTCTGGTTTGTACTCACCAGTGTCGTCACCTTCAGGCAATGTTAGGGGTGAGCGACATCTGCAGCATGGCTGTCGTTAACGAAGACCTCCCTCGTCTGTACATGTTCAGACAAGGGAGGGGATAGTTAATGATACGCGGGAGCGCGTATCGTTAACGACACTGCGTATCGTTAACGACACTGAGTGTACACGCTGGACAAGATTGTGAAAGATCTCGCTCTGATTGGCCATTGAGCGAGATCTTTCTTTCGTCTAGTGTGTATGGGGCTTAAGTGTTACTTGCTTCCCAGGGTAAAGTGCTGCAGAATATGCTTGCACTATATACGTGATAATTAGAATAATAAAAATCAAAAAAGCTGTCAAGCTCCTAACATCAGACTATAAATTAGTTATAACCATGAGGAAAGACGAAACCCCCTGAAAACAATGGTTTACAGACACTGGAGATTTCAGGGCTAAAATAGTGTACATGCATTGCTCAAGTAATCGTAGGATGCAGTGATCAGTCCATTGCCATGTTCCCTGTCAGGTATATGCAATGTAGGAGGAGATGTGCCTGCCTCGTATCTTGCGCTTGGATCTCTCCAAATGCTAAATTACAGCAAATTGTCCTTTCTAAGCAGTCAGAATAAATTCTTTACAGTGCAGGTTTTCAGATTGGCTTTGTGGCATCACAACTAGTGCCAAACTTCTGAGGAAACTGTGGGAAACGCTGGCAGTAATCTGTGTGCCCCAACCTAGAGCACAGAGAACAGACAAGAAAGCAAATAAAGGGGGGAGGGGGTGTTCCAGGATATATACACTATATACAAGTGCACTATGAATAGGGATAGTGTTACAACGAAGGAAACAAATGGAGAAATGCAAAGTTGTTTGCTTTATTAGTAGAGAGGGTTACTTTAGAAGGTACTTTATTTAATAAAGATTATACATAAAGGTAAACTACAAGAAAAAAAAAAGTTACTGGAGAGAAAAGATTTTTTAAACTAACCTTAGTGTGGTGTCATCACTTTCCTTATGGTGCGAGTGGCTAGTAGTGATCTCCTGATCACTGTCCTCTGATGAATCCGAGCTGTGGTTGCTATGGTACCCAGGAGGCAGTACTGGTCCTGCAACTGAAGAGGGCAATCCATGTCAGGTTTAGGCAAATACAAGAACAATGGGGGTAATTCCAAGTTGATCGCAGCAGGATTTTTGATAGCAACTGGGCAAAACCATGTGCACTGCAGGGGAGGCAGATATAACATGTGCAGAAAGAGCTAGATTTGGGTGGGTTATTTTGTTTCTGTGCAGGGTAAATACTGGCTGCTTTATTTTTACACTGCAAATTAGATTGCAGATTGAACACACCACACCCAAATCTAACTCTCTCTGCACATGTTATATCTGCCTCCCCTGCACTGCACATGGTTTTGCCCAATTGCTAACAAACATCCTGCTGCGATCAACTTGGAATTAGCCCCAATGATCACTCATCTACATGCACACACAACAAAGCACAACCCATTTTCTCATGGTTTTTATGTCAGTCAGATGCTCACATTTGGCATAGGAATACACAATGGGGTTGATGTAGATCTGCACATACACCAGTTTGCAGGGAGCACTCTACTAACTAAATGTATCAAATATGTAGGGACGATGAAGACTGGTATGAATTTCAATCGCATTTACGCTTACAACTACACACCCATCAACCATAACATTAAAACCACAGGTAGGCGAAGTGATAACATGGATTATCTTGTTACAATGACACCTGTCAAGGCTTGGGATAAATTAGGCATCAAGTGAACAGTCAGCTCTTGGAAATAAAGTGTTTTAAGCAGATAAAAAGAGCAAGCTTAAGGATCTGAGCGACTCTAACAAGGGCCAAATTGTGATTGCTAGAAGTCTAGGTCAGAGCATCTCCAAAATGGCACACCTTGTGGGATGTTCCCAGTATACAGTGGTTAGTATCTACCAAAAGTGGTCCAAGGAAGTGATCCAGGTTCATGGACGCCTAAGGCTCTACGATGTGTTCGGAGTGTGAAGGCTGACCCATCTGGTTCTGTCCCATATATGAATTACTGTAGCACAAACTGCTGAAAAAAGTTAAATGTGGGCTATGATTGAGAGGTGTCAGACCAGACACAGTGGATCATAGATGACCACTGTCCATTGCCTATAATACCTACAATGGGCATGTGAGCATTAGAACTGGACCCTGATGCAATGAAAGAAGGTGGCCTGTTCTGTTAAGACAGTGTGTGGACTCTGGACAGTGTTCTACTTGGAAAATGTGGGTCCTGGTTTTAATGTGACTGTCACTTTGACATATGACACGTACCATCTACCTAAATGTTGTTGCAGGCCAAGCACACCCCTTCGTGGCAACAGTATTTCCTGATGGCCTCTTTCTATACGATAATGCACCCAGCCACACTGCAAAAATTGTTCAGGAATAGTTTGAAGAACATGACCAAGAATTAAAAGGTATTGACTTGGCCTTCAAATTTCCCAGATCTCAATTTGATCATCTGTGGGATGTGCTGGACCACAACACAATTCTTATTCCAATGAAAAAGGACCTATGCTGTCTTTACAAATACAAAGAAAATATGTTGGTTTAAGTACTGAAGCTGTAATAGAACTTGTAGCTTTGTGTTTGTCTATTTTCACAGATCTCACCTAGGTCAAGTAGCTGCCATTCACAGGATCTTCATTAGCTACCAGTTTGTGTGATGCCTGGAGAGGAATATCCAATTAAAAGGCATTGCCTTTAGGAATAACTCCATCTTGTGATACAATGGTGAGCGTTCCTTCTCAGTGGCAGACTGTGTATACCAAAGGGACTCTTAACATCCTGGCGCTACTAATGCAATTATCTTTATACATTATGAGCCTGGCACACAGCATCGAAACATCTGCTCTGAGTTGCCAGAAGATGCTCTAACACACAACATCCATAATATATTCAGCTACAGTGAACACACCACTGACAGAATGGAAAAAAATATTTTCATTTACTGTAGAATCTAAAAGGATTGGTGCCCTAAATTAAATATCTCCGAACTGTTTAAGTGGAAGTTTAAAAATATGTAATATGGATGCTTCTGTTGGGAAATTACAGTATAGACATTAATATTACAGATGCTGTGTTTCTGACATAAGCAACAATGTAGAATATAGAAGGAAGACACTGACAATGGAAAATATTGTACATGTTGTTTGGGAAGATTAAGTAAATCCACCTGACATAACTGGCAGACCACTGGTGGAGGTGTGTTGGAGAAATTAAGTATTGTGTTGGGCATAAACTGTATTTTAACTTAGACAGCAGCTAAGATAACATTTGAAAGTTGATGCAAAGATGGGATTTCACAATTTGGGGGATTATTCATGTCAGGATGTGTGATCAGCATCGACGTCCTAAACACTCACCAGTGTCACTACAGGTGTGGCAAGGGGTTCGTCGGGTCATCTGACAAGTGGGCTCCGGCATCCAGCAATCTTTGATGAGCCTCTGCAGGGTTCCCGGGGTCTCCAGTATCTGCTGTGCATACTAGTTACAAACTGCAGCACCTTCCCAGGCTGATTGCACAGAATCCAGATTGCAGCAATGTTCTCTGACCAGTTAACTATTTGTGTGGCTAAGGTTTATTCAAGCTCCTGTGTGCAGTCTATGATATTCTCAGACATTGCTGCATTCCATGATTTCCAGCTGATCTCTACTTCACCAACCTAAGGGGGTAATTCTGAGTTGATCGCAGCAGGAATTTTTTTTAGCAGTTGGGCAAAACCATGTGCACTGCAGGGGGGGGCAGTTATAACATGTGCAGAGAGAGTTAGATTTGGGTGTGGTGTGTTCAATCTGCAATCTAAATTGCAGCGTAAAAATAAAGCAGCCAGTATTTACCCTGCACAGAAACAAAATAACCCACCCAAATCTAACTCTCTCTGCACATGTTATATCTGCCTCCCCTGCAGTGCACATGGTTTTGCCCAACTGCTAACAAAATTCCTGCTGCGATAAACTCAGAATTACCCCCTAAGTCTCAGTCCAGCTAGCCAGTTACCCTGTTGCCAATCACAGCCCAACAAGGGGTTTAAAAGAAGTCTAGCTGCAGTATTCCAGGCCTGTGCAACTAGTTACATAGTTAGTGTGACAAGTAAACCTGCTTTGCTCCTTCTGCATAGCACTATCAGGCCCAGCATATTCCCAGCCGGTAACCAGAACGGACCTGCTTATCCTCAGCTGGTAACCAGTCCGGCCCAGTGGCATCTCTTCAGCCAATAGCCAGTCTGGTCCAGCTATCTTCAGCCAGTAACCACTCCGGTACATTACCACTGCTTGGTTCATTACCCTGAACTTATATCAAAGGCAGCTCTCGCTGCTACCCAAATTCCATGCAAAAGAGCTACCTATATTCAGCCTCCTTGACTCCAGCTCCAAGCCTCAGACCCTGGACGTCAGTTGTTAGCAAATCTCTCTGCACGTTACATCTGCTTGAAATGCAACTTTTTGTGTGTGTATCATTGTTTTATAGATGCTGTAGCTCCTTCCTTTCTTGCTGCTACTTATAAATTGATTTTATCAACTTCAATTTTGAGGCACATATGGGATTAGTAGCTGCCATGATGTGCCACATTGGAGAGTGCACGGTTATGCCCCATCATGGAGAATTTTCCTATGGTGCGCCACTAGAAAGCATTGGTGCAAGCAGGGAAGGGTGTGGTTGTGACAACATTGGAGATGTGGATATACCTTCCCTGCAGTCCTGTGTTCAACCCATCTCTCAGCACTTCCGATCTTGCAAAGCTACTAGCTCTGTGAAGGACGATGATGAAGTCATACATTTAAACATAGATATTTCCTTTTTGATATTGATGAAAATAGGAATTTGATACCTACCTGTAATTCCTTTTCTTGCAGTCCGTAGGGGATACTGGTGGCCCACCTCAGGAAAGGAGGACAACAACCTCTTAGGGATTTGAAATTTTTTGTCAGGATGACCTCATGTCTCTTTAAAGAGCGTATTTAATTCCTTGGAAACAGGAAAGGTAGCAGCAGATTTTGGTTATACCGTGAAAAACATTTCCTCTGTCGCATCTGCCTTTTTATTAAGAGATATTTAGGACCTCTCTAATGGAGTATATGAAAGCTTCTATTCCCTGAGACAGAGTACCATCCCCCACATCTACATCCACCTCCCCTTCCCCCAGATCTGAATTTTCATTATCAGAATCAAAGTGGAGTACTTGGGCTATTCTACGCTTTTGTGGAAAAAAGTACAGGGGACTGAGACGCTAGTCTGTAGTCTGAATGTTTAGTTACTAAATCAGCCATAGACTTCTTTAAATCCTGCGCCTCCTGCTTGGCCAAAGCCAGCTTAGTGGAGATGTTAGTAATCATCCCTTTAATGGAGTCCAGCCATGCTGGTTTCTGCAGAATGCTGCCCTGAGAAGTGACACTACATTGTGTACACATCAATGATCCCTCTGGTGAAGGGGAACTTAGTGTTGCATAACTGACAGAGGGCCTAAGTCAGACCTGATCGTAGCAGCAAATTTGTTAGCAGATGGGCAAAACCATGTGCATTGCAGGGGGGGGGGGCATATATAACATGTGCAGAGAGCATTAGATTTGGGTGGGTTATATTGTTTCTGTGCAGGGTAAATACTGGTTGCTTTATTTTTACACTGCAATTTAGATTTCAGTTTGAACACACCCCACCCAAATCTAAAGGGCCCTACACATTTCCCGATGCGCCGCCGAGGTGCCAGACGTCCGATACGGCCGACGAGCGACCCGGCGGCGGGGGGGCAGTGACGGGGGGAGTGAAGTTTCTTCACTCCCCCCGTCACGCGGCTGCATTGAAGTGCAGGCAAATATGGACGAGATCGTCCATATTGGCCTGCATGCACAGCCGACGGGAGACCAGCGATGAATGAGCGCGGGGACGCGCATCGTTCATCGCTGGAGTCTCCACACAAAGATATGAACGAGTTCTCGTTCATTTATGAACGAGATCGTTCATATCTTTCAGAAAATCGGCCAGTGTGTAGGGCCTATAACTCTCTCTGCACATGTTATATCTTCCCCCCTGCAGTGCACATGGTTTTGCCCATCTGCTAAGAAAATTGCTGCTACGATCAGGTCTGAATTAGGCCCACAGAGACTTTTTGCCAGACGTACTGTATAGTAGAATGCAAACACACACAGGAAAAGGTTAAATGTACAGTTAACTCAAACAGCCTGATAGCAGAGACAGAAGGAGAGAGAAAACCAGCACACTTGCCCCTATAGCTAAAAGCAATGCTTTGCTAAAAGCAATGCTTTGCTAAAAGCAAAGCAAACTCTTCTAGTCTTCAGCTATGTTAGGGGTGGTGGCGTGCTGTATGAATGTATGGTCACCTCCAGCGGTTTCCGAATAGTTCCCCAGGAGGTACAAAAACTCACGTCAACCTTTTTCCATGTTGACATAATGACCATGTCGACCAATAGTGGTCGACCTAATGACTGTTGACCTAATGACCCATACCCTCCAATAGGATCCATCTATACCCCATGGGACTAAGACCATCCTAGTATCCCCTAGGACGTTAGAGAAATACAATCTTGAATCAAATTTCTTATGCTGTTTAAAGAGCATAGGTCTTACAAAGAAGAGGTCCATATGTCTGCCCCCTACTTGTGTTAGAAAGGACGCATCCAAACAATAGCCCGGCCAACCAACTCAGGGGGTCCCACATCCCATAAGCATTCTTATTTTCTCACGATGGTAGCACCTATTATGATGTTTAGTTAGGGTGTGCCGTCTAGCCCCACCCCCTTCCTATAAATGGTTATATACTTGTGGCCAGAAGAGTCCTCTCGTTATGAACTGACTCAACCATAAAGCCACAGACCTTGCTGAAGAAGCAATGAATCACATAGAATTGTCTTCTGTTGTATTTGCTTGAATTTGTCCCTAAATTTCTTAACAAGCATTGCCTATTTACCTTGTCCTTGATATCAGTATGGAATCTCAGAGCTCTAGCCACAGTGCTTAATGTGGTTCATGAAGAACCAGATTTCAATCGCCCCCTATTCCGGGGGTCAGTTCTAACAGACAGGCTATTATTTTAACACCAAGTCTAACAAAGATCTTCTTTAGTGAAGCTTTTGTCACTACACCATGATGACCCATATCTGAACCACAGAAAGGCTCTTATAGTAAAACGCCAGGAGATAGTAATTAGATGAATGTCTGCAATACAGTGCAGCCTTCCAGTAGTAAATATAACTGTGGCTGCACTATGGGGGTCATTCCGAGTTGATCGCACGGTGCAACTTTTTGCAGTTCGTGTGATCAGATAGCCACTGCCTATGGGGGAGTGTTTTTTAGCACAGCAAGTGTGCGAAGGCATGTGCAGGGGAGCTGGGCTAAAAAGTTTTGTGCAGTTTCTGAGCCGCTGCGATCTCTTCAGCCTGTCAGGTCCCGAAATTGACGTTAGACACCCGCCCTTCAAATGTCTGGACACACCTGCGTTATATTCACCACTCCCAGAAAACGGTCAGATGCCACCCTGATCCTCCTCGCTGCTGTCAATCTTCTTGCGATCGCCGTTGCGACCGCTTCCTTTGTTGTTCTTGTCACTGCCCAGCGACGGCAACGACGTGCCTGCGCACTGCCTTCCTCGCGCCTGCGCAGTTCAGACCCGTTCACATGGCTGAGAAAAAAAAGCAGCATGCGAACGGGTCGGAATGACCCCCTATGTGTAATAAATCAAAATAGCTGAATAAAAGACTGGGTAAGGGTTCTGGACCACTACTGGTAAAGCACGCCAGCAAACTACCGCCTGCACGGCTTCATTCCCCGAGCCGCCAGCTAAGCCAATAAGAAGTCAGTCCTTGCTGCACTGTATGGGGTTCCCAATTTTCCATTCCCGCTGTATCATATTCATAACTCACAAAAGGTCACGTATGCAGTGAGCGCCACTGTCCTCTCTAAGACCGGTGTCTCATGTACATCTTGGTGAGGGAGATTTTAGGTTCAGTATGCTAGCTTCAAACAAATAAATGAGTGCAATGCAATGTATTTGGCTGTGTTTACAAGGATAGTAGAGATGAGCTGCGGGGATACCGAGATCTCCATAGAGTGACAGCTCCAATCCAAGCACGGGGCAGCATAGGCTGATCATACAATTTACCATAACAAGATACACACGGGCCCTAGATCAGAATAAATGATAGTGAAATATGTATGTATGGCTATTAACTTTGAAACCAATCTCCATCTACAGAGGATGTGACTTTGGATGCAGTTGCTGAGGATACAGTGTGCGCAGCATGAGAAAAAGTCAACCAATAGTGTGCTTATATGGGATATTTCACCTTCTCAGGCTGCACTCCACAGTACTGCACATCCAGGTCTGCAGTGCTCCAGGTCTGTTGGAAGCAATGGAGGAAGACCTGAAGTGCCAAGCACGCAACTCCTACCAGGGGCCCACAATCCCTCCATGCGTGTACAGCCTATACCCGGAATGTCTTCTTTGTGAAGACAGAGTCCCTGCAGAGCCTCTGTAATGATGAGCTCGCTGACTAGAACTACCTGGACAAGATTAACCTATTCAACGAGGTGGAAAGCATGTATAGAGACTTTGACAGTACACCCACTGCCAGAAACACCAACAGGTCTCCCCTCTCCAAAGCAGCTGTACAGTACCACCACACATGCCAACCATGCGAGAAGAGCCCCAAAGAGGGCACGATCATGTGCAGTATGATGCCATCTACTGCAAACCATGCTCTATCAGCTGCCACTGGTCCTTGGAACCCCTGGCCAACCACCCCCTTTTACCCCTGGTCCAGGGCAGAATGAGCCCTCATAAGCTTTCCATTTGCACAGACCTCAAGCTGGAGAACCGCAGCATGTACTATGCACAGTGAGTGCAAAATACTCAGCTCCTACCAGCACCTGGAGGAGGGCAAGCATGTTAGCCACGAAGTCAAGGCCCCGAGAGCAATGTGGAAGCTGTAAAATATAAGGGACGCATTACTGATGTCTGCTCTGCCATTTGCATGGTCACCATACACCACCCTATATCGATCCAGTCTTATGGCGCTGTGCAAACTGCATAGGACAATAGACGAAGGTACAACATATGAGCTTCAGGAAGGGGAAGCTCTTATCTGCATTATATAGAGCAGTGGTGGGGAACCTTTGGCCCTCCAGCATGCCTTGCTACAGTTTTGCTATTTGGTGATGCTAAAACTGTTGTAGGGCATGCTGGGATGTGTAGTTCAACAATAGGTGGAGGGCCAAAGGTTCCCCATCCCTGATATAGAGAGAAGATTGATAATGGTGAGGATGCTCGTAGACCCTGCTTAGCCAAAGTGCAGATTATTTTAAACTGGAGCGCTCACTTGTGGACTACAACTCCATTACAGTTTTGAGACTTTCTATTACAGTTATGCCACTAAATAATTTTAACTTGTCATAGAGACAGGGAAAAAAACCCACAGCGGAGGGGCAGGAAACATATTATGCACCATTTGGGGGAGTAGAATTTAAATCTGCAAACCCCATTTTTAAATTAATAAAAGGTATTCACATCAAATTAAGTGATCATTATTTTTGGGCAAATATTTATTTATTACAACACCATAGACAATGAGGATACTAAAGATCAATGTTTAACAGTGCCCATGGTGTTGGACTACCATACACTGCAAAACTACATGACCAAAAATTCTCAGAAATTTTATATATACAGAGATGTTTTCTCAAACATCTTGCCTCAATACGCCACGCAGCGGGAGATGCCTGGCGTGAGTGAGCTGGCAGGTCCCATGCAACTTGGTTAGCATCGGGTGTTTTTTTGCCAAAAATGTGTATTATTCGTATCCATATGCGAATAAGATGCACAAGCAGACTCTGCTTATATATAAAATGATATGCAGCACGCCTGTGTGTGCATTTGCAACTGTACCTACAAACCATCTAAAGTCATGGACGCGATCGCAAAAAGTCCCGTTTGGGTGCCCAAATAGGCCACTTTTCGAACATTTCAGCTCGTCACCCCTGGGCGTAGCAAGCTGAAATGCTGATATCGTGCCCGTTGGCAGAAATATTTGAACAACTGCTGACGGGCGTAACAGGGGGCAGAAACATTTGAATTCTGCCCATTGTGTTAAGGGATTGTATCCAATTAATTGTTGCTCCTGTACACACTATGCAGTAACCATGCAGAAGTAAACATGGTTGATCGATGCTTCTAACACATGATTACATTTTTTTTTAATTAAAGCATTAATGCAAAGAAAAATGGTTTTAAACAAAAAAAAGCAGTTATTTTGTTTTTTGAAAAAAAACAAAAAAACTTTTCTCCCAACCCTGGCATAAAGCATAGTTTACTACACGAGCTTATACACATACAGTATATAAAAGAAACACAGTAGTAACATACAACTATCAGCCAAAACATTAAATGATTGACAGGTGAAGTGAATAACATTGATTATCTCGTCATAATGACACCTGTAAATAGCTGAGATATAGGGCCTAATTCGGACCGCCCAGTATGCTGACCGGCGCCTCTCCCCGTTGAACAAGCAGAAATTGCAATCACATCACAATTTCTGCTTGGTAGCAGAAACTAAGGAAGTCTCCTGCCGTCGCAGCTTAACTGTGCTGCAGGAGGCCCGCCGCCATCTTCCCGTTCGCAGCGGCCACGCGTGATGTCACGCAGCAGCCGTGATCACGCCCGTTTGTCCGCCTCCGCAACGCTCCATCTCCTTCCTGGAAACGGAGCTTCCTCCCGCTGCTGGCCCCAACACCAGTAAAGGGCGAATATAATACCAGGAGACAAATGAGTGTGGGCCAGACCATGCACTGTCCGACACCACAGGAATCACAGACAGCCGTTTCACCAGCGGGTGGCTTGTTCACTGTGAACAAGCCACCCGCTGGTGAAACGACCGTCTGTGATTTTGGTGCCTTTACTCTACATTATATTTTTACTGTCTACTGAACTCCTTTTGTTGGATATTTATTCAAATAGAAATAATCATTTTTACTTTTTGGCATATGGTCTTTTGGGATGTACCCTTCCCTTCTTTTTGACTAATATAAAGTTAAGCATATATTTAAGATACTATTATTTCAATAAGCACTTTTACATTAAAAACTGTGACTCTGTTACTTATATCCAATGTATTACTGTTTCAAGAAGCACCTTTGCATTTAACACTGTGATTTTGTTACATAGTTAATTATTTGTCAAATATTTGCTCCTTGCGAGTTCTACACTTTATCACACACTGACACTCGCTTTTGTAGTCACCTTTATTAAAGAGATTTTTTTCACAGTAACTATTTGTAATACTCTTGGCATACAGTCCTTTTTACTGTAAATTTTTAAGTCCATGCAGTTGTGATACATCATTATAATTATGGATATTTTCCGAGTACCGTCATTTATCATTATTATTACTATAAACAACAAACCTTTTTCCTCCTATCTTTCTCCCATTTTTCTCCCCTTTTCAGTAGGTGACAGGACACACTCTCTCTCATCCAACGTTCAATGTAATTTTATAAGACATTGGACAGAAGAAGTGTGATTACTTTACCCTACTCTGTCTTATTCTGTCTTTCAAGCACCCGCTCATCCATTTGCCAGGTATAAAGCCCTCTGCAATGCATCAGTAACAGAGGCCCTGTGCAGCATACAATGGACAGCAGAAGTGATTTTTAGGTATGCTAGTCACTAACCACACTCTCTCATTTGATTTGAGCGGATTAATACTGCCATACTTCACTTGCCACGCCCAATCTCGTCTGATCTTGGAAGCTAAGCAGTGACAGGCCTGATCAGTACTCAGTTAGGAGACCACTTTGGAATATCAGGTGCAGTACTAAGTCTCCATAACCAAGCAGAAAGCAGAAGTGGTGGAGAAACCCATGACCCATACCGCCACCATGGGTCCTTTATTCTAAGGAACTTGGACCAACTCCTCCTCTTTTCCCTTATTCCTCCCTCTGTTCTTTTGAACAGTTACTATTGGACCTCTTGCCCTATCCAACACTAAAAAGAACAGTTCACTAAGGACATTTTTCCCTACCTTGAGACTACTTTTTAGAGCACCCTATTAGGAATCAATACTATTAACAATATATTTAATTTCTATATTGTGCTCTCTATCTGATATTAATCTTAATAATTTATATTTTTTTCAACAAAACATTGTGTTCACTATATTTCACTGGTGGCAATTTCCAATATATGCGACTCAACAATATCTGAGGTCCAGTGTCTTACATCGAGAAGATTTGCTAGATACTGATACAATACCAATTAATGGACCTCATGTGTTATTTTGGATGAATAGGGTTATATCTATGTTTGTCTATGTGTTTATATTTTATATGCATTACTATTAAAAGTTAAATTTTAACGTCAATCAACTAAGTGTGCCCCAACGACGAGTCTTTCTTCCCTTTCCTTTTTTGTTCTCATAATTTTCCACCTCCTCAGATCTTTCTGCATGTTCAAAACATCTGAGGAGACGACCAACGACACGCGGGTACACGCATCGCATTGTTATTGTGCTTACACGTGCAATTTTTAAATGATTTGTCGTTCCAATCGGCTGAAAGCGGCAATATCGTTTAAAAAAAAAAAATCATACTGTGGGGGCGGGGGGTGGCTGGGGCCTTAAGCCATCGAGTTCTACCTCGCAACTGACAGGATTTAAAGGACCTGATGCTAATGTTTAGGTGCCAGCAGTGCTGAAAGTAGGGCGGTAAGGAGTGTCATTAAGAAATATGGTGGTGGTACCACCAGCCCACTGGTAAGGAATAATTCATAAGTGCCATTTTTGGTGTGTGGGACATAAAATGGAGTCAGGGGCATAACATCTAATAAGCATTACTGTGTGTGGTATAATATGCAAGGCATTACGGTGTGTGGCATAATGTGTATTACCGTGTGTGGCATAATGTGTAAAGGGTGTTACAGTGTCTGGCATAATGTGTAATAAGCATTAGGGTGTGTGGTATAAAGTGGCCATGCCCCTACTGTCATGTAGCCTATCCCCTAGTTTTGTGTGACCACGCCCATTTTTACTATCAGTACCACTAAGAAAAAAATTCTAATTGCACTACTGGGTGCCAGATGCCACAGGGTTATGTCTATGTTTCCTTTGTGATCAGGACCAGGAAGTGACAGCACAAGAGGGCAGTAGATAACTTCCGCCCTTACGGCACCTTAATATTTTATTAATTCTCTGTTCGTTCAAGGTTATTTTGTTTTATCTCTGCACCATTGGATGCTCACCACGCTTCGGGCTCGGTGTCATTGTCTTGCTTCACTCGCCACAGGCTACTATTCCAAATAGTTTGTGACATGGACCCAGGGGATTATGGGAAAGGTCCTCTCCACGAAGGGTAACTAGACGATACCGATACCACAGGGATTGGTTTTAGCCATAACCATACCACAGGACACCTTCAGAGGACTTGCTGGTGACCTACAGCTACACAATATTAGGTAGGTGGTTTTAATGTTGTATGGCTGAATTTCTGATGAGGATCAGTATAAGGCTGTACTGCTGTATATAATGGCTGATGAGCCACCCTGGGCATATAGGCCACAGTCACACACACTAGGAGGCAGCACTGTAATAGTCTCCTCTTACCTTCGTCTTCTGCCTCCTCTCTGTCATTAACGCTGCGGAATCCGGGCGGTAAAGCGGGACCGATCACGTCCCGGGACATCTTGAACAATTTAGTGCATCGATGGGACGTCACTTTCACGCGTCGGCGTTTCCGGCAACCATTCGTGACGTTTTACAGCCTGCACTGGAAGTATGTAAAACGCGCTGGGATGACAGTCTGTGCAAACCGCTAGAATCACAGAGGCCTAATCCTGTCTAGATTATAATCCACGAACGGTGTCTAATAAAATAGTTGTAGTACTTCTATTGGCTACCACGTGACCCTGGCTGCACTCTCTCGGCGGCCATCTTTGAAAAGGGCTGCCCATCTATTCTCGTGTTAATATCGCTTGTAATAATAATGCTGTGTTATAAAGAGGCGGGCGGTGCAGGTGTCATGTCTGAACGTATACGGGTCACACACCGCATGTAGTGTGTAGGGGGTGATGTTCTCCTGCTGGCGTGCAGTGCCCGTTGTTGTCATGGTGCTATATGGGATCAGTGTCCCTGTTGCTAGGGGAACCCGGAAGTGAGTTCAGCACACTCGCACGCTGGCTGCTGTGTAACCACGCCGGTCAGGAACAGGCAGGCGATATGGAGCGGAGCACCCACTACCCGCCCCCCGTGCTGCGGCCCCCGGTGTTCAGCGCCCCACCGGGCCCTGGCACCCCCACCACCTGGCCAGCAGCACCCCATGCTCCGGACTCTGGATTTCATGGACATTGGCCGCCCGCACGTCATCAGAGTCCCTGGTATGGAGGATGGAATCAGTGGGGCCCCCAGCATGGTCAGCAGCAGTTCCCCAGCATGCAGCCAGGTGAGTAAGGAGAGATTTGCAGCAGGGTACGCGCAATCATATGTACTAATAGTGGTATGCTGCTAAATGCAATTGTAACCTGGGATAAGCCTAATAGTAATGGGTTACATTAGTTACTCTTCGTGGTGTTATCGCTATACCAGTGCTTCTCAAATCTGGTGCTCTGCACAGAGCCGGCCCTAACCAATATGATGCCCTAGGCAAGATTTTGGCTGGTGCCCCCTAGCACCACCACTAGTTCTGCAGGAGATGCCTGGCATGAGTCAGCTGGCAGCTCTGCTAACGTGCCTTTTGTTTATGAAAATGCATCACATTATTTGCATTACTATGTGGCTAGGATGCACAGGCAGCTTCTGCTGATTAAAATGATATGCAGCATGCCTATATTTTGTGTGCGACTGCGGCTATATCTGCATACGAAATGCTACATTACAGTGATTTCCAGGAATACACTGCAATGTAGCATTTTGTATGCAGATACAGCCGCAGTCACACACCGAATATAGGCATGCTGCATATCATTTTAATCAGCAGAAGCTGTTGGTGCCCCTAAGCATATCAAATGCCCTAGGCATTTGCTTAGTTTACGTAAAAGAATAAAATTGGGGAGAACACTTAGCCAGCGCTGTATCAGTTTTTCTTTCTTTACGACTCCCCTTCAAATCTCACAGATGGGGTTGCATGTAAGATAATAAAGCAGGAATGTATATAGTGAAGTACTGTTTAATACAAAACATATATACATAAATACAAATTAAACATAGGATCAGATAAGACACAGTCCTTTAGGAGGCGTATAGGATGGGTAATTACCAAGATCAATGGGAACTGTGGTCAAACAGTCCCAACAGCGTTTGTGTCCCAAAAATGGGTGCTCCGGATCAGCCCACACTTCACACAGATGGTAACTGCTGGATCCCGGCAACGACACACCACTTGCTCAACGCCTCCACAGGAAAAACCAACGCGTTTCCTCCCCTAGCTGGGGACTTCTTCAAGGTGCAGTCAAGATACTGATCCTCTCCCTTCAACCCTCTATTTAAATGTCCATGCTCCAATCAGATTGTTTTTCCACAGCCATACATCGTTATGCTAATTGCCTCTCTTAATCCTTTTGTTCCTTCTGACTCTCCGTCTAATGTCAGGAGGAACTTCCGTGTATGGTGGTGTCCATGGTAACCAGGATTCCCCCAGTCTAAAGTCCCTGTGTAGCCATCTGACAATCGCGTCCGCAACTGCGGGTATCCATGGTGACCGGGACTTCCTCGTTGTAGCGTCGCGTCACTTCCGGTCTTCGTCAGGATGATAAAAAACAATTTCTGAATCATAAAATCCTCCTTGTATGTGTCCAGCCCTCTTATAAGTCCACTGAGGCATTAATTCATTGTGTTGTTTATTTTTTTATGTATTTTTATAACAATCAGCCGAGACATCACTTCCGGTGACGTCATGGGCTGTCACATACAGTTCTCCCTCTACAATGTAAGACAACAATTAGTATATTTTTTACATGCAAGGATTTCAACATTATTTGCATAAATATTATAATCTTAAGGCATAATAAAAATTGATTTTTTTTTTTTTATAAAAGATGTACATATGTTAAAACACAGCAAATATGTGAAAATAAAAGGACAGTGAAGCTTTTCATTGGTAAGTTATCCCCTTGACTTATGGGTTACTAAAAGACCCCTTTATAAAAACCACTTGACTTCAAAGTCAGAGTTTAACCCCCTTGGCCTCAGTGTCCCTAGTTCGAAAATGGCCTTCATTTCCGCCTGTGCTAGTTGATTAACTTTATCACAGCGTCTCCAATATCCTTTTATATGTCGTATTCCACAGAACATTTTTATCGCTCCTATATTACTTTGATGATGTGTTCTGAAATGTTCAGACAATGAATGAGTTGTCAGTCCATTTCTGATGTTTCGTAAATGTTCGCCAATACGAACTTTCAGAGGTCTTGATGTACGTCCAATGTACCAGAGATCACAACTGCAGCTTATTGCATATACTACATTGGAACTGTTGCAAGTTATGAAATCATTTATTTTCCATTTATTTTCATTTATTGAAATTTCCGTGATCTTACTTGTCACTGTTTTTATGCCCCTACAACCTAAGCACATCCCGCATCTGAAAAAACCTTTAGATTTTATCGTGCTCATCGGTTTTTTGGGAGGTAATGCGCTTTTAACCAAATTGGACTTCAGGTTCGGAGCCTTCCTGAATATGCATTTCGGTTTACCCGGTAGCAACTCTCCAATAATTGGGTCTTTTCGTAAAACTCCCCAATGTTTGTTGAGTGTTTGTTCAATGTTCTTTCGTTGACCGCTAAATTGTGTAATGAACGCCCATTCAAATTTATTATTTTCTTTTTTACTCGTCTGTTGTTGTAGTAATGTATCTCTGTTTATCTCCTCAACTTTATTGATGGCATCCTATATTTGGCTATCTTGATATCCTGAGGCCAAAAATTTTCCTTTCATTTCTTCCGCCTGTGATTTAAATATTTCAGGTTTAGAGCAGTTCCTTTTCAGGCGTCTAAGTTGTCCCTCTGGAATTGATCCTAACCAGTTGGGATGGTGACAGCTGGTTATCCCTATATATGCCCCTGAGTCCGTTGGTTTCCTAAAAGTCATAGTTTGGATTTGTCGATCTTCAATATAAATAGTGATATCCAGAAAATTGATTTTCATCTTACTATATTCAAATGTTAAATAAATATTCAAAGTATTATTATTTAAATAATCCATAAAATCCTTTAAAAGTTCCTCTCCTCCTCTCCAAATAAAAAAGATATCATCTATGTATCTTTTCCATGTCACCAGGTTCGCTCCGAATGGGCAGTGGTTCCAGATAACATCTTTCTCCCACTGACCCATAAAGATGTTAGCGTAACTCGGAGCGAGCCTGGTGCCCATGGCTGTGCCAACGTTTTGGAGGTAAAATGCATTGTTGAATGAAAAATAGTTATTTTGTAAAATGAATAAAACTCCCTTCTGTATAAAATCCTGTAAACCAATATCTAAGTCACTCTCACTTAATGCCAGTGATAAAGCTCTAACTCCGGTAGTATGTTCGATAATGGTGTACAGAGAGCGTACGTCCGCTGTCACCATTACCAAATCTTCTTCCCATTTGATCCTCTTTACAGCATTTAGGAAGTCCCTGGTGTCTTTCAGATGGGATGGATTCTTCACCACCAGCGGCTGTAGGAAAAAATCTAAAAATTCTGAAAGGTTGGACGTTACTGACCCTATACCCGACACAATCGGTCGTCCCGGTGGTTTAACTGGGTCTTTATGAACCTTTGGTAACACATAAATGACAGGGATAATTGGTTCCTCTATGAAAATTAATTTCTTTTCCTTTTCTTCTAATATTCCTTTATTGCTGTATTCTTCTAATAACTTTCCCAGATCTGATTTAATTCGAGCGGTCGGGTCAGATTTCAATTTCTTGTACGTGTCCCCCTCGTTTAATTGCTTGAGAATTTCGCCCTCATAATCTTCTCTAGTCATAATGACGACCCCCCCTCCCTTATCTGCCGGCTTTATGATGAGGTCTTCATTGGCTTTTAAGCTCTTGAGGGCCTTCCGTTCCTTGAAGGTAAGATTGTGTTTTGGCACTCTTGTCTGTATTTCCTGTATATCATCCATCATCAGCTTTAAAAAGGTTTCTAAAAAATTCCCACGTGTGTGTACCGGATTAAAAATTGATTTTGGTTTGAAGGGGGTATTGTTTTTATTGGGGATTTCTCTTTCGTTCTGTGTTTCATTCATTATAAAAAATTTCTTTATACTCAATTTTCTGATAAACTTTTGTAAATCTACAAACGTATTGAATTTGTTTAATGGGAGAGAGGGGGCGTATTTTAGGCCTTTTTCTAACAATGTGATTTCTTCCTTTGCCAAGACATGATTTGTTAAATTGAAGATTTTCATCTTTCCCTCTATGGTTACTTCCTTTTCAATACCTTTCTCTTTAGTATTTTCTTTATTTATTTATTTTTCTTTTATTCCTTTTCTTCTGTTTACTAATCTTGTTGCCCTTACCTCCCCTCTTTCCTCTTTTTCTTGTACTTATCTTAACGTTCTCAAACCTCTCCGCCTGGACAAAAAATGGGATGTTTCAGATTGGTCTTCCAAAGGTCTGAATCGGTTTGATTCCCCTATTTCTCTAGGGGTGCCTCCTCTCCAGTTCCTCCATCTATCCCTGTTAGATGATCTTCCATATCTTTCTCTTCTTTCAGAATAATTATTCTGTTCCCACTTCTCCCTTTCCACTCTGTCATTCCTTTGTCTATATCCATCTTCAAATCTTAAGGGTCTTAGTTTAGGATCTGTGTAGGTGTTGGTATAGGGAAGATTTCTTTTCCGTTGTCCCCTCGCATTGGGAGCTTCTCTCCTCTTCTCTTTATATGGTGGAATCAGCTTCTGATTCCTTATTTGCACCGGGGTAGTAACTACCATTTCGTCCTCTTCCTGTTCCTCTTCTTCTATATCCTCCTCTACTGATTCTGATACCTCTTCCCTAATGGTGTTTGATTTTTTGTCTCTATTAAATTTACGCACTTTTTTCTCAATAAGTGCTTTCTCATTTTTCTTAAGGTTATTTTCTATTCTTTTTTCAAAATCTTTGTATTCCTGGAGGTCTACAAAGGGACGGATTAGGGCTTTGTAATCATTTATCTCAGTCTCCAATTTGGTCAGTTCCCGCCTCCTATCTGCAATAATCAGACCTATTAGGGACAGGGAGCATGTTTTCAAAATATTCCCCCATTCAGTTTTAAAACCCTCATCTGATGATGAAAAAGTGGCACATTTCTGAATGCATAGGCCTTTCGGGATGATTTGGTGGGAAAGATATTTCTCCATTGTCACCATTTCCCACCATATCCTACTTTCCCTCAATAAAACATTTTCCAGTTTTCTCATTAGACTCTCTAAATTCTCATCTATAAGGGTGGAGGTATTTCCTTCCTCCCTAAACACGTAATCAAACGTTGTTTTACGGTTCTCCCGTAATTTGAACATAATGCAGCACAATCAATGTTCTATTAGAAGGATAAAACAATACAATATATTTAAAAAAATATAAGAACACTTCAGTGCGCAAATGACAGCAGCTGAAAGCCAGCAGTTCTCTCCTATGAGGTATCCTCCACCCCTCACCAAATAGATGGGGTTGCATGTAAGATAATAAAGCAGGAATGTATATAGTGAAGTACTGTTTAATACAAAACATATA
The DNA here is from genome assembly GCF_028390025.1 of Pseudophryne corroboree. Lineage (NCBI taxonomy): Eukaryota > Metazoa > Chordata > Amphibia > Anura > Myobatrachidae > Pseudophryne > Pseudophryne corroboree. The sequence goes on from NC_086445.1 coordinate 276,211,756, forward strand.
TACATAAATACAAATTAAACATAGGATCAGTACTTCACTATATACATTCCTGCTTTATTATCTTACATGCAACCCCATCTGTGAGATTTGAAGGGGAGTCGTAAAGAAAGAAAAACTGATACAGCGCTGGCTAAGTGTTCTCCCCAATTTTATTCTTTTACGTACACTATTTGGTGAGGGGTGGAGGATACCTCATAGGAGAGAACTGCTGGCTTTCAGCTGCTGTCATTTGCGCACTGAAGTGTTCTTATATTTTTTTAAATATATTGTATTGTTTTATCCTTCTAATAGAACATTGATTGTGCTGCATTATGTTCAAATTACGGGAGAACCGTAAAACAACGTTTGATTACGTGTTTAGGGAGGAAGGAAATACCTCCACCCTTATAGATGAGAATTTAGAGAGTCTAATGAGAAAACTGGAAAATGTTTTATTGAGGGAAAGTAGGATATGGTGGGAAATGGTGACAATGGAGAAATATCTTTCCCACCAAATCATCCCGAAAGGCCTATGCATTCAGAAATGTGCCACTTTTTCATCATCAGATGAGGGTTTTAAAACTGAATGGGGGAATATTTTGAAAACATGCTCCCTGTCCCTAATAGGTCTGATTATTGCAGATAGGAGGCGGGAACTGACCAAATTGGAGACTGAGATAAATGATTACAAAGCCCTAATCCGTCCCTTTGTAGACCTCCAGGAATACAAAGATTTTGAAAAAAGAATAGAAAATAACCTTAAGAAAAATGAGAAAGCACTTATTGAGAAAAAAGTGCGTAAATTTAATAGAGACAAAAAATCAAACACCATTAGGGAAGAGGTATCAGAATCAGTAGAGGAGGATATAGAAGAAGAGGAACAGGAAGAGGACGAAATGGTAGTTACTACCCCGGTGCAAATAAGGAATCAGAAGCTGATTCCACCATATAAAGAGAAGAGGAGAGAAGCTCCCAATGCGAGGGGACAACGGAAAAGAAATCTTCCCTATACCAACACCTACACAGATCCTAAACTAAGACCCTTAAGATTTGAAGATGGATATAGACAAAGGAATGACAGAGTGGAAAGGGAGAAGTGGGAACAGAATAATTATTCTGAAAGAAGAGAAAGATATGGAAGATCATCTAACAGGGATAGATGGAGGAACTGGAGAGGAGGCACCCCTGGAGAAATAGGGGAATCAAACCGATTCAGACCTTTGGAAGACCAATCTGAAACATCCCATTTTTTGTCCAGGCGGAGAGGTTTGAGAACGTTAAGATAAGTACAAGAAAAAGAGGAAAGAGGGGAGGTAAGGGCAACAAGATTAGTAAACAGAAGAAAAGGAATAAAAGAAAAATAAATAAAGAAAATACTAAAGAGAAAGGTATTGAAAAGGAAGTAACCATAGAGGGAAAGATGAAAATCTTCAATTTAACAAATCATGTCTTGGCAAAGGAAGAAATCACATTGTTAGAAAAAGGCCTAAAATACGCCCCCTCTCTCCCATTAAACAAATTCAATACGTTTGTAGATTTACAAAAGTTTATCAGAAAATTGAGTATAAAGACATTTTTTATAATGAATGAAACACAGAACGAAAGAGAAATCCCCAATAAAAACAATACCCCCTTCAAACCAAAATCAATTTTTAATCCGGTACACACACGTGGGAATTTTTTAGAAACCTTTTTAAAGCTGATGATGGATGATATACAGGAAATACAGACAAGAGTGCCAAAACACAATCTTACCTTCAAGGAACGGAAGGCCCTCAAGAGCTTAAAAGCCAATGAAGACCTCATCATAAAGCCGGCAGATAAGGGAGGGGGGGTCGTCATTATGACTAGAGAAGATTATGAGGGCGAAATTCTCAAGCAATTAAACGAGGGGGACACGTACAAGAAATTGAAATCTGACCCGACCGCTCGAATTAAATCAGATCTGGGAAAGTTATTAGAAGAATACAGCAATAAAGGAATATTAGAAGAAAAGGAAAAGAAATTAATTTTCATAGAGGAACCAATTATCCCTGTCATTTATGTGTTACCAAAGGTTCATAAAGACCCAGTTAAACCACCGGGACGACCGATTGTGTCGGGTATAGGGTCAGTAACGTCCAACCTTTCAGAATTTTTAGATTTTTTCCTACAGCCGCTGGTGGTGAAGAATCCATCCCATCTGAAAGACACCAGGGACTTCCTAAATGCTGTAAAGAGGATCAAATGGGAAGAAGATTTGGTAATGGTGACAGCGGACGTACGCTCTCTGTACACCATTATCGAACATACTACCGGAGTTAGAGCTTTATCACTGGCATTAAGTGAGAGTGACTTAGATATTGGTTTACAGGATTTTATACAGAAGGGAGTTTTATTCATTTTACAAAATAACTATTTTTCATTCAACAATGCATTTTACCTCCAAAACGTTGGCACAGCCATGGGCACCAGGCTCGCTCCGAGTTACGCTAACATCTTTATGGGTCAGTGGGAGAAAGATGTTATCTGGAACCACTGCCCATTCGGAGCGAACCTGGTGACATGGAAAAGATACATAGATGATATCTTTTTTATTTGGAGAGGAGGAGAGGAACTTTTAAAGGATTTTATGGATTATTTAAATAATAATACTTTGAATATTTATTTAACATTTGAATATAGTAAGATGAAAATCAATTTTCTGGATATCACTATTTATATTGAAGATCGACAAATCCAAACTATGACTTTTAGGAAACCAACGGACTCGGGGGCATATATAGGGATAACCAGCTGTCACCATCCCAACTGGTTAGGATCAATTCCAGAGGGACAACTTAGACGCCTGAAAAGGAACTGCTCTAAACCTGAAATATTTAAATCACAGGCGGAAGAAATGAAAGGAAAATTTTTGGCCTCAGGATATCAAGATAGCCAAATACAGGATGCCATCAATAAAGTTGAGGAGATAAACAGAGATACATTACTACAACAACAGACGAGTAAAAAAGAAAATAATAAATTTGAATGGGCGTTCATTACACAATTTAGCGGTCAACGAAAGAACATTGAACAAACACTCAACAAACATTGGGGAGTTTTACGAAAAGACCCAATTATTGGAGAGTTGCTACCGGGTAAACCGAAATGCATATTCAGGAAGGCTCCGAACCTGAAGTCCAATTTGGTTAAAAGCGCATTACCTCCCAAAAAACCGATGAGCACGATAAAATCTAAAGGTTTTTTCAGATGCGGGATGTGCTTAGGTTGTAGGGGCATAAAAACAGTGACAAGTAAGATCACGGAAATTTCAATAAATGAAAATAAATGATTTCATAACCTGCAACAGTTCCAATGTAGTATATGCAATAAGCTGCAGTTGTGATCTCTGGTACATTGGACGTACATCAAGACCTCTGAAAGTTCGTATTGGCGAACATTTACGAAACATCAGAAATGGACTGACAACTCATTCATTGTCTGAACATTTCAGAACACATCATCAAAGTAATATAGGAGCGATAAAAATGTTCTGTGGAATACGACATATAAAAGGATATTGGAGACGCTGTGATAAAGTTAATCAACTAGCACAGGCGGAAATGAAGGCCATTTTCGAACTAGGGACACTGAGGCCAAGGGGGTTAAACTCTGACTTTGAAGTCAAGTGGTTTTTATAAAGGGGTCTTTTAGTAACCCATAAGTCAAGGGGATAACTTACCAATGAAAAGCTTCACTGTCCTTTTATTTTCACATATTTGCTGTGTTTTAACATATGTACATCTTTTATAAAAAAAAAAAATTCAATTTTTATTATGCCTTAAGATTATAATATTTATGCAAATAATGTTGAAATCCTTGCATGTAAAAAATATACTAATTGTTATCTTACATTGTAGAGGGAGAACTGTATGTGACAGCCCATGACGTCACCGGAAGTGATGTCTCGGCTGATTGTTATAAAAATACATAAAAAAATAAACAACACAATGAATTAATGCCTCAGTGGACTTATAAGAGGGCTGGACACATACAAGGAGGATTTTATGATTCAGAAATTGTTTTTTATCATCCTGACGAAGACCGGAAGTGACGCGACGCTACAACGAGGAAGTCCCGGTCACCATGGATACCCGCAGTTGCGGACGCGATTGTCAGATGGCTACACAGGGACTTTAGACTGGGGGAATCCTGGTTACCATGGACACCACCATACACGGAAGTTCCTCCTGACATTAGACGGAGAGTCAGGAGGAACAAAAGGATTAAGAGAGGCAATTAGCATAACGATGTATGGCTGTGGAAAAACAATCTGATTGGAGCATGGACATTTAAATAGAGGGTTGAAGGGAGAGGATCAGTATCTTGACTGCACCTTGAAGAAGTCCCCAGCTAGGGGAGGAAACGCGTTGGTTTTTCCTGTGGAGGCGTTGAGCAAGTGGTGTGTCGTTGCCGGGATCCAGCAGTTACCATCTGTGTGAAGTGTGGGCTGATCCGGAGCACCCATTTTTGGGACACAAACGCTGTTGGGACTGTTTGACCACAGTTCCCATTGATCTTGGTAATTACCCATCCTATACGCCTCCTAAAGGATTGTGTCTTATCTGATCCTATGTTTAATTTGTATTTATGTATATATGTTTTGTATTAAACAGTACTTCACTATATACATTCCTGCTTTATTATCTTACATGCAACCCCATCTGTGAGATTTGAAGGGGAGTCGTAAAGAAAGAAAAACTGATACAGCGCTGGCTAAGTGTTCTCCCCAATTTTATTCTTTTACGTACACTATTTGGTGAGGGGTGGAGGATATCTCATAGGAGAGAACTGCTGGCTTTCAGCTGCTGTCATTTGCGCACTGAAGTGTTCTTATATTTTTTTTAAATACATTTGCTTAGTTTGCCTATGCCTAAGGCCGGCTCTGGCTCTGCACACACTAGTAGATCTATCTCGGTTGCGGATCTAGACTTTACTTTTAGGAGGGGGGGGGGGTTAAGAATTAATACTGTCTCCCCCCTCTCTAATCTTACTCCTACCACTTACAGTTCTGCAACTCCCATCTTCTACAAATATTGATAAAAATAAAACAAACAGAACAAATGTCCCTTCTCCGCTGTTTCTAGACCACCTTTGACCAATGAACCAGATTGGTATCCTGATGGATAAGCAGCCAGCCGCTATTGCATCTGGGAAGTGCATTTAAAACTTGTACAAGATACTTGCATTATTTCTTGCTTTGTTCTTCATCAAATTTATTTACATGTGTATATATTTAAATAATAATGAAGAGATATATATATATATATATATATATATAAACAGTCAGTGCGCAATACATTTCTCTGACGTCCTAAGTGGATGCTGGGACTCCGTAAGGACCATGGGGAATAGCGGCTCCGCAAGAGACTGGGCACAACTATAAAGAAAGCTTTAGGTCTAACTGGTGTGCACTGGCTCCTCCCACTATGACCCTCTTCCAGACTTCAGTTAGAATCTTGTGCCCGGCTGAGCTGGATGCACACTAGGGGCTCTCCTGAGCTCCTAGAAAAGAAAGTTTATGTTAGGTTTTTTATTTTCAGTGAGATCTGCTGGCAACAGACTCACTGCTACGAGGGACTAAGGGGAGAAGAAGCGAACCTACCTGACTGGAGATAGTTTGGGCTTCTTAGGCTACTGGACACCATTAGCTCCAGAGGGATCGAACACAGGACCCGACCTCGATCGTTCGGTCCCGGAGCCGCGCCGCCGTCCCCCTTATAGAGCCAGAAGCATGAAGATGGCCCTGGAAATCGGCGGCAGAAGACTTCGGTCTTCAACAAGGTAGCGCACAGCACTGCAGCTGTGCGCCATTGCTCCTCATGCACACCTCACACTCCGGTCACTGATGGGTGCAGGGCGCTGGGGGGGGGGGGGGCGCCCTGAGCAGCAATATTAACACCTTGGCTGGCAAAACATCACAATATATAGTCCCAGAGGCTATATATGTGATAAATACCCCTGCCAGAATCCATGAAAAAAGTGGGAGAAAAGTCAGCCGAAAAAGGGGCGGGGCTATCTCCCTCAGCACACTGGCGCCATTTTTCCCTCGCAGCTCCGCTGGAAGGATCGCTCCCTGGCTCGCCCCTGCAGTTTCAAGCACAAAAGGGTAAAAAAGAGAGGGGGGGGGGGGGGGGGCACTAAATTTAGGCGCAGCAAATATATGATATAAGCAGCTATAAGGGAAAACACTCAATTATAGTGTAAATCCCTGTGTTATATAGCACTCTGGTGTGTGCTGGCATACTCTCTCTCTGTCTCCCCAAAGGGCTTTGTGGGGTCCTGTCCTCTGTCAGAGCATTCCCTGTGTGTGTGCGGTGTGTCTGTACGGCTGTGTCGACATGTTTGATGAGGAGGCTTATGTGGAGGCGGAGCAGATGCCGATAAATGTGATGTCACCCCCTGCGGGGTCGACACCTGAGTGGATGGTTCTGTGGAAGGAATTACGCGACAGTGTCGACTCCTTGCATAAAAGGTTTGACGACATACCAAATATGGGACTTCCGGCTTCTCAGCCTGTACCTACCCAGGCGTCTCAAAAGCCATCAGGGGCTCTAAAACGCCCGCTACCTCAGATGGCAGACACAGATGTCGACACGGATACTGACTCCAGTGTCGACGACGATGAGACAAATGTAACTTCCAATAGGGCCACACGTTATATGATTGAGGCAATGAAAAATGTGTTGCATATTTCTGATGTTACCCCAGGTACCACAAAAATGGGTATTATGTTTGGAGAGAAAAAACTACCAGTAGTTTCTCTAACGTCCTAGTGGATGCTGGGGACTCCGAAAGGACCATGGGGAATAGCGGCTCCGCAGGAGACTGGGCACAAAGTAAAAGCTTTAGGACTAGCTGGTGTGCACTGGCTCCTCCCCCTATGACCCTCCTCCAAGCCTCAGTTAAGATTTTGTGCCCGAACGAGAAGGGTGCAATCTAGGTGGCTCTCCTGAGCTGCTTAGAGTAAAAGTTTAAATAGGTTTTTTATTTTCAGTGAGACCTGCTGGCAACAGGCTCACTGCATCGAGGGACTAAGGGGAGAAGGAGCGAACTCACCTGCGTGCAGAGTGGATTGGGCTTCTTAGGCTACTGGACATTAGCTCCAGAGGGACGATCACAGGCCCAGCCATGGATGGGTCCCGGAGCCGCGCCGCCGGCCCCCTTACAGATGCTGAAGCAAGAAGAGGTCCATAAATCGGCGGCAGAAGACTTTCCTGTCTTCATAAGGTAGCGCACAGCACTGCAGCTGTGCGCCATTGCTCTCAGCACACTTCACACTTCGGTCACTGAGGGTGCAGGACGCTGGGGGGGGGGGAAGCAATGAATTTACCTTATTTGGCAAAAAATACATCACATATAGCTCCTGGGCTATATGGATGTATTTAACCCCTGCCAGTTTTCCAGAAAAAAGCGGGAGAAGAGCCCGCCATGAAGGGGGCGGGGCCTATCTCCTCAGCACACAGCACCATTTTTCCCACACAGCTCCGCTGGTAGGAAGGCTCCCAGAATCTCCCCTGCATCCTGCAACTACAGAAAGAGGGTAAAAAAGAGAGGGGGGCACTTATTTGGCAAAATAACAGATATAAGCAGCTATAAGGGATAGACACTTATTGTAAGGTTGTCCCTATACATATATAGCGCTCTGGTGTGTGCTGGCAAACTCTCCCTCTGTCTCCCCAAGGGGCTAAGTGGGTCCTGTCCTCTCATTCCCTGTGTGTGTGCTGGGTGTCGGTACGTGTGTGTCGACATGTATGAGGAGGAAAATGATGTGGAGGCGGAGCAATTGCCTATAATGGTGATGTCACCCCCTAGGGAGTCGACACCTGAATGGATGGCCGTAATTAAGGAATTACGTGACAGTGTCGGCACGTTACAGAAAACTGTTGACGACATGAGACAGCCGGCAGCTCAGTTAGTGCCTGTCCAGGCATCTCAAACACCGTCAGGGGCTATTAAACGCCCGTTACCTCAGTGGGTCGACACGGACCCAGACACAGACACTGACTCCAGTGTCGACAGTGAAGAAACAAACGTATTTTCCAGTAGGGCCACACGTTACATGATCACGGCAATGAAGGAGGTTTTGCACATCTCTGATACTGCAAGTACCACAAAAAGGGGTATTATGTGGGGTGTGAAAAAACTACCCGTAGTTTTTCCTGAATCAGATGAATTGAATGAAGTGTGTGATGAAGCGTGGGTTACCCCCGACAAAAAACTGCTAATTTCTAAAAAATTATTGGCACTATATCCCTTCCCACCAGAGGTTAGGGCTCGTTGGGAAACACCCCCTAGGGTGGATAAGGCGCTCACACGCTTATCAAAACAAGTGGCGTTACCGTCTCCAGAAACGGCCGCCCTTAAGGAGCCAGCAGATAGGAGGCTGGAAAATATCCTTAAAAGTATATACACACGTACTGGTGTTATACTGCGACCAGCAATAGCCTCAGCCTGGATGTGCAGTGCTGGGGTGGCTTGGTCGGATTCCCTGACTGAAAATATTGATACCCTGGACAGGGACAATATATTATTGACTATAGAGCATTTAAAGGATGCATTCCTATATATGCGAGATGCACAGAGAGACATTTGCACTCTGGCATCAAGAGTAAGTGCGATGTCCATTTCTGCCAGAAGAGGATTATGGACGCGACAGTGGTCAGGGGATGCGGAGGGGAGGAGTTATTTGGGGGCGGTCTATCGGACCAGGTGGCCACGGCAACGGCTGGGAAATCCACCTTTTTACCCCAAGTCACCTCGCAGCAGAAAAAGATACCGCCTTTTCAGGCTCAGTCCTTTCGTCCCCATAAGGGCAAGCGGGCAAAAGGCCACTCATATCTGCCCCGGGGCAGAGGAAGGGGAAAAAGACTGCAACAGACAGCTTCTTCCCACAACCAGAAGCCCTCCCCCGCTTCTGCCAAGTCCTCAGCATGACGCTGGGGCCTTACAAGCGGACTCAGGCACGGTGGGGGCCCGTCTCAAGAATTTCAGCGCGCAGTGGGCTCACTCGCAGGTGGACCCCTGGATCCTGCAGGTAGTATCTCAGGGGTACAAATTGGAATTCGAGACGTCTCCCCCTCGCGGGTTCCTGAAGTCTGCTTTACCAACGTCTACCCCCGACAGGGAGGCGGTATTGGAAGCCATTCACAAGCTGTATTCCCAGCAAGTGATAATCAAGGTACCCCTCCTACAACAGGGAAAGGGGTATTACTCCACGCTGTTTGTGGTACCGAAGCCGGACGGCTCGGTGAGACCCATTTTAAATCTGAAAGCCTTGAACACTTACATAAAAAGGTTCAAGTTCAAGATGGAGTCACTCAGAGCAGTGATAGCGAATCTGGAAGAAGGGGACTACATGGTGTCTCTGGACATCAAGGATGCTTACCTCCATGTCCCAATTTGCCCTTCTCACCAAGGGTACCTCAGGTTTGTGGTACAGAACTGTCACTATCAGTTTCAGACGCTGCCATTTGGATTGTCCACGGCACCCCGGGTCTTTACCAAGGTAATGGCCGAAATGATGATTCTTCTTCGAAGAAAAGGCGTCTTAATTATCCCTTACTTGGACGATCTCCTGATAAGGGCACGGTCCAGAGAACAGTTAGAGGTCGGAGTAGCACTATCTCAAATAGTACTACGACAGTACGGATGGATTCTAAATATTCCAAAATCGCAGCTGATTCCGACGACACGTCTGCTGTTCCTAGGGATGATTCTGGACACAGTACAGAAAAAGGTGTTTCTCCCGGAAGAGAAAGCCAGGGAGTTATCCGACCTAGTCAGGAAACTCCTAAGACCAGGCCAGGTGTCAGTGCATCAGTGCACAAGGGTCCTGGGAAAGATGGTGGCTTCTTACGAAGCGATTCCATTCGGCAGATTCCACGCAAGAACTTTTCAGTTGGATCTGCTAGACAAATGGTCCGGATCGCATCTTCAAATGCATCAGCGGATAACCCTGTCTCCAAGGACAAGGGTGTCTCTCCTGTGGTGGTTACAGAGTGCTCATCTCCTAGAGGGCCGCAGATTCGGCATTCAGGATTGGGTCCTGGTGACCACGGATGCCAGCCTGAGAGGCTGGGGAGCAGTCACACAGGGAAAAAATTTCCAGGGCTTGTGGTCAAGCATGGAAACGTCACTTCACATAAATATCCTGGAACTAAGGGCCATTTACAATGCCCTAAGTCAGGCAAGGCCTCTGCTTCAGGGTCAGCCAGTATTGATCCAGTCGGACAACATCACGGCAGTCGCCCACGTAAACAGACAGGGCGGCACAAGAAGCAGGAGGGCAATGACGGAAGTGACAAGGATTCTTCGCTGGGCGGAAAATCATGTGATAGCACTGTCAGCAGTGTTCATTCCGGGAGTGGACAACTGGGAAGCAGACTTCCTCAGCAGACACGATCTTCACCCGGGGGAGTGGGTACTTCACCCAGAAGTCTTCAACATGATTGTAAACCGTTGGGAAAAACCAAAGGTGGACATGATGGCGTCTCGCCTCAACAAAAAACTGGACAGATATTGCTCCAGGTCAAGGGACCCTCAGGCAATAGCTGTGGACGCTCTGGTAACACCGTGGGTGTACCGGTCAGTGTATGTGTTCCCTCCTCTTCCTCTCATACCAAAAGTACTGAGAATCATAAGAAGGAGAGGAGTAAAGACTATACTCGTGGCTCCGGATTGGCCAAGAAGGACTTGGTACCCGGAAATTCAAGAGATGCTCACGGAAGACCCGTGGCCTCTACCTCTAAGACAGGACCTGCTCCAGCAGGGACCATGTCTGTTCCAAGACTTACCGCGGCTGCGTTTGACGGCATGGCGGTTGAACGCCGGATCCTGAAGGAAAAAGGCATTCCGGATGAAGTCATCCCTACCCTGATCAAAGCCAGGAAGGATGTAACCGTACAACATTATCACCGTATTTGGCGTAAATATGTTGCGTGGTGCGAGGCCAGGAAGGCCCCTACGGAGGAATTTCAACTGGGTCGATTCCTGCATTTCCTGCAAACAGGACTGTCTATGGGCCTCAAATTAGGGTCCATTAAGGTTCAAATTTCGGCCCTGTCGATATTCTTCCAAAAAGAACTAGCTTCTGTTCCTGAAGTTCAGACGGTTGTCAAGGGAGTACTGCATATACAGCCTCCTTTTGTGCCTCCAGTGGCACCTTGGGATCTCAATGTAGTGTTGGGATTCCTAAAATCACATTGGTTTGAACCACTCACCACTGTGGACTTGAAATATCTCACATGGAAAGTGGTAATGCTGTTAGCCCTGGCTTCAGCCAGGCGTGTATCAGAATTGGCGGCTTTATCCTATAAAAGCCCTTACCTAATTTTTCATACGGACAGGGCAGAATTGAGGACTCGTCCTCAATTTCTCCCTAAGGTGGTTTCAGCATTTCACTTAAACCAACCTATTGTGGTGCCTGCGGCTACTAGGGACTTGGAGGATTCCAAGTTGCTGGACGTAGTCAGGGCCCTGAAAATATATGTTTCCAGGACGGCTGGAGTCAGAAAATCTGACTCGCTGTTTATCCTGTATGCACCCAACAAGCTGGGTGCTCCTGCTTCTAAGCAGACGATTGCTCGTTGGATTTGTAGTACAATTCAGCTTGCACATTCTGTGGCAGGCCTGCCACAGCCAAAATCTATAAAAGCCCATTCCACACGGAAAGTGGGCTCATCTTGGGCGGCTGCCCGAGGGGTCTCGGCTTTACAACTTTGCCGAGCTGCTACTTGGTCAGGGGCAAACACGTTTGCTAAATTCTACAAATTTGATACCCTGGCTGAGGAGGACCTGGAGTTCTCTCATTCGGTGCTGCAGAGTCATCCGCACTCTCCCGCCCGTTTGGGAGCTTTGGTATAATCCCCATGGTCCTTTCGGAGTCCCCAGCATCCACTAGGACGTTAGAGAAAATAAGAATTTACTTACCGATAATTCTATTTCTCATAGTCCGTAGTGGATGCTGGGCGCCCATCCCAAGTGCGGATTGTCTGCATTACTTGTACATAGTTATTGTTACAAAAATCGGGTTATTGTTGTTGTGAGCCATCTTTTCAGAGGCTCCTTCTGTTATCATGCTGTTAACTGGGTTCAGATCACAAGTTGTACGGTGTGATTGGTGTGGCTGGTAAGAGTCTTACCCGGGATTCAAAATCCTTCCTTATTGTGTACGCTCGTCCGGGCACAGTATCCTAATTGAGGCTTGGAGGAGGGTCATAGGGGGAGGAGCCAGTGCACACCAGCTAGTCCTAAAGCTTTTACTTTGTGCCCAGTCTCCTGCGGAGCCGCTATTCCCCATGGTCCTTTCGGAGTCCCCAGCATCCACTACGGACTATGAGAAATAGAATTATCGGTAAGTAAATTCTTATTTTTTCCTCCATCTGAGGAATTAAATGAAGTGTGTGAAGAAGCGTGGGCTTCCCCCGATAAGAAACTGGTAATTTCGAAAAGGTTACTAATGGCGTACCCTTTCCCGCCAGAGGATAGGTCACGTTGGGAAACATCCCCTAGGGTGGATAAAGCACTCACACGCTTGTCAAAGAAGGTGGCACTACCGTCTCCGGATACGGCCGCCCTAAAGGAACCTGCTGATAGAAAGTAGGAGGCTATCCTGAAGTCAGTATAATACCTGTGTGCGTATATACAGAGACCAGCTATTGCTTCAGCATGGATGTGCAGTGCTGCAGCTGCGTGGTCAGATTCCCTGTCGGAAAATATTGATACCCTAGACAGGGACACTATATTGCTAACCGTAGAGCATATTAAAGACGCAGTCTTATACATGAGAGATGCACAGAGGGATATTTGCCGGCTGGCATCTAAAATAAGTGCAATGTCCATTTCTGCCAGGAGAGGGTTATGGACTCTGCAGTGGACAGGTGATGCAGATTCTAAAAGGCACATGGAAGTTTTGCCTTATAAGGGTGAGGAGTTGTTCGGGGATGGTCTCTCGGACCTCGTTTCCACAGCAACAGCTGGGAAGTCTACATTTTTACCCCATGTTCCCTCACAGCCAAAGAAAGCACCGTATTATCAGGTACAGTTCTTTCGGCCCAATAAGGGCAAGCGGGTTAAAGGCGCGTCCTTTCTGCCCAGAGGCAGAGGTAGAGGAAAAAAGCTGCAGCATACAGCCAGTTCCCAGGAGCAAAAGTCCTCCCCAGCTTCCTCTAAGTCCACCGCATGACGCTGGGGCTCCACAGGCGGAGCCAGGTACGGTGGGGGCCCGTCTCAAAAACTTCAGCAGTCAGTGGGCTCGCTCACGGGTGGATCCCTGGATCCTTCAAGTAGTATCTCAGGGGTACAAGCTGGAATTCGAGACGTCTCCCCCCCGCCGTTTCCTCAAATCTGCCTTGCCAACAACTCCCTCAGGCAGGGAGGCAGTGTTAGAGGCAATTCACAAGCTGTATTCCCAGCAGGTGATAGTCAAAGTGCCTCTACTTCAACAAGGATGGGGTTACTATTCCACAATGTTTGTGGTACCGAAACCGGACGGTTCGGTGAGACCCATTTTAAATTTGAAATCCTTGAACACATATATAAAAAAAATTCATGTTCAAGATGGAATCGCTCAGGGCGGTTATTGCAAGCCTGGACGAGGGGGATTACATGGTATCACTGGACATCAAGGATGCTTACCTGCATGTCCCCATTTACCATCCTCACCAGGAGTACCTCAGATTTGTGGTACAGGATTGTCATTACCAATTCCAGACGTTGCCGTTTGGTCTATCCACGGCTCCGAGGGTATTTACCAAGGTAATGGCCGAAATGATGATACTCCTTCGAAAGAAGGGAGTTTTAATTATCCCGTACTTGGACGATCTCCTGATAAAGGCGAGGTCCAGGGAGCAGTTGTTGGTCGGGGTAGCACTATCTCGGGAGGTGCTACAACAGCACGGCTGGATTCTAAATTTTCCAAAGTCACAGCTGGTCCCTACGACACGTCTACTGTTCCTGGGGATGGTTCTGGACACAGAACAGAAAAAAGTTTCTCCAGGAGGAGAAGGCCAAGGAGCTGTCATCTCTAGTCAGAGGCCTCCTAAAACCAAAACAGGTGTCGGTGCATCACTGCACACGGATCCAGGGAAAGATGGTAGCTTCCTACGAAGCAATTCCATTCGGCAGGTTCCATGCAAGAACCTTTCAGTGGGACCTGTTGGACAAGTGGTCCGGATCGCATCTTCAGATGCATCGGCTGATCACCCTGTCTCCGAGGACCAGGGTGTCTCTGCTGTGGTGGCTGCAAAGTGCTCATCTTCAAGAGGGCCGCAGATTCGGCATACAGGACTGGGTCCTGGTGACCACGGATGCCAGCCTTCGGGGCTGGGGGGCAGTCACACAGGGAAGAAACTTCCAAGGACTATGGTCAAGTCAGGAGACTTCCCTACACATAAATATTCTGGAACTGAGGGCCATTTACAATGCCCTAAGTCAGGCAAAACCCCCTGCTTCAAAACCAGCCGGTACTGATCCAGTCAGGCAACATCACGGCAGTCGCCCATGTAAACCGACAGGGCGGCACAAGAAGCAGGACGGCGATGGCAGAAGCCACAAGGATTCTCCGATGGGCGGAAAATCACATGTTAGCACTGTCAGCAGTGTTCATTCCGGGAGTGGACAACTGGGAAGCAGACTTCCTCAGCAGGCACGACCTCCACCCGGGAGAGTGGGGACTTCATCCGGAAGCCTTTCAACTGATTGTAAACCGTTGGGAAAAGCCACAGGTGGACATGATGGCGTCCCGCCTAAACAAAAAGCTAGAAAGATATTGCGTCAGGTCGAGAGACCCTCAGGCGATAGCTGTGGACGCTCTAGTGACACCGTGGGTGTACCGGTCGGTTTATGTGTTCCCTCCTCTTCCTCTCATACCAAAGGTACTGAGGATAATAAGGAGAAGAGGAGTAAAAATATACTCATTGTTCCGGATTGGCCAAGAAGAGCTTGGTATCCGGAACTTCAAGAAATGATCTCGGAGGACCCATGGCCTCTGCCGCTCAGACAGGACCTGCTGCAGCAGGGGCCCTGTCTGTTCCAAGAATTGCTGCGTTTGACGGCATGGCGGTTGAACACCGGATCCTGAAGGAAAAGGGCATTCCGGAGGAAGTCATTCCTACGCTGATTAAAGCTAGGAAAGAAGTTACCGCAAACCATTATCACCGCATTTGGCGAAAATATGTTGCGTGGTGTGAGGCCAGGAAGGCCCCAACGGAGGAATTTCAGCGGGGCCGTTTTCTGCACTTCCTACAGTCAGGGGTGACTATGGGCCTAAAATTGGGTTCCATTAAGGTCCAGATTTCGGCTCTATCGATTTTCTTCCAGAGAGAACTGGCTTCACTACCTGAAGTTCAGACTTTGTTAAGGGAGTGCTGCATATTCAGCCCCCTTTTGTGCCTCCAGTGGCATTTTGGGATCTCAACGTGGTGTTGGATTTCCTAAAGTCACATTGGTTTGAGCCACTTAAAACCGTGGAATTGAAATATCTCACGTGGAAAGTGGTCATGTTGTTGGCCTTGGCTTCGGCCAGGCGTGTATCAGAATTGGCGGCTTTGTCATGTAAAAGCCCTTATCTGATTTTCCATATGGATAGGGCAGAATTGAGGACTCGTCCCCAGTTTCTCCCTAAAATGGTATCAGCTTTTCATCTGAACCAACCTATCGTGGTGCCTGCGGCTACTAAAGACTTGGAGGCTTCCAAGTTGTTGGACGTAGTCAGGGCCCTGAAAATCTATGTTTCCAGGACAGCTGGAGTCAGAAAGACTGACTCGCTATTTATCCTGTATGCGCCCAACAAGTTGGGTGCACCTGCTTCAAAGCAGACTATTGCTCGCTGGATCTGTAGTACGATTCAGCTTGCACATTCTGCGGCTGGACTGCCGCATCCTAAATCAGTGAAAGCCCATTCCACGAGGAAGGTGGGCTCTTCTTGGGCGGCTGCCCGAGGGGTCTCGGCTTTACAACTTTGCCGAGCAGCTACTTGGTCGGGGTCAAACACATTTGCTAAATTCTACAAGTTTGACACCCTGGCTGAGGAGGACCTAGCGTTTGCCCATTCGGTGCTGCAGAGTCATCCGCACTCTCCCGCCCGTTTGGGAGCTTTGGTATAATCCCCATGGTCCTTACGGAGTCCCAGCATCCACTTAGGACGTCAGAGAAAATAAGAATTTACTCACCGGTAATTCTATTTCTCGTAGTCCGTAGTGGATGCTTGGCGCCCATCCCAAGTGCGCATTGTCTGCAATACTTGTATATAGTTATTGTTTAACTAAAGGGTTATTGTTGAGCCATCTGTTGAGAGGCTCAGTTGTTGTCATACTGTTAACTGGGTATTGTATCACGAGTTATACGGTGTGATTGGTGTGGCTGGTATGAGTCTTAACCGGGATTCAAAATCCTTCCTTATTGTGTCAGCTCTTCCGGGCACAGTATCCTAACTGAAGTCTGGAGGAGGGTCATAGTGGGAGGAGCCAGTGCACACCAGTTAGACCTAAAGCTTTCTTTATAGTTGTGCCGAGTCTCCTGCGGAGCCGCTATTCCCCATGGTCCTTACGGAGTCCCAGCATCCACTACGGACTACGAGAAATAGAATTACCGGTGAGTAAATTCTTATTTTTCCAACACGTGGAACCACAAGTCCCAACACTAGCAGTGTAATTTCCAAGACCGTCCACGTGTATCCAATGATTATATTCGGTCTGAGCAGCACTTAGTATCCTTCAGAACGGCGTCTCCCTTAAGCCAATATCCAAAAGGCAAACAGTGATTTCTAAAAGGAAAATAAAAAGGGGCGCCTCATAGTGCATTAATCAGTTAAAATATATTTATTCCAACGTTGTTTACAAGCACTCGGTCATAAATCACGTACCAGAAGCGGCGGTTTCAACCACCGTAGGCATAAGCATTTGACATATAGATAATGAGTGGGTAATACCACGAGCAGTAACCGTCAGCAGTCTCACCACCGTCGTTGGCTTTCACGCCAGGCCAGGCCTTTTTGCAAAACATTTTTCTCTACTTGAGACAAGGAAACTTGTGACAAATTAAAATACCCTTATCTAGAGTTGGAACTAGTTCGGTGATCTTTTTAGTGTTCTAAAGTGGGAATTCAATCCACGATAATTGATAGGCTATCAACGGAGCAATTTAATTGCTCTGGGCACCCATGAATTATTGTGTCTCTCCCGCTCACTTAGACCGGGTGGCTAGACCTGCCTAAATAGGGCACCCAAACCACACAGTTTTCACACTTTTCTGCTCGCCACTTCAGGAGGCTTGGGGCAGAAATGTGTGCCCCTAAATGATTAAAGTTACATAGCATGGAAACAGATTTATATTTTCATCAATATCCATGCTATAGTGTTGCAATAGTTTAATATATAAACATAATTACCAATTATAATATTTTTTCTATACTTATTTAGTTGCTGTAATGGGCCACTAAACCTAAATACAAGTTTATGCGGTATACAGACAAGTATATGTGATTAATTTTCTCGGCTTCTGGTAAGGCAAAGAGGGTGGTTGTAACATTGGTTCTAAACAGATATAATGTATACGTGAATCCGGTTTGGGGCTCATTGTCCGGTTCTTAATGGTATACAGTCACCTATGTCTCTTGTCAAACTGTTGACAGCAGGTCGACATTGATGATATCCACATTGTCATAACGTTGACATTTCTGTTAGGGACAAGATTTACCGAAAAAATTACTGTTGACATTACAACTATGTCGACATGTTCAATATTGACATTACAATTCTGATCACAATGAGTGTTTAAAATATATACCACACTTCTTACAAATGTAATCAACTTAAGTTACATTACCATTATAAATTTAGTGTATTTATCTACAATATATGTAAAGAAATAAAGTATTTCTCATACGTCCAAGAGGGGACTCCGTAAGGACCATGGGGTATAGACGGGATCCGCAGGAGACATGGGCACACTATAAGACTTTGAATGGGTGTGAACTGGCTCCTCCCTCTATGCCCCTCCTCCCAGACCTCAGTTAGATTCTGTGCCCAGGAGTGACTGGACACACACTAGGGGAGCTC
Organism: Pseudophryne corroboree; assembly: GCF_028390025.1. Lineage (NCBI taxonomy): Eukaryota > Metazoa > Chordata > Amphibia > Anura > Myobatrachidae > Pseudophryne > Pseudophryne corroboree. The sequence goes on from NC_086445.1 coordinate 276,229,815, forward strand.
TACTGAGTTTCTCTAAAAGACATTATTGTTAGGTTTTTTATTTTCAGAGAGACCTGCTGGCTACAGGCTCCCTGCACATCGTGGGACTGAAGGGAGAGAAGTCAGACCTACTTCTGTGAGTTAAAGGCTCTGCTTCTTAGGCTACTGGACACCATTAGCTCCAGAGGGTTCGATCACTTGGTGCGCCTAGCTGCTCGTTCCCGGAGCCGCACCGTCACCCCCCTCACAGAAGCCAGAAGAAAGAAGCCGGGTGAGTATGTGAAGATCAGAAGACTTCAGTGAAGGCAGAAGACTTCAGTAACTGGGGTACAGCGCAGCGGTCACGCTGCGCTCCATGCTGCCACACACCAACGGCACACACAGGGTCCAGGGCGCTGGGGGGGGGGGGGGGGGGAGTGCCCTGGGCAGCAAGTTACTGATGGTCTATCCACTGGCATAAGATGCATATTCGGTGCCCGGGCACCGTGTACGATAACCCCGCCAGTATATAGCAGCGGTCGCGCTGCGCGCCATTGCTCCCACACATCAACAGTTTTACAAGGGTGCAGGGGAAGTGCCCTGGGTGGCAATATATACCTCAAATAAGGCTGGCAAAGCATGTATACAGTGCATAGGCACTGTTTATGCTGGCAGGGGTCCGTATAAAGCTATTTTATTAGCGGGGCTGAAGCGCGCCGAGAAGGGGCGGGGCTTAGCCCTCACAACAGGATTCAGCGCCATTTTCTCAATATCCCCGCCAAAGGCAATGTATACAGTGCAAACGAGAGGGGGCACAGTGTTTTAGTGGTATATAGAGGAAATATAGCACTATTTTATAAATGGTCATGTATTCATTGTGTTGTGCATATATCTCTGTGTGTTCCCTGTCAGATATACCCACTATAGCATTTTAGTCCACATATGTCGACATGACCAGCTGTGGGGATCACTGTCGGCATCGCCGACGCCTGTTGGTACTTGATTCAGTAGATGCAGTATCAGCAGTTCGGTAGTTGTATGCTTGTCAAAAGTAAACACTATGGGAAACACAGTAGTATGTGGGTGACCCTGTCCGCCCCAACTGTTAGTACTGGGTGTAAATTAACATGTTGTAACTACCTTATGCCTGTGTGTGTGTGTGTGTGTGTATGTATGTATGTATGTATGTATGTATGTATGTGTGTGTATGTGTATATATATATATATATATATATATATGTATGTATGTGTATATGTATGTGTATGGTACAGTTCCATGGGCCTGTAGCTAGAGCACAGACATGGTAGTATGTGTGGGGGAGTGTTGTTAAACTTATTTATGTATACTTCCCTCGGACCCCTCGGGTTGCAAGAATGTTATTTTGCCTGGTTACTACTCCCTGCTGTCGACGAATACTAGGTTTTCTGTCGACCATAATGTATCCTGGTAGATCCACAACTGGGGCATTCAGTACATGGTCATACACATTCAGAACACATTAATGTCACTAGGGACCCGAAGGTTCCAGACAATCCGCTTATATGTAATAAAAATAATAATAATATAATAATATATATATATATGTGTGTGTGTGTAATTGTGTATTACATTATATATATATATATATATATATATATATATATATATATATATATATATATATATATATATATATATATTCATATTATGATTTATAATGAATGCTGAAGTAATAGTATTCCTTCTCATGTGCTGGTCGCTCTGTTGATAAAGCTCTAGGGGGCAGATGTATTAACCTGGAAAAGGCATAAGGAAGTGATAAACCAGTGACATGTGCAAGGTGATAAAGGCACCAGCCAGTCAGCTCCAATATGTAAATGAACAGTTAGGAGCTGATTGGCTAGTGCGTGTATCACCTTGTACATATCACTGGTTTATCACTTCCTTATGCCTTCTCCAGGTTAATGCATCTGCTCCTAGGTCGGCCGTGACGAGTTGGTCTCAGATCCTCTCAAGGAGTCCGAATGTTTATTCTTTTCCCGCCGCGGATAGAATACTGCGAAAGTCAACTCCTGGTCGACACGGGGCCCTGTCGCAAAGGATCGTATACAGGAAGCTAAGTGATATTTTATTTCTATGCTTTGGGTTTATTTGCATTGCATGCACATGAGGGAGTGTTTATATTCGGAAAGGCATCCGATAGAATTACCCTAAAGAGAGAGGGGATTTTCCTTATGTTGGTTCTTCTCTATAACATCGCGGCAGGCTGCCGTACGTATACAGGAGGTGTGGCCGGGGGAATGCTGAGGCTGACTCCGATAGATACTGGAGTTTTTCCCTGGGACGGTGTACCGCTCTTTGGGGATGCCTCAGTTCAGTCAATCTCAGTGGATACTGCTGGTAAATCTAACTTCGTGAGTTAGTCTCCTTCACAACGGTTGGTGACGCATTCTTTTGTGGGATGCGGTTGTTTTAACCGGTTCGATACCGTTCTTTTTTTCCTTTTCTGTGCAGACAGTGGAAGGTGAAAATGTAAGAGTTCTGCAGCTTTGTTAGGTTCGCAGAAGCGGATGTCTTTTTCTGTTTCTACCACATCCACCACATGTCGCTGAGTCTGTCTGGCTGGAGCCCACTCCGGTGGGAACTCGTCTACTACTTTTCATTCAGTCCGGGAATAGACTAGGACCTGTGAGTTAATTATAGAATCCAAAGGGGGACATTCTGGCGTTACAGATGTTTCCCCTCACTGATTTTTCTGATAGAACTTGCCGTTTCCCCTCTGGAAGGGGAGGTAGTACGCGACGCCATACCAGAGGTGCGTCAGGTTCAGGGCATTGTCCTGCTGTCCCTGTTTAAAAAAAAATAAGAGTAGAGGTTTAAATGCGTTGTTCTCCGTATTCAGATTACCTGGGTGGATATCCAGGATTGTCTTTGCCATTTCACCGGAGTAATGGCAGTGGGATGGTATTCTTTCGATAGTAAGAGCCGTTGTTGTTCTGTACTGGGACACTCTCCTGATTAAGGCGAGGTCAAGACACAAGTGGTGCAAATCGTTGTTTTCTCTCTGACTGTTCTTCAACACAGGGGAAGGCTGTTATTTCCAACGACGCAGGCGTCGGAGGTGGGTATCAGAGTAGATACGGAACGGTTGAAGTTCTGTGTGTTCCTGTGGAAAGAGGTCTGAGGATCCGGAGTCGGATCAATTTTGCAGTGACAATCCATCAATATGTTCCGTTGATGAAGAAGATCGGTGCGGCCTAAGAGGCCTTTTCGGTGAACAGGTGTGGTTTTCACGGGGCCAGTTGGAAATGTGGTCCGGGTCTCACCTGCGCATGCGCCGGAATATAATCCTAATGGACAGGTTTTCGCTCCTGTGGTGTCGGCTCAGTTCTCACCTCCTAGAGGGACGAAGGTTCGGAATCCAGGATGAGATCCTGGTGTCCATGCATGCAGATCTCCGAGACTGGGAAGCAGTCCTTGCAAAGGAAGTATTTCCAGAGGAAAAGGTTGAGCTGGGAAGCTTGTCTGCAATAAGCTTTCTTGAATTAAGAGCTATTTCTCTAACGTCCTTGAGGATGCTGGGACTCCGTAAGGACCATGGGGAATAGACGGGCTCCGCAGGAGATAGGGCACTTTAAGAAAGCTTTGGACTCTGGGTGTGCACTGGCTCCTCCCTCTATGCCCCTCCTCCAGACCTCAGTTTTACACTGTGCCCAGAGCAAGATAGGTGCACTGCAGAGAGCTCTCCAGAGTTCTCTGCCTAGAAGCATTTTTGTTTTGATTTTTTTTTCTTTCTACCTTTTATTACTTTTTCACAGGGAGCACTGCTGGCAACAGGCTCCCTGCATCGAGGGACTGAGGAGAGAGGAGCAGACCTTCTTGTCAAAGATAGGCTCTGCTTCCTCGGCTACTGGACACCATTAGCTCCAGAGGGGGTGAACGCAGGTTCTTACTGGGCGTCCACCCCCGGAGCCGCGCAGCCGTTCTCCTCACAGAGCTAGAAGTACAGAAGATAGAAGTCGTCAGGCGGCAGAAGCCTTCAGCTTCACTGAGGTAACGCACAGCACTGCAGCTGTGCGTCATTGCTCCCATACACCTCACATACTCCGGTCACTGTAAGGGTGCAGGGCGCAAGGGGGGGCGCCCTGGGCAGCAATATAAACCTCTGCATGGCAAAAAGACTATATACATGTACAGGTGGGCTCTGTACATGTATGTAAAAGAGCCCCCGCCATATTTTACTAAGTTTGAGCAGGACAGAAGCCCACCGCCGAGGGGGCGGGGCTTCTCCCTCAGCACTCACCAGCGCCATTTTCTCTCCACAGCACTGCTGAGAGGAAGCTCCCCGGACTCTCCCCTGCTTACAGACGGTGAAAGGGTGCTTAAAAGAGAGGGGGGGGGGGCACATAATTGGTGGTTTACATATTATACAGCGCTGCTGGGGAAAAACATTTTGTGTTGGTCTCCAGGGTTATTGCGCTGGGGTGTGTGCTGGCATACTCTTTCTGTCTCTCCAAAGTGCCTTGACAGGGATACTGTCTTCAGGAAAGGGGTTCCCTGTGTGTGTGTGTGAAGTGTGTCGACATGTTTGACAAGGAAGGCTCGCTTAATGTGGAGGGGGAGTGCTTGAATGTCAGGTCGCTGTCGGCAACGCCGACACCGTAATGCGTGGATATGCTGAATGTCTTGAATGCAAATGTCAATCTATTGCATAAAAGATTAGACAAGGCAGAAGCTAGGGATCAGTCGGGTAGCCAGTCCATGCCTGTCCCTGGGGCGCCAGGTCCTTCGGGGTCTCAGAAGCGCACCATATCCTAGATCGATGACACAGATACCGACACAGATACTGACTCTAGTGTCGACTATGAAGATGCAAGCTTACAGCCGAAGGTGGCTAAGGGTATACGGTACATGATTATTGCCATTAAAGAGGTTTTGCATATTACTGAGGAACCCCCTGTCCCTGACACGAGAGTACACATATATAAAGGGAAAAAGCCTGAAGTCACTTTTCCATCCTCATTTGAATTAAGTGACTTGTGCGAAAAGGCTTGGGAATCTCCGGATAGGAGACCACAAGTTCCGAAAAGGATTCTCATGGCATATCCTTTTCCACAAACTGATAGGATACGCTGGGAATCTTCGCCAAAAGTTGACAAGGCGCTGACACGTTTGTCCAAAAAGGTGGCACTGCCTTCTCAGGATACGGCTTCCCTCAAGGAACCTGCTGATCGCAGGCAGGAAATTACCTTAATGCACATTTACAATCATTCCGGTACTATTGCTCGACCGGCTATGGCGTCGGCCTGGGTTTGTAGTGCGGTTGTGGCATGGGCAGATTTCTTATCTACGGAAATTGACACCTCAGATAGGGACGCCATTCAAATGACCATAGAGCATATCAGAGATGCTGCCTTGTATATGAGGGATGCTCAGAGAGACATTTGTTTATTAAGCTCCAGAATAAATGCTATGTCTATTTCTGCTAGGCGGCTCTTGTGGACCCGACAGTGGACGGGAGATGCCGATTCAAAGCGGCATATGGAGTCCTTGCCTTACAAAGGGGTGGAGTTGTTTGGAGACGGACTCTCGGATCTTGTCTCTACGGCTACGGCTGGTAAGTCGAATTTCTTACCTTATGTCCCCCCGCAGCATACAAAAAAGGCACCTCATTATCAAATGCAGTCCTTTCGTTCCAATAAAAAAAAAGAAGGTACGTGGATCATCCTTGGTTGCCAGAGGGAAAGGCAGGGGGAAAAAGCTGCACACGGCTAGTTCCCAAGAGCAGAAGTCCTCCCCTGCGTCTGCAAAGTCCACCGCATGACGCTGGGGCTTTCCGAGGGGAGGCAGATCTGGTGGGGGCTCGTCTTCGGTTTTTCAGCCACGTCTGGGTTCACTCGCAGGTGGATCCCTGGGCATTAGAGATTGTTTCTCAGGCATACAGGCTCTGCCGGCTTCCCCGTCAGAGAGGGAGCTAGTGTTGGCAGCAATCCAAAAATTGTATATTCAACAGGTGATTGTCACAGTTCCTCATCTCCAGCAAAGAGTTTGTGGTCCCGAAACCAGACGGTTCGGTCAGACCCATTTTAAACCTGAAATCTCTGAACCTGTACTTGAAGAGGTTCAAGTTCAAAATGGAATCACTCAGGGCGGTCATCGCCAGCCTGGAGGGGGGGTATTGGATGGTGTCCCTGGACATAAAGGATGCTTACCTTCATGTTCCGATATTCCCCCCGCATCAGGCGTTCCTGAGATTTGCAGTGCAGGACTGTCACTACCAATTTCAGATGTTGCCGTTTGGGCTTTCCACGGCCCCGAGAATTTTCACCAAGGTAATGGCGGAAATGATGGTGCTCCTGCGCAGGCAGGGGGTCACAATTATCCCATACTTGGACGATCTCCTCATAAAGGCGAGATCTCGGGAGAGGTTGCTGGACAGCGTGTCTCTGTCCATGAAGACATTGCAGATACACGGCTGGATTCTCAATATACCAAAGTCCCAGCTAGTCCCTACAACGCGTCTGACCTTTTTGGGGCTGATTCTAGACACAGACCAGAAAAAGGTTTTTCTTCCGATCAAAAAGGTTCAGGAACTCATAGCCATGGTCAGGAACCTATTAAAACCAAAAAAGGTTTCAGTGCATCATTGCACGCGGGTCCTGGGGAAGATGGTGGCTTCATACGAGGCCATCCCTTTCGGCAGGTTCCATGCGAGGACTTTTCAATGGGACCTCTTGGACAAGTGGTCCAGGGCCCATTTACAAATGCATCAAAGGATCACCCTGTCTCCCAAGATCAGGGTATCTCTCCTGTGGTGGCTGAACAGTGCTCACCTACTAGAAGGTCGCAGGTTCGGCATTCTGGACTGGGTCCTGGTGACCACGGACGCAAGCCTTCGAGGCTGGGGAGCAGTGACACTGGGAAGAAATTTCCAAGGTCTCTGGTCAAGCCTAGAGTCTTGTCTCCACATCAACGTCCTGGAGTTGAGGGCCATATACAACGCCCTGCGTCAAGCGGAGGAATTGCTTCGGAGAAAACCAGTTCTGATTCAGTCAGACAATGTCACGGCAGTGGCTCATATAAACCGCTAAGGCGGAACAAGGAGCAGAATGGCCATGGCAGAAGCGACCAGGATTCTACGCTGGGTGGAAGGCCATGTAAGCGAGCTGTCAGCGGTGTTCATCCCGGGGGTGGACAACTGGGAGGCGGACTTCCTCAGCAGGCACGACCTGCATCCGGGAGAGTGGGGACTTGATCAAGAAGTCTTCGCACAGATCACGGATTGTTGGGGACTGCCTCAAATCGACATGATGGCATCCCGTCTCAACAAAAAGCTAAAGCGGTATTGCGCCAGGTCAAGGGACCATCAGGCGGTAGCGGTAGACGCTCTGGTGACACCTTGGGTGTTCAGATCGGTCTATGTGTTTCCTCCTCTTCTTCTCATACCCAAGGTGTTGAGAATAATACGAAGAAGCAGGGTCAGAACAATACTCATTGTTCCGGATTGGCCACGGAGGACTTGGTATCCGGAGCGCAAGAGTTGCTCGCTGGGGATCTGTGGCCTCTTCCTCTAAGGCAGGACCTGCTGCGGCAGGGGCCCTGTCTGTTCCAAGACTTACCGCGGCTGCGTTTGACGGCATAGCGGTTGAACGCCGGATCCTAGCGGAAAAAGGGATTCCGGAGGAAGTCATTCCTACCCTGATCAAGGCTAGGAAAGACGTGACGTTAAAACATTATCACCGTATATGGCGGAAATATGTTTCTTGGTGTGAGGCCAGAGCTGCTCCTACGGAGGAGTTCCATTTGGGCCGTCTACTTCACTTCCTTCAAACAGGAGTGACTTTGGGCCTAAAATTAGGGTCCATAAAGGTCCAGATTTCGGCCTTATCCATTTTCTTTCAAAGAGAATTGGCCTCTATTCCTGAAGTACAGACCTTTGTGAAGGGGGTGCTGCATATTCAGCCTCCCTTTGTGCCTTCGGTGGCGCCTTGGGATCTTAACGTGGTGTTACGTTTCCTCAAGTCACCTTGGTTTGAACCACTCAAAACTGTTGAGTTGAAATACCTCACGTGGAAAGTGGTCATGTTGGTGGCGTTAGCTTCGGCAAGACGTGTTTCCGAATTGGCGGCTTTATCACATAAAAGCCCATACTTGGTTTCTCACGTGGATAGGGCAGAGTTGAGGACTCGCCCTCACTTTCTGCCAAAAGTGGTCTCATCTTTTCTTGTGAACCAACCTATTGTCGTGCCTGTGGCTACACGGGACTTGGAGGATTTCGAGTCCCTGGATGTAGTCAGGGCTTTGAAGATTTATGTGACAAGAACGGCTAGAATCGGGAAGACTGAAGCTTTGTTAGTTCTGTATGCGGCCAACAAGGTTGGCGCTCCTGCTTCAAAGCAGACTATTGCTCGCTGGATCTGTAACACGATTCAGCAGGCGCATTCTACGGCAGGATTGCTGTTACCGAAATCGGTTAAGGCCCACTTCACTAGGAAAGTGGGCTCTTCTTGGGCGGCTGCCCGAGGGGTCTCGGCATTACAGTTGTGCCGAGCAGCTACTTGGTCGGGGACAAACACCTTTGCAAAGTTCTATAAGTTTGATACCCTGGCTGAGGAGGACCTCCTGTTTGCTCAATCGGTGCTGCAGAGTCATCCGCACTCTCCCGCCCGTTTGGGAGCTTTGGTATAATCCCCATGGTCCTTACGGAGTCCCAGCATCCCCAAGGACGTTAGAGAAAATAAGATTTTACTTACCGGTAAATCCATTTCTCGTAGTCCGTAGAGGATGCTGGGCGCCCGTCCCATGTGCGGACTTCTTCTGCAAGACTTGTATATAGTTGTTGCTTACATAAGGGTTATGTTATAGTTTTTTGGTGGAACCGTGGCTATTATGTTGTTCATACTGTTAACTGGGTAAGTTTATCACAAGTTATACGGTGTGATTGGTGTGGCTGGTATGGATCTCGCCCTTAGATTTACAAAAATATTTCCTCGTACTGTCCATCTCCTCTGGGCACAGTTTCCCTAACTGATGTCTGGAGGAGGGGCATAGAGGGAGGAGCCAGTGCACACCCAGAGTCAAAAGCTTTCTTAAAGTGCCCTATCTCCTGCGGAGCCCGTCTATTCCCCATGGTCCTTACGGAGTCCCAGCATCCTCTACGGACTACGAGAAATAGATTTACCGGTAAGTAAAATCTTATTTTTCAATGAACATATGCTTCGTGATCTGCCCGTGTTAATTCTGTCGGAAGACTTGACAGCAGTGGTGTAAGTAAGCCGCTAGGGCAGAACAAGGAGCAAAGCGGCAATAGCAGATGCCGAAAAAGTTTTCCGCTGGGTGGAATGACTGGTAAACGCTATATTAGCAGTCTTCGTTCCGGATGTGAACGTCGGAGAAATAGATTCCTCTGCAGACGCGATCTCCTTCCGGGAGAAATACGATCGTCATCGAGAAGTTTTTCACTGAAGCGACAAGTCGTTGGGGGTGCCTCAATTGGACATGTTGGCGTCTCGTCTCAACGAGAGATCTCGGAGATATTGTTCCTGGTCAGAGGACACTCAAGCTATAGCAGTGGACGTCCTCAGGTCACCTTGGGTGTTTTCAGTTGGTCTATGTGTCCCCTCCGTTTTCACTCTTCTGAAGGTGCTAAACGTAAGAAGAACAAAGGTTCAGGTGATCCTCATTGTTCCGGTCTAAACAAGGAGGGCTTGGTATCCAGTTCTTCAGGATTTGCTCATAGAAGATCCCTGGCCTCTTCCTCTATGTGAGGAGCTTTTACAACAAGATCCGGACGTGTATCAAAACTTACAGCGGCTGCGTTTGACGGCGTGGCGGTTGAACGCCATATCCTAACCAGAAAGGATATTCCCAGGAAGTCGTTTCCACACTTCTTCGGGCTAGAAAAGAAGTAACGGAAAATCCTTACCACCATGTTTGGAGAAAATGTTTGTCTTGGTGTGAATCCAAGAAGGCTACTACAGAAGTTTTCAGCTGGGTCGTTCTTCTCCATTCTTTGCAGGCAGGTGTGGGTGCAGGCCTAAAGTTAGGCTCCATTTCAGTGCGGTTTTGGCCTTGTAAATTTTTCTTTCGAGAGAATTGCCAACCTTTCCAGAAGTTCGGACCTTCGTGGAAGGTGTACTGCACATCCAACCTCCACTTGTGCCCCCATTGGCACCGTGGGATCTTGACGTGGTGTTTCGTTTTCTTGTGTCAAAATGTTTGGAACCTTTATGAAAGGTTGTGTTAAAGTTTCTCTCTTGGAGAGTGGTCATGCTTTTGGCTTTGGCGTCCGCAGGACGGATGTCGGAAGTAGCGGCTGGGTCTCACAAGAGCCCCTGTTTGATCTTCCAGGTGGATAGAGCGGAATTGAGAACTCTGATAATAGTTCTGAAAAAAAGTAGTTTTGGTGTTTCGTAGAAACCTGCCTATTTGATGCCTGTGGTTGCTTAAGCATTGGCTGATTCAAGGTCTCTCGATGTAGTCAGGGCTTTGAATATTTATGTCGCCAATTTGGCTCAGATTGGGGAAACAGAGGCTCTGTTTGTCCGGTATGCCCCAGCGTGATTGGGGCGCCTGCGTCTCTGCAGTCTGTTATACGCTAGATCTGTGATACGATTTGGCGTGCTCGTTCTACGGCTGGATTGCCGTTACCGAAGTCGGTGGTGACCCATTCTACTAGGAAGATGGGCTCTTCTTGGGCGGATGCCCGAGGAGTCTCGCCGGTTCAACTTTGCCGAGCGGATACTTCGTCGGGTTCAAACACTTTGGCTAAGCTATACAAGTTTGATACCCTGGCTGATGGGGACCTCATGTGTGCTCAATCGGTGCTGCAGAGTCGTTCGCACTCACCCGCCCGGTCTGGAGCTTTGGTATAAACCCCATGGTCCTTACGGAGTCCCCAGCATCCTCTAGGATAGGGGTGGGCAAAATACGTCCCGCGGGCCGGATGCGGCCCGCAAACCGATCCTGACCGGCCCACTGCTTCCCACCAGCATGCAATGACAAGCGGCCCGACTGACTGAGCTGCTTGTCATTGCCCTGCAGTACTCCAAGCTGCCGGCGCCTGTCTCCCCTGCTGCTGCTGCTGCACGGCGCCTGACACACATCCTCCAGAGTCCCCATTGACAAAGGCAGCGATCAGACAAAAAGGGGGCGGAGCTATGCGGAGACGAGGGGCGGGGCTACGTGGGGCTTTAGGGGGCGGAGCTACAAAAGCCACTGCTACAGATCCATCCTTCCTGCCACTGCTAGCCAGACACAGGGGGTCATTCCGAGTTGTTCGCTCGTTATTTTTTTTCCGCAACGGAGCGATTAGTCGCTAATGCGCATGCGCAATGTCCGCAGTGCGACTGCGCAAGTAAATTTGCTATGCAGTTAGGAATTTTACTCACGGCATTACAAGGTTTTTTTCTTCGTTCTGGAGATCGTAATGTGATTGACAGGAAGTGGGTGTTTCTGGGCGGAAACTGGCCGTTTTATGGGAGTGTGTGAAAAAACGCTACCGTTTCTGGGAAAAACGCGGGAGTGGCTGGAGAAACGGAGGAGTGTCTGGGCGAACGCTGGGTGTGTTTGTGACGTCAAACCAGGAACGACAAGCACTGAACTGATCGTACTGGCAGAGTAAGTCTCGAGCTACTTAGAAACTGCACAGAGAAGTCTTTTCGCAATATTGCGAATCTTTCGTTCGCAATTTTGATAAGCTAAGATTCACTCCCAGTAGGTGGCGGCTTAGCGTGTGCAAAGCTGCTAAAAGCAGCTTGCGAGCGAACAACTCGGAATGAGGGCCACAGATCAGTAAGTTAATGGAAAAAGTGAGGGAAAGAAAGTGTATTTGTGTGTGTGTGTGTGTGTGTGTGTGTGTGTGTGTGTGTATATATATATATGAGAGAGTGTGTGTATATGTTTGTGTGTGCGGGCAGTGGCGTCAGACTGTTTTTAGGTTAGGGGGGAGATCTTTAACGCTTGCTGTACCACCATACAACCCCCCCCCCCTCCCCTGGAGTCTTTCACCGTGTCACCCCCCATGTTCTGTCACTAAGTCACCCCCCCGTGTTACTGTGTCACCCCCGTGTTCTGTCACCGTGACACCCCCCCACGTTCTGTTACTGTCACCCCCGTGTTCTGCCACTGAGTCAGCCCCCCCATGTTCTATCACGGTGTCATCCCCCCCCCGTGTTCTGTCACTGTGTCACCCCCGTGTTCTGTCACTAAGTCACCCCACCGTGTTGTTACCGTGTCACCTCCCATGTTCTGTCACTGTGTCACCCCCCCCGTGTTCTGTCACTGTGTCACCCCCCGTGTTCTGTCACTGTGTCACCCCCCCGTGTTCTGTCACTGTGTCACCCCCCCGTGTTCTGTCACTGTCACCCCCCCGTGTTCTGTCACTGTCACCCCCCCCGTGTTCTGTCACTGTCACCCCCCCCGTGTTCTGTCACTGTCACCCCCCCGTGTTCCGTCACTGTCACCCCCCCCGTGTTCCGTCACTGTCACCCCCCCCGTGTTCCGTCACTGTCACCCCCCCGTGTTCTGTCACTGTGTCACCCCCCCGTGTCCTGTCACCCCCCCTGCGTTCTGTCACCGTGTCACCCCCCCTGCGTTCTGTCACCGTGTCACCCCCCCTGCGTTCTGTCACCGTGTCACCCCCCCTGCGTTCTGTCACCGTGTCACCCCCCCTGCGTTCTGTCACCGTGTCACCCCCCCCTGCGTTCTGTCACCGTGTCACCCCCCCTGCGTTCTGTCACCGTGTCACCCCCCCCTGCGTTCTGTCACTGTCACCCCCCCGCGTTCTGTCACTGTCACCCCCCCCCGCGTTCTGTCACTGTCACCCCCCCGCGTTCTGTCACTGTCACCCCCCCGCGTTCTGTCACTGTCACCCCCCCGCGTTCTGTCACTGTCACCCCCCCGCGTTCTGTCACTGTCACCCCCCCGCGTTCTGTCACTGTCACCCCCCCGCGTTCTGTCACTGTCACCCCGCGTTCTGTCATTGTCACCCCCCCTGCGTTCTGTCACTGTCACCCCCCCCCGCGTTCTGTCACTGTCACCCCCCCCGCGTTCTGTCACTGTCACCCCTTCCCCCGCGTTCTGTCACTGTCACCCCCCCCCCCCCCGCGTTCTGTCACTGTCACCCCCCCCCCCGCGTTCTGTCACTGTCACCCCCCCCCCCCCGCGTTCTGTCACTGTCACCCCCCCCCCCCGCGATCTGGCACTGTCACTTCCCCCCGCGTTCTGTCACTCCCCCCCGCGTTCTGTCACCCCCCCCCCGCGTTCTGTCACTGTCACCCCCCCCGCGTTCTGTCACTGTCACCCCCCCCGCGTTCTGTCACTGTCACCCCCCCCCGCGTTCTGTCACTGTCACCCCCCCCGCGTTCTGTCACTGTCACCCCCCCCCGCGTTCTGTCACTGTCACCCCCCCCCCCGCGTTCTGTCACTGTCACCCCCCCCCGCGTTCTGTCACTGTCACCCCCCCCCCGCGTTCTGTCACTGCCACCCCCCCCCCCGCGTTCTGTCACTGCCACCCCCCCCCCCGCGTTCTGTCACCCCCCCCCCGCGTTCTGTCACTGTCACCCCCCCCCCCGCATTCTGTCACTGTCACCCCCCCCGCGTTCTGTCACTGTCACCCCCCCCCCCCCGCGCGTTCTGGCACTGTCACCCCCCCCCCCCCCCGCGTTCTGGCACTGTCACCCCCCCCGCGTTCTGGCACTGTCACCCCCCCCCGCGTTCTTTCACTGTCACCCCCCCCGCGTTCTTTCACTGTCACCCCCCCCCCGCGTTCTGTCACTGTCACCCCCCCCCCGCGTTCTGTCACTGTCACCCCCCTCCGCGTTCTGTCACTGTCACCCCCCTCCGCGTTCTGTCACTGTCACCCCCCTCCGCGTTCTGTCACTGTCACCCCCCTCCGCGTTCTGTCACTGTGTCACCCCCCCGCGTTCTGTCACTGTGTCACCCCCCCGCGTTCTGTCACTGTGTCACCCCCCCGCGTTCTGTCACTGTGTCACCCCCCGCGTTCTGTCACTGTGTCACCCCCCCGCGTTCTGTCACTCCCCCGCGTTCTGTCACTGTGTCACCCCCCGCGTTCTGTCACTGTGTCACCCCCCCGCGTTCTGTCACTGTGTCACCCCCCGCGTTCTGTCACTGTGTCACCCCCCCGCGTTCTGTCACTGTGTCACCCCCCCGCGTTCTGTCACTGTGTCACCCCCCCGCGTTCTGTCACTGTGTCACCCCCCCGCGTTCTGTCACTGTGTCACCCCCCCGCGTTCTGTCACTGTGTCACCCCCCCGCGTTCTGTCACTGTGTCACCCCCCCGGGTTCTGTCACTGTCACCCCCCCGCGTTCTGTCACTGTCACCCCCCCGCGTTCTGTCACTGTCACCCCCCCGCGTTCTGTCACTGTCACCCCCCCGCGTTCTGTCACTGTCACCCCCCCGCGTTCTGTCACCCCCCCGCGTTCTGTCACTGTCACCCCCCCCGCGTTCTGTCACTGTCACCCCCCCCGCCTTCTGTCACTGTCACCCCCCCGCGTTCTGTCACTGTCACCCCCCCGCGTTCTGTCACTGTCACCCCCCCCGCGTTCTGTCACTGTCACCCCCCCGCGTTCTGTCACTGTCACCCCCCCGCGTTCTGTCACTGTCACCCCCCCGCGTTCTGTCACTGTCACCCCCCCCGCGTTCTGTCACTGTCACCCCCCCGCGTTCTGTCACTGTCACCCCCCCGCGTTCTGTCACTGTCACCCCCCCGCGTTCTGTCACTGTCACCCCCCCGCGTTCTGTCACTGTCACCCCCCCGCGTTCTGTCACTGTCACCCCCCCGCGTTCTGTCACTGTCACCCCCCCGCGTTCTGTCACTGTCACCCCCCCGCGTTCTGTCACTGTCACCCCCCCGCGTTCTGTCACTGTCACCCCCCCGCGTTCTGTCACTGTCACCCCCCCGCGTTCTGTCACTGTCACCCCCCCGCGTTCTGTCACTGTCACCCCCCCCGCGTTCTGTCACTGTCACCCCCCCGCGTTCTGTCACTGTCACCCCCCCCGCGTTCTGTCACTGTCACCCCCCCGCGTTCTGTCACTGTCACCCCCCCGCGTTCTGTCACTGTCACCCCCCCGCGTTCTGTCACTGTCACCCCCCCGCGTTCTGTCACTGTCACCCCCCCGCGTTCTGTCACTGTCACCCCCCCGCGTTCTGTCACTGTCACCCCCCCGCGTTCTGTCACTGTCACCCCCCCGCGTTCTGTCACTGTCACCCCCCCGCGCCGCGTTCTGTCACTGTCACCCCCCCGCGTTCTGTCACTGTCACCCCCCGCGTTCTGTCACTGTCACCCCCCCGCGTTCTGTCACTGTCACCCCCCCGCGTTCTTCCTGTCACCCCCCCGCGTTCTGTCACCCCCCCGCGTTCTGTCACCCCCCCGCGTTCTGTCACCCCCCCGCGTTCTGTCACCCCCCCGCGTTCTGTCACCCCCCCGCGTTCTGTCACCCCCCCGCGTTCTGTCACCCCCCCGCGTTCTGTCACCCCCCCGCGTTCTGTCACCCCCCCCGCGTTCTGTCACTGTGTCACCCCCCCCCCGCGTTCTGTCACTGTGTCACCCCCCCCCCGCGTTCTGTCACTGTGTCACCCCCCCCGCGTTCTGTCACTGTGTCACCCCCCCCGCGTTCTGTCACTGTGTCACCCCCCCCGCGTTCTGTCACTGTGTCACCCCCCCGGCGTTCTGTCACTGTGTCACCCCCCCGCGTTCTGTCACTGTGTCACCCCCCCGCGTTCTGTCACTGCGTCACCACCCCCCGCGTTCTGTCACTGCGTCACCCCCCCCCCGCGTTCTGTCACTGCGTCACCCCCCCCCCGCGTTCTGTCACTGCGTCACCCCCCCCCCCGCGTTCTGTCACTGCGTCACCCCCCCCGCGTTCTGTCACTGCGTCACCCCCCCCGCGTTCTGTCACTGCGTCACCCCCCCCCGCGTTCTGTCACTGCGTCACCCCCCCCGCGTTCTGTCACTGCGTCACCCCCCCCCGCGTTCTGTCACTGCGTCACCCCCCCCGCGTTCTGTCACTGTGTCACCCCCCCCCGCGTTCTGTCACTGTCACCCCCCCCCCGCGTTCTGTCACTGTGTCACCCCCCCCCCGCGTTCTGTCACTGTCACCCCCCCCCCGCGTTCTGTCACCCCCCGCGTTCTGTCACCCCCCCCCGCGTTCTGTCACCCCCCCCGCGTTCTGTCACCCCCCCCCGCGTTCTGTCACCCCCCCCCGCGTTCTGTCACCCCCCCCCGCGTTCTGTCACCCCCCCCCGCGTTCTGTCACCCCCCCCGCGTTCTGTCACCCCCCCCGCGTTCTGTCACCCCCCCCCGCGTTCTGTCACCCCCCCCCGCGTTCTGTCACCCCCCCCGCGTTCTGTCACCCCCCCCGCGTTCTGTCACCCCCCGCGTTCTGTCACCCCCCCGCGTTCTGTCACCGTGTCACCCCCCCCGCGTTCTGTCACCCCCCCGTGTTCTGTCACCGTGTCACCGCCCCCCCCCCCGCGTTGTGTCACCGCCCCCCCGCGTTCTGTCACCGTGTCACCGCCCCCCCCCGCATTCTGTCCTTGTGTCACCGCCCCCCCCCCCGCGTTCTGTCCTTGTGTCACCGCCCCCCCCCGCGTTCTGTCCTTGTGTCACCGCCCCCCCCCCCGCGTTCTGTCCTTGTGTCACCGCCCCCCCCCCCCGCGTTCTGTCCTTGTGTCACCGCCCCCCCCCCGCGTTCTGTCCTTGTGTCACCGCCCCCCCCGCGCGTTCTGTCCTTGTGTCACCGCCCCCCCCCGCGCGTTCTGTCCTTGTGTCACCGCCCCCCCCGCGCGTTCTGTCCTTGTGTCACCGCCCCCCCGCGCGTTCTGTCCTTGTGTCACCGCCCCCCCGCGCGTTCTGTCCTTGTGTCACCGCCCCCCCGCGCGTTCTGTCCTTGTGTCACCGCCCCCCCGCGTTCTGTCCTTGTGTCACCGCCCCCCGCGTTCTGTCACCCCCCCCCCCGCGTTCTGTCACTGTCACCCCCCCCCCCCCCCCCCCCCGCGTTCTGTCACTGTGTCACACCTTTCCCCAGGGGCCATAAGACACTGGATTATTTGCTTGCTGTGCAATGATTGTCCCAAATAAAATGTTAATGTGTAAAAAGGGGACTCTACCTGCTGTAATGTGTAAAAGGGGGCTCTACCTTCCGTAATGTGTAAAAGGGGGCTCTACCTTCCGTAATGTGTAAAAGGGGGCTCTACCTGCTGTAATGTGTAAAAGCGAGCTCTACCTGGCGTAATGTGTGACAGGGGCTCTACCTGGAGTAATGTGTGTAAGTGGCACTACTGTGTGGCGTAATTTGAATAATGGAGACTATTGTGCAGCCTAAAATGAATCTGTATTATTTTTTGGCCACACCCCTTCCCCATGAAGCTACGTCCCTATATTTTTGGCACATAGGGGAGCTGCTATTTTGTGTGCGGCCCTCGAAAACTGACAGGAAAGTGTCAAGTGGCCCCTCAGCTGAAATAATTGCCCACCCCTGCTCTAGGACGTATGAGAAAATAGGATTTTAATACCTACCGGTAAATCCTTTTCTCTTAGTCCGTAGAGGATGCTGGGCGCCCGTCCCAGTGCGTACTTTGTCTGCAGTTATTGGTTATGGTTACACTCTTGAGGTGTTTCTTTTCTGTCAGGCTGTTGCTGATGTTGTGCATGCCAGGGCATGCAGTGTCTTATTATTGGTTGTGTTGACACACTGGTTGTGTTACATATTCTCTCAGCATGTGGCTGTGTATTGTTCATGCCGTGGGCTGGTATTCTTTTGAATGCCACGTTCTGCGGTATGTTCGTGGTGTGCGCTAGTATGACACTCACCGTGTTTAAACAATAAATTCTTTCCTAGAAATGTCCGTCTCCCTGGGCACAGTTTTCTAACTGAGGTCTGGAGGAGGGACATAGAGGGAGGAGCCAGTTCACACCCATTCAAAGTCTTATAGTGTGCCCATGTCTCCTGCGGATCCCATCTATACCACATGGTCCTTACGGAGTCCCCAGCATCCTCTACGGACTAAGAGAAAAGGATTTACCGGTAGGTATTAAAATCCTATTTTTATCACACAATGAGGGAAATTCAAATGTTTGAAAAGTCGGTTGGGTGCCTGTTTTTTCCTGTCTATTAGGAAAAAACAGACACCCAACTGACTTTTCAAATGATTGAATACCCCCCAATGGGTCCCATTCAATTGTTTTGTGAGCACCCACTGGGGCTATTCAAGTTGTTGACTCTTGGGCACACCAGGTACCTGGTTTAGCAGAACGGTTAAGTCCATCTAAAGTCATGTTAGATCGATCAAACCATGGAGTTTACGCACATTTCAGCTTGCAATCAGGAGGCTGCAGGCTGAAATGTGTCCGCGTTCTGTCACTGTCACCCCCCCGCGTTCTGTCACTGTCACCCCCCCGCGTTCTGTCACTGTCACCCCCCCGCGTTCTGTCACTGTCACCCCCCCGCGTTCTAACACTGTCACCCCCCCGCGTTCTGTCACTGTCACCCCCCCGCGTTCTGTCACTGTCACCCCCCCGCGTTCTGTCACTGTCACCCCCCCGCGTTCTGTCACTGTCACCCCCCCGCGTTCTGTCACTGTCACCCCCCCGCGTTCTGTCACTGTCACCCCCCCGCGTTCTGTCACTGTCACCCCCCCGCGTTCTGTCACTGTCACCCCCCCCCGCGTTCTGTCAACCCCCCGCGTTCTGTCACCCCCCCGCGTTCTGTCACCCCCCCGCGTTCTGTCACCCCCCCGCGTTCTGTCACCCCCCCGCGTTCTGTCACCCCCCCCGCGTTCTGTCACCCCCCCGCGTTCTGTCACCCCCCCGCGTTCTGTCACCCCCCCGCGTTCTGTCACCCCCCCGCGTTCTGTCACCCCCCCCGCGTTCTGTCACCCCCCCCGCGTTCTGTCACCCCCCCCGCGTTCTGTCACCCCCCCCGCGTTCTGTCACCCCCCCCGCGTTCTGTCACTGTCACCCCCCCGCGTTCTGTCACTGTCACCCCCCCCCCGCGTTCTGTCTGTCACTGTCACCCCCCCCGCGTTCTGTCACTGTGTCACCCCCCCCGCGTTCTGTCACTGTGTCACCCCCCCCGCGTTCTGTCACTGTGTCACCCCCCCCCGCGTTCTGTCACTGTGTCACCCCCCCGGCGTTCTGTCACTGTGTCACCCCCCCCGCGTTCTGTCACTGTGTCACCCCCCCCGCGTTCTGTCACTGTCACCCCCCCCGCGTTCTGTCACTGTCACCCCCCCCCGCGTTCTGTCACTGTGTCACCCCCCCCGCGTTCTGTCACTGTGTCACCCCCCCCCGCGTTCTGTCACTGTGTCACCCCCCCGCGTTCTGTCACTGTGTCACCCCCCCCGCGTTCTGTCACTGTGTCACCCCCCCCGTTCTGTCACTGTGTCACCCCCCCCGTTCTGTCACTGTGTCACCCCCCCCCGTTCTGTCACTGTGTCACCCCCCCCCCGTTCTGTCACTGTGTCACCCCCCCCCCGTTCTGTCACTGTCACCCCCCCCCCGCGTTCTGTCACCCCCCCCCGCGTTCTGTCACCACCCCCCGCGTTCTGTCACCCCCCCCCGCGTTCTGTCACCCCCCCCCCGCGTTCTGTCACCCCCCCGCGTTCTGTCACCCCCCGCGTTCTGTCACCGTGTCACCCCCCCCGTGTTCTGTCACCCCCCCGTGTTCTGTCACCCCCCCCGTGTTCTGTCACCCCCCCCCCCGTGTTCTGTCACCCCCCCCCGTGTTCTGTCACCCCCCCCGTGTTCTGTCACCCCCCCCGTGTTCTGTCACCCCCCCCCCGTGTTCTGTCACCCCCCCCCCCGTGTTTGTTCTGTCAGCCCCCCCCCCCGTGTTTGTTCTGTCACCCCCCCCCCCCCGTGTTTGTTCTGTCACCCCCCCCCCGTGTTTGTTCTGTCACCCCCCCCCCGTGTTTGTTCTGTCACCCCCCCCCCGTGTTCTGTCACCCCCCCCCCCGTGTTCTGTCACCCCCCCCCCCGTGTTCTGCCACCCCCCCCCCGTGTTCTGTCACCCCCCCCCCGTGTTCTGTCACCCCCCCCCGTGTTCTGTCACCCCCCCCCGTGTTCTGTCACCCCCCCCCCCGTGTTCTGTCACCCCCCCCCCCGTGTTGTGTCACCCCCCCCGCGTTCTGTCACCGTGTCACCCCCCCCGCGTTCTGTCACCGTGTCACCCCCCCCCCCCGCGTTCTGTCACCGTGTCACCCCCCCGCGTTCTGTCACCGTGTCACCCCCCCCCGCGTTCTGTCACCGTGTCACCCCCCCCCGCGTTCTGTCACTGTCACCCCCCCCGCGTTCTGTCACTCTGTCACTGTGTCACCCCCCCCGCGTTCTGTCACTGTGTCACCCCCCCCGCGTTCTGTCACCGTGTCACCCCCGTGTTCTGTCACTAAGTCACCCCACCGTGTTGTTACCGTGTCACCTCCCATGTTCTGTCACTGTGTCACCCCCCCCCGTGTTCTCACTGTCACCCCCCCCCCCGTGTTCTGTCACTGTGTCACCCCCCCGTGTTCTGTCACTGTCACCCCCCCGTGTTCTGTCACTGTGTCACCCCCCCGTGTTCTGTCACTGTGTCACCCCCCCGTGTTCTGTCACTGTCACCCCCCCGTGTTCTGTCACTGTCACCCCCCCGTGTTCTGTCACTGTCACCCCCCCGTGTTCTGTCACTGTCACCCCCCCCTGCTCTGTCACTGTCACCCCCCCCTGCGTTCTGTCACCGTGTCACCCCCCCTGCGTTCTGTCACCGTGTCACCCCCCCTGCGTTCTGTCACCGTGTCACCCCCCCTGCGTTCTGTCACCGTGTCACCCCCCCCCTGCGTTCTGTCACCGTGTCACCCCCCCCTGCGTTCTGTCACCGTGTCACCCCCCCCTGCGTTCTGTCACCGTGTCACCCCCCCCTGCGTTCTGTCACCGTGTCACCCCCCCCTGCGTTCTGTCACCGTGTCACCCCCCCTGCGTTCTGTCACCGTGTCACCCCCCCCTGCGTTCTGTCACCGTGTCACCCCCCCCTGTCACCGTGTCACCCCTCCCTGCGTTCTGTCACCGTGTCACCCCCCCCTGCGTTCTGTCACCGTGTCACCCCCCCTGCGTTCTGTCACCGTGTCACCCCCCCCTGCGTTCTGTCACCGTGTCACCCCCCCCTGCGTTCTGTCACCGTGTCACCCCCCCTGCGTTCTGTCACCGTGTCACCCCCCCCTGCGTTCTGTCACCGTGTCACCCCCCCCTGCGTTCTGTCACCCCCCCTGCGTTCTGTCACCCCCCCCTGCGTTCTGTCACCCCCCCCTGCGTTCTGTCACCCCCCCCCCTGCGTTCTGTCACCCCCCCCCTGCGTTCTGTCACCCCCCCCTGCGTTCTGTCACCCCCCCCTGCGTTCTGTCACCCCCCCCTGCGTTCTGTCACCCCCCCTGCGTTCTGTCACCCCCCCCTGCGTTCTGTCACCCCCCCCTGCGTTCTGTCACCCCCCCCTGCGTTCTGTCACCGTGTCACCCCCCCCTGCGTTCTGTCACCGTGTCACCCCCCCCTGCGTTCTGTCACCGTGTCACCCCCCCCTGCGTTCTGTCACCGTGTCACCCCCCCCTGCGTTCTGTCACCGTGTCACCCCCCCCTGCGTTCTGTCACCGTGTCACCCCCCCCCTGCGTTCTGTCACCGTGTCACCCCCCCCTGCGTTCTGTCACCGTGTCACCCCCCCCTGCGTTCTGTCACCGTGTCACCCCCCCCCTGCGTTCTGTCACCGTGTCACCCCCCCCTGCGTTCTGTCACCGTGTCACCCCCCCTGCGTTCTGTCACCGTGTCACCCCCCCTGCGTTCTGTCACCGTGTCACCCCCCCCTGCGTTCTGTCACCGTGTCACCCCCCCCTGCGTTCTGTCACCGTGTCACCCCCCCCTGCGTTCTGTCACCGTGTCACCCCCCCCTGCGTTCTGTCACCGTGTCACCCCCCCCTGCGTTCTGTCACCGTGTCACCCCCCCTGCGTTCTGTCACCGTGTCACCCCCCCTGCGTTCTGTCACCGTGTCACCCCCCCTGCGTTCTGTCACCGTGTCACCCCCCCCTGCGTTCTGTCACCGTGTCACCCCCCCCTGCGTTCTGTCACCGTGTCACCCCCCCCTGCGTTCTGTCACCGTGTCACCCCCCCCCTGCGTTCTGTCACCGTGTCACCCCCCCTGCGTTCTGTCACCGTGTCACCCCCCCTGCGTTCTGTCACCGTGTCACACCCCCCCTGCGTTCTGTCACCGTGTCACACCCCCCCTGCGTTCTGTCACCGTGTCACACCCCCCCTGCGTTCTGTCACCGTGTCACACCCCCCCTGCGTTCTGTCACCGTGTCACACCCCCCCTGCGTTCTGTCACCGTGTCACACCCCCCCTGCGTTCTGTCACCGTGTCACACCCCCCCTGCGTTCTGTCACCGTGTCACACCCCCCCTGCGTTCTGTCACCGTGTCACACCCCCCCTGCGTTCTGTCACCGTGTCACACCCCCCCTGCGTTCTGTCACCGTGTCACCCCCCCCTGCGTTCTGTCACTGTCACCGCCCCCCCGCGTTCTGTCATTGTGTCACCCCCCCCGCGTTCTGTCATTGTGTCACCCCCCCGCGTTCTGACTGTCACCCCCCCGCGTTCTGTCACTGTCACCCCCCCCGCGTTCTGTCACTGTGTCACCCCCCCGCGTTCTGTCACTGTGTCACCCCCCCCGCGTTCTGTCACTGTGTCACCCCCCCGCGTTCTGTCACTGTGTCACCCCCCCGCGTTCTGTCACTGTGTCACCCCCCCGCGTTCTGTCACTGTGTCACCCCCCCGCGTTCTGTCACTGTGTCACCCCCCCGCGTTCTGTCACTGTGTCACCCCCCCGCGTTCTGTCACTGTCACCCCCCCGCGTTCTGTCACTGTCACCCCCCCGCGTTCTGTCACTGTGTCACCCCCCCGCGTTCTGTCACTGTGTCACCCCCCCGCGTTCTGTCACTGTGTCACCCCCCCGCGTTCTGTCACTGTGTCACCCCCCCGCGTTCTGTCACTGTGTCACCCCCCCGCGTTCTGTCACTGTGTCACCCCCCCGCGTTCTGTCACTGTGTCACCCCCCCGCGTTCTGTCACTGTGTCACCCCCCCCGCGTTCTGTCACTGTGTCACCCCCCCGCGTTCTGTCACTGTGTCACCCCCCCCGCGTTCTGTCACTGTGTCACCCCCCCCGCGTTCTGTCACTGTCACCCCCCCGCGTTCTGTCACTGTGTCACCCCCCCGCGTTCTGTCACTGTGTCACCCCCCCGCGTTCTGTCACTGTGTCACCCCCCCGCGTTCTGTCACTGTGTCACCCCCCCGCGTTCTGTCACTGTGTCACCCCCCCCCCCGCGTTCTGTCACTGTGTCAACCGCCCCCGCGTTCTGTCACTGTGTCAACCGCCCCCGCGTTCTGTCACTGTGTCACCCCCCCCCCCGCGTTCTGTCACTGTGTCACCCCCCCCCCCGCGTTCTGTCACTGTCACCCCCCCCCGCGTTCTGTCACTGTGTCACCCCCCCCCGCGTTCTGTCACTGTGTCACCCCCCCCGCGTTCTGTCACTGTGTCACCCCCCCCCCCGCGTTCTGTCACTGTGTCACCCCCCCCGCGTTCTGTCACTGTGTCACCCCCCCCCCGCGTTCTGTCACTGTGTCACCCCCCCCCCGCGTTCTGTCACTGTGTCACCCCCCCCCCGCGTTCTGTCACTGTGTCACCCCCCCCGCGTTCTGTCACTGTGTCACCCCCCCCCGCGTTCTGTCACTGTCACACCCCCCGCGTTCTGTCACTGTGTCACCCCCCCCCGCGTTCTGTCACTGTGTCACCCCCCCCCGCGTTCTGTCACTGTGTCACCCCCCCCCCGCGTTCTGTCACTGTGTCACCCCCCCCCCGCGTTCTGTCACTGTGTCACCCCCCCGCGTTCTGTCACTGTGTCACCCCCCCGCGTTCTGTCACTGTGTCACCCCCCCCGCTTTCTGGCACTGTGTCACCCCCCCGCGTTCTGGCACTGTGTCACCCCCCCGCGTTCTGTCACTGTGTCACCCCCCCCGCGTTCTGTCACTGTGTCACCCCCCCCGCGTTCTGTCACTGTGTCACCCCCCCCGCGTTCTGTCACTGTGTCACCCCCCCGCGTTCTGTCACTGTGTCACCCCCCCCGCGTTCTGTCACTGTGTCACCCCCCCCGCGTTCTGTCACTGTGTCACCCCCCCCCGCGTTCTGTCACTGTGTCATCCCCCCCCGCGTTCTGTCACTGTGTCACCCCCTCCCGTGTTCTGTCACCCCCCCGCGTTCTGTCACCGTGTCACCGCCCCCCCCCCCCCGCGTTCTGTCACCGTGTCACCGCCCCCCCCCCCCCCGCGTTCTGTCACCGTGTCACCGCCCCCCCCCGCGTTCTGTCCTTGTGTCACCGCCCCCCCCGCGTTCTGTCCTTGTGTCACCGCCCCCCCCGCGTTCTGTCCTTGTGTCGCCCCCCCCCCCCCGCGTTCTGTCCTTGTGTCACCGCCCCCCCCCGCGTTCTGTCCTTGCGTCACCGCCCCCCCCCGCGTTCTGTCCTTGCGTCACCGCCCCCCCCGCGTTCTGTCCTTGCGTCACCGCCCCCCCCCCCCGCGTTCTGTCCTTGCGTCACCGCCCCCCCCCCGCGTTCTGTCCTTGTGTCACCGCCCCCCCCGCGTTCAGTCCTTGTGTCACCGCCCCCCCGCGTTCTGTCACCCCCCCGCGTTCTGTCACTGTGTCACCCCCCCCCCCCCCCCCCCGCGTTCTGTCACTGTGTCACACCTTTCCCCAGGGGCCATAAGACACTGGATAATTTGCTTGCTGTGCAATGATTGTCCCAAATAAAATGTTAATGTGTAAAAAGGGGACTCTACCTGCTGTAATGTGTAAAAGGGGGCTCTACCTTCCGTAATGTGTAAAAGGGGGCTCTACCTTCCGTAATGTGTAAAAGGGGGCTCTACCTTCCGTAATGTGTAAAAGGGGGCTCTACCTGCTGTAATGTGTAAAAGCGAGCTCTACCTGGCGTAATGTGTGACAGGGGCTCTACCTGGAGTAATGTGTGTAAGTGGCACTACTGTGTGGCGTAATTTGAATAATGGAGACTATTGTGCAGCCTAAAATGAATCTGTATTATTTTTTGGCCACACCCCTTCCCCATGAAGCTACGTCCCTATATTTTTGGCACATAGGGGAGCTGCTATTTTGTGTGCGGTCCTCGAAAACTGACAGGAAAGTGTCAAGTGGCCCCTCAGCTGAAATAATTGCCCTCCCCTGCTCTAGGACGTATGAGAAAATAGGATTTTAATACCTACCGGTAAATCCTTTTCTCTTAGTCCGTAGAGGATGCTGGGCGCCCGTCCCAGTGCGTACTTTGTCTGCAGTTATTGGTTTTGGTTACACTCTTGAGGTGTTTCTTTTCTGTCAGGCTGTTGCTGATGTTGTGCATGCCAGGGCATGCGGTGTCTTATTATTGGTTGTGTTGACACACTGGTTGTGTTACATATTCTCTCAGCATGTGGCTGTGTATTGTTCATGCCGTGGGCTGGTATTCTTTTGAATGCCACGTTCTGCGGTATGTTCGTGGTGTGCGCTAGTATGACACTCACCGTGTTTAAACAATAAATTCTTTCCTAGAAATGTCCGTCTCCCTGGGCACAGTTTTCTAACTGAGGTCTGGAGGAGGGACATAGAGGGAGGAGCCAGTTCACACCCATTCAAAGTCTTATAGTGTGCCCATGTCTCCTGCGGATCCCATCTATACCACATGGTCCTTACGGAGTCCCCAGCATCCTCTACGGACTAAGAGAAAAGGATTTACCGGTAGGTATTAAAATCCTATTTTTATCACACAATGAGGGAAATTCAAATGTTTGAAAAGTCGGTTGGGTGCCTGTTTTTTCCTGTCTATTAGGAAAAAACAGACACCCAACTGACTTTTCAAATGATTGAATACCCCCCAATGGGTCCCATTCAATTGTTTTGTGAGCACCCACTGGGGCTATTCAAGTTGTTGACTCTTGGGCACACCAGGTACCTGGTTTAGCAGAACGGTTAAGTCCATCTAAAGTCATGTTAGATCGATCAAACCATGGAGTTTACGCACATTTCAGCTTGCAATCAGGAGGCTGCAGGCTGAAATGTGTCTCCCTAGTTGCATGCGTGGCTGACAATTGAATTGATCCGTTGGGCGTGATCTAGTGGCAGCCGGGGGGACCAGCAATTGAATGGGTTTGATGTATTATGGGATCCCACCCTATCCCGTGTATCCCGGGATTGGCTTTTACCTATGTGCCCGCTCGCCCCACCACACCCTGCTCGCCCGCACACATAACTCACCATACAACAGGGGAGGGCGGGTGGTAAACATCCGTCTGTCTCTGTGGCTCCCGGCGGCGGTCAGCGGTAGGTGATGGCGGGTGGTGCAATGTAACCTGTGACTGCATGTCACGCTGCGCGGGTGACCCGGAATGAGGGAGATGGACAGCGTCTGAGCGTCCTGAGGACGCTCAACACTGCCCGGGTTAAAAAAACAAAGGGCCACTTGATCACTCAATCCCTGGGATTAGAGTTTCCAATCCCGGGATTAGATCCCGGACGTTTTTTTTGGCCTAAATACCGGGATTCCGCTGATCCCGGGATTGGCCACCCTGCTCAATCCTGTACACATGTATGCTTCGCCATATGATGAAGACATGTTAATAAAGCAAGTTTAATGTTTGTTTCCTACTAGAGAAGAGTTTGATCAATAAAGTCGTAGTAGTAAATAATAATTGTGTAACTTAAGTAGGGTACAGGTCTTTCTGGTTTATTTACTAACTTCAGTGCAAATGAGCTCAATTCTGTGTGAAATGTTTCTTTGCAACTAATTGAATCCTAGTTTTTACAATGACCTGCAATTGTATATCCTCCACTGATGTACTTAATGTACTTTTATGAAGTTTTGCAGTTTAGCCAACAGCTATCATGGGGTTAAAGACAGTACTACTAGCTATGTTGTGTTTTGGCCTTCATAAGTTTATCATTACCTATACGTGCTTCAAAATTAATGTGAGATAGACGTTGGGTATTCTAGTATTAATTCATTTACCCTTATGAGTTTTTATATGTATAGGTACAAGAAATGTCCTAGTATTTAAAAATTGTGAAAGGTGCCTATGTGGTTCTGTTGGCTAAGAGCTATATAATGTACTTGCGCAAATTGTACAATTATTATTCTTTCATCTAGAAGTGTATCCCAGCAACGTATAGTATAATTGCTCAGCCTGGCAGCAAAACCTAATATTAATTAAGTCTGATGAAACGTGCTGTGTTTATGGATTTGGTCTCCATTTACAAGTTCTTTTTATTTCTTTTCAGCTGCATATGTATGTTTTATGTCAAACACTTGCTGTTTTACTGATGACAAAACTGCAGTATCCAAGATATTTGTAGATTTAAAATGTCATCCAAATTACCTGAGCAAGTCTAATGAGAAATGCCATGGGGCTCATAACAGTACCATACTAGGGTTCTTATTGTGCTGTGAAAATGATTGCGTTACTATGGAAACAGTGAGGAGAGTCTATGAAGAAGCTATTGTTACCATTAGGCATCTAATGTAATGTAACACCATTAATGTACTTCCAATTTCAGGTGGGCCTCGGTATTACGACCATGGCCGTGACTTGCAGGAAGGAAATGGTTGTCGTGGGAACAGAGGACCGAAGGTATAGTTTTGGATACTGGATAAACAAGCCATGCTTGTACTGTAGCACATCTATCTGATGGCTTTATTTATAAATAAAACTTTGTGTTCAACACTACATTTTATATGGCTTCGCACCATTTTGTTGCAATATTTCGAAATGTTATCAGTAAATTTGTGAACATTCCCGTTCTGTGTGAAGAGAAGCAAAATCTTCTTCCTGATGCAGAGCGCCAAGGTGTAGGTGAAACGTTATCGAGCCAATGGTTTTGTGAAGTAATTAGATGGCGCATGTGCAAAGAACTCTGTGGTGAACCCTATGCTTTGATCGTTGACATTGGTATCTAGTGTCACGATCAGAGCAGAGGGCTCATTACAGAGTGCTGTGTGCATGTTGCTCTGATGTTTGCAGTACATTGGGGGTCATTCCGAGTTGCTCGCTAGCTACTTTTAGCAGCCGTGCAAACGCATAGTCGCCGCCCACGGGGGAGTGTATTTTCGCTTTTAAAGTGTGCAAACGTGTGCAGCCGAGCGGGACGAAAAAGTTTTTTGCAGTTTCTGAGTAGCTGTGGACTTTCTCAGCCCTAGCGATCACTTCAGTCTTTTTGGTCCCGGAATTAATGTCAGACACCCGCCCTGCAAACACCTGGACACGCCTGCGTTTTTCCCAAACACTCCCTGAAAATGGTCAGTTGACACCCATAAACACTCTCCTGTCAGTCTCCTTGCGATCGGCTGTGCGAATGGATTCTTTGTTAAATCCATCGCCCAGCAACGATTCGCTTTGTACCCGTATTATGCGCCTGCGGTGCATGCGCAGTAGTAACCTGATCGCTGTGCTGCAAAAAACAGCATCGAGCGATCAACTCTGAATGACCCCCACTGCTCAGAGGTAAATTGGTCTCCTCTGAACTTGTCAGAAGGCGCGTGGTACAGCACAGTAGCCCGAGTGAGTGGGAAATTAGAGGGGGTAAGGTAGAATGAAAAGAAAGGGTTACTGAGGGTGTATTTTCAAAGGGAGGTTTAATCACTGATGGAATATGAAGGGTTAATAAAAATCATGATGAGCAGTATTATAAAGTATAATGCCAATTAGGGAAGCCAATCCCGGGCCATTTTTTCAATCCCGGGTATCGGGATTAAAAAATGGGCAATCCCTGGATACCCGGGATTGGCTTTTTGCTGTGTGGCCGCCCCCTCGCCCCGCCCCGCACACATAACTCACCATATACCGGGGGTGGACGGGCGGGGAACATCTACTGAACGCTGCTGGCGGCTCTGTGCAGTGGCTGACGGCGCAGCGTGACATCTCATGCTGCACTGGGGAGCCGGAACCAGGAAGCCGGGCAGTGTCTGAGTGTCCGGTGGATGCTCAGCGCTGATCCCTCAATCCCCGGGATTGGAGCTTCCAATCCCGGGATTGAATCCCGGCCATTTTTGGCTCTAAATCCCGGGATCCCGCTGATCCCGGGATTTGCCACCATAATGCCAATACAAGACATTCGCAACATAATCCACGCGTCCCATGTAACACACTCTCAGCCTATGAATTAGAGCCAGTGACCTCCCCTGTGGGAGTCCCGACTAGAGGTCCCTCTATCAACCAGTGCAGGAGCAGCTGTCATGAACCTCCCCCTCCCAGCTGAATCCCTCCTTCCACTCCTTCTGGATCTAGTGGTGTAGAAAAGTTTTTATCCCCTTTCTAATTTCTTATGCTTATATATTTGTCACATTTAATTGTTTCAGATTTCAAACAAAAATGAATATATGACAAAGACAAACTAAGTAAACAAATAAGTTTTTCTCTGGCGGGGTCCACAGGTTATCCACAGGATAACATTGGGATATGATGAAGCGACAGCGG
This sequence comes from Pseudophryne corroboree, assembly GCF_028390025.1. Lineage (NCBI taxonomy): Eukaryota > Metazoa > Chordata > Amphibia > Anura > Myobatrachidae > Pseudophryne > Pseudophryne corroboree. Next base: position 276,259,294 of record NC_086445.1, read on the forward strand.
ATTTGCACCAATCGGTCACCTTTTCGGCCTCCCAGCATGCAACGGGCCCGTCCATATATTCCCGCCTCCTGGCTTAGGCAAATCAGTTTTTTGTTTGGTGCGGCAGGAGCTGGATCGCAGTCAGAGGGCTGCTGGTTTTTAGCAGCCCTAAGATTTCTTATTTTATTTTTATAGTCTTACTGTTTTTTTGTTTTTTTTAGAGTGATCTTTCTACGGTACGTATAAAACGCTTTTTAGAAAGAGTCGCTCCAACAACAAGGTCATGACCACGCTTACCCACAAGTACAGTGTTGTTTTGGCGGGCGTCTGTGTCGGATAACTAGCAGGTCCAGCAGATGTTACCAGGCTATGGCCGGAGCACGGGGAGAAGGTAAGGCATCGGTTCCGCTTAGGAGGGGAATACAGACACAGCCGCACTGTTTTGGGAGAAAACTACCAAACAGTCGCTGACGCGGCTGCCACCTCGGGTGCACCAGTGCTAGGCCTTAGGGATCATAGGCTCCAGGAACAGTATGAGGCCGCGATCCCTAGGGTTGATGTAAGCAGTGGGGAGTCAGATGCTCTCCTGGTTGCCCCTCCCCCCGGTTCATGAGGAGTTTCCTCTGAGTCTCCCGCCATGAACTCTTTCCCGCTTCCGTCTCAGACGCTGTACACGAAGGGGACCCAGTTGCAGCATAGGCGGCTGTGTGACGGGTGCGTCTGTGTTCACTGAGCGTCTGTGTTCACTATAGGTTCATGGAGAAGCAGTGTACACTAGTAGCGTCTGGATCCACTCAGCGTTCGCAAACGTATTGATCGATCCTGGAAGTGAGGCGAGTCTCCCTGTATCCCACTCTACTGAGTACGGGTAATACAGCACTAAGGGGGACATTTACTAAGCAGTGATACGAGCGGAGAAGTGAGCCAGTGGAGAAGTTGCCCATGGCAACCAATCAGCACTGAAGTAACCTCTATAATTTGCATACTATAAAATTATACAGATCTGCTGATTGGTTGATGGGGCAACTTCTCCACTGGCTTACTTCTCCGCTCTTATCACAGCTTAGTACATATCCCCCTAAGTCTCTCTCTACCTTTTTGAGTACGAATAGTTCGATAAGTGCCTATCGCATATGAGTCTGTATACTATTACTGTTGTTTCTTTCGCTATGCGTCATAATACGGTAGATCTGTTTAAACATGGTTCAGTAATATGTTCTCCTACATACTTGAAATGTAGTTGATGATGTGCTCATATTGCTTATTATACTGATGTATAACATGTGACTGACTGCTAGTGTGATTGCTGACTTTACTATAATTCTGTCAGTTTTTTTTCTTTATTCCGATCCTCAATGCTGGTGCATGGGTAGGGTCGGAGTGTATGTCACTTTAAAAAGCTTAAAGTGATTACAGTCACAAATTGTGTAGTACACTGTGGAAATGTTGCTTATTTATCATGTCTTAGAGCAGCAAAGGTGAGGAAGATACACTTAAAGCAACACCGACACTCATATCATGTTTGTCTTGCAATGTTGTGTTAACCTCTCAGGATCTGGTTCAGGATGGTTTGTGTGCAAATTGTTTTAGCTTTCACCAAGGTCTCTTGAAAAATACAAGGTAGATTCAGAAGCAGGTTGATCCACCTTGGGCTATGTTTGCACAGACATTGGGAGTCATTCCAAGTTGATCGCTCGCTAGCAACATTTTGCAGCCGTGCAAACACATAGTCGCTGCACACAGGGGAGTGTATTTTTTAGCTTTGTACGTGTGCGAACGCTTTTGCAGCCGAGCACTACAAAAACAGTTTTTGTGCAGTTTCTGAGTAGGTCTGAACTCACTCAGCCCTTGCGATCACTCCAGCCTCTTCTTGCCCGGAATTTACGTCAGACACCTGCCCTGCAAACGCTTGGACACGCCTGCAATTTTTCAAATACTCCTTGAAAACTGTCAGTTGACACCCATAAACGCCTTCTTCCTGCCAATCTCCTTGCGATCGGCTGTGCGAATGGATTCTTCGTTAAATCCATCATTTAGCAACGATCTGATTTGTACCCATACAATGCGCCTTGCGGTGCATGCGCAGTTTTGCCGAATTTTGACCTGATCGCAGCGCTGCAAAAAGTTGTTAGCGAGCGATCAACTCTGAATAAGCCCCATTATCCAGTATAGCTGAACGGGTAATTCCTCCAACTCCTGTACCAGGGATAGGTTACACGATTAACCCTTTTATGCAGCTTCCCACCTGCGGTTTATCACTTCCAGCAGCAGCCTCTCAAAAGAAACAGGCTGATAAGCCAGTGGTAAGTAAATCTTCATTCCCACAGGCTACACATACAATGGGGCAAAAAAATATTTTGACAGCCACCGATTGTGCAAGTTGACCCACTTAAAAAGATGAGAGGTCTGTAATTTCCATCATAGGTACACTTCAACTGTGAGAGACAGAATCTGAAGAAAAAAAACTAGGAAATCACATTGTATGATTTTTAAACAATTTATTTGTATATTCTTGCGGAAAATAAATATTTGGACAATCATAAAGTTTATCTCAATACTTTGTAAAATAGCCTCAGCTGGCAATTACAGAGGTCAAACATTTCCTGTAGTTCTTGACCAGGTTTGCACACACTGTAGCAGGTATTTTGACCCACTCTTCCATGCAGATCTTCTCTAGATCTGTCATGTTTTGGGGCTGTCGCCGGGCAACACGGACTTTCAGCTCCCTCCACAGATTTTCTATTGGGTTGAGGTCTGGAGACTGGCTAGGCCACTCCAGGACCTTGAAATGCTTCTTACGGAGATACTCCTTAGTTGCCCGGGCGGTGTGTTTGGGGTCATTGTCATGCTGGAAGACCCAGCCACATTCCATCTTCAATGCTCTTACTGAGGGAAGGAGGTTTTTGGCCAAAATCTCACGATACATGGCCCCATTCATTTTCTCCTTAATACGGATCAGTCGTCCTGTCCCCTTTGCAGAAAAGCAGACCCAAAGCATGATGTTTCCATTCCCATGCTTCACAGTGGGTATGGTGATCTTGGGATACCATTCATCATTCTTCTCCCTCCAAACACTGCGAGTGGAGTTTATACCAAGAAGTTTGATTTTGCTCTCATCTGACCACATTACATTCTACTAATCTTCCTCTGGATCATCCAGATGGTCACTGGCAAACATTAGACGGGCCTGGACATGTGCTGGCTTAAGCAGGGGGACCTTTCGGGTGCTGCAGGATTTCAATCCATAACGACTTGGTGTGTTACTAATGGTGACAGTAGTCCCAGCTCTCTTGAGGTCATTGACCAGTTCATCCCCCGTGTAGTTCTGGGTTGATTCCTCACCGTTCTCAAGATCATTGATACCCCACGAGGTGTGATCTTGCATGGAGCCCCAGGTCAAGGGAGATTGTCAGTGATCTTTGTATTTCTTCCATTTTTTTTATTTTTGCGCTAACAGTTGATCTCTTCTCACCAAGGTGCTTGCCTATTGTCGAGTAGCTTATCCCAGCCTTGTGCAGCTCTACAATTTTGTCCCTGGTGTCCTTAGACAGCTCTCTGGTCTTGGCCATGGTGGAGAGGTAGCAGTCTGACTGAGGGTGTGGACAGGTGTCTCTTTTATACAGATAACCAGTTCAAACAGGTGCCATTAATACAGGTAACGAGTGGTGGATAGAAGAGACTTCTTAAAGAAGAAGTAACAGGTCTGTGAGAGACAGAAATCTTGCAGCTTGGTAGGTGTCCAAATATTTATTTTCCACAAGAATATACAAGTAAATTGTTCAAAATCATACAATGTGATTTCCTTTTGTTTTGTTTTTTTCTTTTCATATTCTGTCTCTTACAATTAAAGTGTACCTATGATGGAAATTACAGACCTCTCAACTTTTTAAGTGGGTCAACTTGCACAATCGGTGGCTGCCCAAATACTTTTTTTGCCCCAATGTATTTCAGATGAGGATTCATCGGAGGATGAAAGCTCAATAAATTCTACTTTGGCATACGAAGAGGAGGAGGAAGATCTCAGCTCAGTGGATATAGCTGAGTTAATTAAATCCATGAAAGCCATTCAATCCTTAGAGGATTCAGCAGAGCCTGTGTTAAACACAAAGGCACCTGTGCTTAAACATCATAAGAAATGGCATTCCAATTATCCACTTCTAGCTGGGGATTGTTTAAAAAGGGTGGTGGCTCCTAAAGTAGATATGCATGTGATTCGATTAGTGCGAAAATGTACATTACCTTTGCCTTCAACATCATTAAATTATGTCACGGATAGTGTGGATGGATGGTTTTTTAAAACAATTTTTTCCCTGTCTGGGGCAGTCATAAGGCCAGCCATGGCTTCAGCTTGGATAGCAAAGGCAATGGCTGTCTGGGCTGATGCATTGGAGGGGGATTTTTCAATAGCATCAAGAGAGCAAAAATCCAATATAGCACATATAAAACAGGCTGCAATGTTCTTGGAAGAAGCAGCATTGGATATGGGTACTATTGCCTCCAGGGCATCAGCTTCAATAATAGCTGCTCGCACAGCAGTTTGGCTATGTACGTGGAAAGCTTATTCAGAATCTAAGAATGTTTTGGAATCTTTGCCTTTTTCTGGAGATATTCTTTTTGGTAAAGAATTAACAGATATTCTGGAGTCAGAAGCAGACTCCAAAAGGTCAAGTTTCCTTCCACATACAATTTCCAACCTAAAGTTCCAGCTTTTCGGCCCTTTCGGTCTCAAAGAAAAGCTAAAGGAAAACGTGATGGCAGGCAGTCCCGATACAACAAGTCTGGTAAGACTAAAAAACGTTGGGCTACCAGAGGAACGGTTGGTAAAACGGATAATAAGCCATCAGCCTGATGGTGCGGGACTCCACCTGGGGGATCCCAGAGTGGGGGGCAGACTTCTTCAGTTTGCACAGATCTGGCAGCAGTCTACAACAGATGCCTGGGTGCAGGAAGCGGTATCTCTGGGTTATGCTTTTGCCTTCAAGAAGCACACTCCTCGAAGGTTTTTTTTTGTACGAGCCCATCTCGTGTAGAGACGAAGGCCAGTGCTTTAAAAGAGGCAGTTCAGAAATTGATTCAGTCAGGAGTAGTCATTCCAGTTCCTCCTGCACAATGAGGACAGAGTTTTTACTCCAACCTGTTTCTATTTCAGAAACCAATGGGCCCATTCTCAATCTCAAAGTGCTGAACAAGTTTGTGAGAGTGTCCAAGTTCCGTATTGAAAGTACATTTGGATACCTCGGTTTCATATGGAGACTTCACGTTCCATCATTTTGGCCAAGGAGCCAGGGGATTATATGGCATCCCTGGATTTCCAGGATGCTTACCTAGATGTTCATGTAGCACTGTCCCATCAGTGCTATCTCAGGTTCGCTATCCTCCAACAGCATTTTCAGTTCCAGGCCCTACCTTTTGGGTTAGCCACAGCCCCCAGAGTGTTTACCAAGATTATGGTGGTAATGGCAGCTTATCTCTGCCAGCAGGGGATAAGGATTTTTCTATACTTCGACAATCTTTTAATCCTGGCACAGTCGCAGGAATTGCTCCTCTGTCATCAGCAACAGACAATAACGTGGGTTAAGAAAACTTTTTTTTCTTCTTCAAACAATGCTCAGAGCAAGGAAACCTCCTTCAACTCGCATTTATCACCGAATATGGCAAATCTATATTCATTGGTTCACTGAACGGAAAATGGACACTAAGTCTTTCAGAGTTTCCAGGGTATTAGCATTCCTTCAGGCAGGAATGGATAAAGGTTTGAAGGTGGCTTCCTTGAGAGTGCAAGTGTCAGCATTGACTGGTTCCAAAAGAAAATTGCCAACTTACAGAATATGCGCACATTTTTCCAGGGAATGCTGCGCATTCAGCCTCCTTTTGTTCCTCCTACAGTGCCTTGGGACTTAAATTTAGTCCTAAAGACCCTTCAAGTTGACCCATTTGAACCATTTAATAAAGTGGATCTTAAATGGTTGACCGCTAAAGTTCTCTTTCTACTGGCCATGGCGTCAGCTAGAAGAGTATCAGATTTAGGGGCATTGTCATGTCGTGCCCCATTTCTGATTTTTTTTTTTTTTTTTTTTATTCCAGATAAAGCAGTTCCCAGAACTAGATCTGGGTATCTTCCCAAGGTGGTGTCTAAATTCTACCGTAATGAAGAAATTGTAGTCCCAGCTTTCCAGGTACCGGGACTTTCTGCGGGAGATGCATTGCTGGACGTGGTCCGTGCCTTAAAGATATACGTGGATCGTACCAGTGCCATCAGAAAGACAGATTCTCTCTTCATTCTCTATGGATTTCACAAGAGAGGATGACCTGCTGATAAGCAGACACTGGCAAGGTGGCTTTAGATGACTATTTCAAAAGCATATTCTCAAGCTGATCTCCCTGTTCTGGTTAATGTCTCTGCTCACTCTACTCGTAAGGTAGGTCCTTCATGGACAGCACAACATGTTGCTTCAGCAGAACAGATATGTAAGGCAGCCACATGGTCTTCGATTAACACATTCATTAGACATTATGCCATGGATACCTTTGCCTCTTATGACGCTGAATTCGGGAGAAGGATTCTCCTGTCCAATCAGGAACGTTTCCTCCACTAAATTGCTTTGGGAAATCCCAATGTTATCTTGTGGACAACCTGTGGACCCTGCCAGAGAAATATACGTTATGGTAAGAACTTACCGTTGATGGTATTTCTCCCTAAGTCCACAGGTTCCACAGGGATCCCACCCTGACGCACCTGATTTGAGGATCCTTTTACACACTAACCTCTTCCTCCTTGTACGGAAGGATGTGTACGTGTGTTCTTCAAGCCTGATTAGGGCCATCTATGATGCTCCTGCCTTGAGCTTTGGGAATACAACTGATTTGCCTGAGCCAGGAGGCGGGGATATATGGACGGGCCCGTTGCATGCTGGGAGGCCGAAAAGCTTTGACCGTTTGGTGCAATCTGCTGTCGCTTCATCATATCCCAATGTTATCCTGTGGATTTAGGAGAAATACCGTTGTCAATGGTAAGCTCTTGCCATAACGTATATTTAAAAGGTTTAACTTTTATTTTTTGAAGTAAAAATGTTATCCAATGCCAACTGTGTGAAATTGTAACTGCCCCTTAGTCACTCATTCAACCAATTACCCAAAATTGGTATCCATGGAAGATTTGCAAGGAGTTTTGACATAGGTGTTGCATACCTTTTTTATTTTTTTATTAACCACTTGCCTGGCATGATTGCATCTCATGTAAACCACACCAGGCTGCGCTTTTCCTGACAGTCACATTTGATTCTGTTGTGTCAGATGAGCCTGCTAGCAGTTGCTGGAAGCTAATCCTTCAGCAGTTGCTTGGCTCTGCTCAGCCGGCTGGCCCTATGGCAAACTCTCAAAAGCTGCTCCTATACATAAGAGGGACAATCCTAAAAGGATAACATGTCCATGGCTGCAGGAAGGCTGACAGACTTCCAGCAGCACAAGCTCAGGGTGCATCAGGAAAGCTGCAATTTCCCTTCTCTCTCTCTGCTGCAGGCTGCAACCCAGGGTTGACTGTTCCGCAGCAGCCCTACCTCCCTCCCATCCAGCAATAATTGATAGCTGGGATGCTCTTCTTCTAGGAGTGTAAATCTGTTAAAATAAACAAACTAATAACTGTATAAATATATTTTCTCTTTCGTCTTAGAGGATGCTGGGATCCACATTAGTACCATGGGGTATAGACTGGTCCACTAGAAGCCACTGGCACTTTAAGAGTTTGAGAGTGTGGGCTGGCTCTTCCCTCTATGCCCCTCCTACCAGACTCGGTTTAAATAATATGCCCGGAGGAGCCGGTCACAGCCAGGGGAGCTCCATAAGACCGTGTTTCCCAACCGCGGTCCTCAAAGCACACTAACAGTCCTGGTTTTAGTGATATCCAGGCTTGAACACAGGTGACTTAATTAGTAGCTCAGTTATTTTGATTTAACCATCTGTGCTGAAGCCTGGATATCACTAAAACCTGCACTGTTGGTGTGCCTTGAGGACCGCGGTTGGGAATGCCTGCCATAAGAGTTCTTTTAGTGGTGTGATTTTTTTTTTTTTGTGTTTAGGCACAGGGAGGCTGCTGGCAACAGCCTTCCTGCTTCGAGGGAGTAGTATCCGCCCTGAGGGGTCTGAGCCACTATCTCCGCTAACAGGACAGTGAGCTCCTGAGGGGATTGAAAGTTTGCCGAGTCAGGGGATCGCTCACCCAAGCAGCATGCCGCCACCCCTTTAGGGGAAAACTTCAGTGGCGAGTTAGTCACCGGCCCCCCTGGCAAGCGGGGTGCCGGTGTGAAGATGGCGGCAACAGGGTAGGGAGCGCAGTACTACCTGCGCTCCGTGACTCAGCAATACATGGTGCGACGCTGTGAGGGACGCCCTGAGTTAGCGCCTACACCCTACACTGTCCAGCAAGCCTGTCAGGGTCCCAAGATCGCTGCCAGCACAATTCCTCAGGCCAGTATAAACTACAGGAGAGCGGGAAGCAGCGCCATGAAAGGGGGCGGAGCTTCTCAGAGCGGACCCAGCAGCGTTCAGCGCCATTTTCCTGCCTGCAGAAGCGCTGACAGGGACAGCTGTCCCTCCAAGTCAACTCCAGCTATCTTGTACGGTACCAGAGGGTTGAGGAAGGGAGAGGGAGGCTGTGTAAAATATGTGTAGTCTATTAAGGTACACAGACAGCGCTGGTAGTTTCATTAGTTCTACCTTGAAAAGCGCTGTGTGTGGGTTGGCTCCAATCTCTGTATTTCTCTATGGCATACTGGGGGTGGGGGGGAAACTGTCTGACATTTCCCTGTGTGTTTACTATCTCACATAGCCATGTCTAGGGTCTCTGTGTCATATGCTGCAGAAGATGTTTCCTCTCAGGAGGGATCCATTCCATGTACACAGGATTGTAATGCTTTGTCTCCGATCCCTGTTGTTGAACCTGAGTGGTTAACTTCTATCAAAAGAATGATCTCTCAGATCTCTACTAGGGTAATACTGAGACTGAAACTCAGGTGTTGAAGAAGTCTATGGCAGTTTGGTCAGGCTCTGTCCCTATTCCTGCAAATCCCCTAGCATGTTCCCACAGAAACGTGCACTTGCCCAAATTTATGCAAGATGACACGGATACCGATTCTGATACTACAGACGGTGATGGGGACATGCAGAGGGGGGCGGCATCCCTTGCAAAGGGGGTGCAGCTCATGATTGAGGCCATTAGAGATGTGTTAAACATTAATGACACTACACCTGAGGAGGCTTACTTCACTGATAATAAGAAAGCCCTGCTAACCTTTCCCGCATCTAAAGAATTAAACGCTATATTTGAAAAATCCTGGGAAAACCCGGAGAAAAAATTCCAGATCCCAAAGAGTTCTGGCTGCTTTTCCCTTTCCTGAGGAAGATAGGAAACAATGGGAAACCCCACCAATTGTTGACGCCCCTGTCTCCAGACTGTCTAAAAAGGTGGTTTTACCTGTCCCTGGTTCTACCGCATTGAAAGAACCAGCTGATCGTCAGATTGACACTACGCCTAAATCCATATACACTGCTTCAAGAGTAGCCTTAAGGCCCACTATTGCCTATGCATGGATTTCTAAATAACATAGTAAAGTGGTCAGGCAGATTACTAGAGGATTTGGATGTAATGGATAGAAGTGACATTGAATTGTTTTTACGTAACATACGGGATTCTGCGGGGTTCATGGTGGAATCCATGAAAGACCTGGGTACGCTGACTGCATGGATATCCTCCATGTCGGTCTCAGCTCGCAGGGGACTTTGGCTACACCAATGGTCTGCATACGCGGAATCCAGGAGAAGTGTGGAGAACCTACCCTACACAGGTCAGGCTCTGTTTGGGGAAGCGTTGGATACGTGGATTTCCACGGCAACCGCGGGTATGTCACCTTTCCTTCCCTCTGCTACTCATTCTACGAAGAAACCGTTTTCTTCAGCTGTGCAGCAGTCCTTTCGGACTGCTAAGACAAAAGAGCCCAAGCCTTCTACCACTTTCTTTAGAGGTGGCCGGGCAAAATCCATAAAAGCCTGCACCCGCAGGCTCCCAGGACCAGAGACCTGCTTCTGGTTCCTCAAGATCCTCAGCATGACGGTGGACCTCAGCCTGGAGGACGGGCTGGTGGGTGCAAGACTCAGACGTTTCAGCCACGTCTGGGTGTCATCCAGCCTGGATCCCTGGGTATAGGATATTGTGTCCCAGGGGTACCGACTGGAATTTCAAAACTCCTGCCTCACCGATTCTTCAAATCAGGCTTGCTAGCTTTGCTGACAGACAGGGTTATCCTACAGGAAGCCATCCTAAAATTGGAAAATCACAGGTCTTTGTCCCAGTTCCACCTCATATGCAAAACAAGGGTTATTTTTCAAACCTTTTCATGGTACCGAAACCGGTTTTTCGGTCAGACCAATTTTGAACTTGAAATCGTTGAACCCTTAACTGAGGGTGTTCAGATTCAAAAGGGAGTCTCTCAGAGCAGTGATTTCATGTCTGGAGGTGGGAGAGTTTCTGGTATCACTGGATATCAAGGATGCGTACCTCCACATTCCGATTTGGCCGCCTCACCAGGCTTATCTCAGATTTGCGCTGTTGGACAGTCAATATCAATTCCAGGTACTACCATTCGACCTCTCCACAGCACCTAGGGTGTTCACCAAGGTGATGGCAAAGATGATGGCTCTCCTCCTCCGCAAACAGGGGGTGAACATAATCCCATATCTGGACGATCTGCTGATAAACGACTCATCTGCTCAGGGAACACTGTTGGATCCTGATTTTTTTCCAAAATCACATTTGGAGCCGACTAGGCTGTCTTTTCTTGGAATGATCCTCGACACGGAAGTACAGAGGGTGTTTCTTCCGGAGGAGAAAGCGTTGGTGATAAAAACAATGGTCCAGGATGTCCTGAAGCCAGCCAGGGTTTCGGTTCATCAGTGTATTTGCCTTCTGGGTAATATAGTGGCCTCTTACGAGGCTCTACAGTACGGAAGGTTTCATGCTCGGACTTTCCAACTGGATCAGGACAAGTGGTCGGGATCTCATCTACACATGCACTAGAGAATATGTCTGTTGCCAAAAGCCAGGATTTCACTCCTCTGGTGGCTACAACTACCTCACCTTCTGGAGGGCCGCAGGTTCGGGATTCAGGACTGGATCCTTCTAACCACGGATGCAAGTCTCCAGGGCTGGGGCGCAGTCACTCAGGGGGAAACCTTCCAAGGAAGGTGGTCAAGCCTGGAATCCAGCCTACCAATAAACATTCGGGACTAAGAGCCGTCTACAACGGTCTTTTCCAAGCGGCCCATCTTCTGCGAGATCGAGCCATTCAAGTGCAGTCGGACAATGTAACGACTGTGGCTTACATTAACCGACAGGGCGGAACGAAGAGCAGAGCTGCAATGTCAGAGGTAACAAGAGTCATCATCTGGGCAGAAAAAACGCGTTGGCGCTGTCTGCAATCTTCATTCGAGGAGTAGACAACTGAGAAGCGGACTTCCTCAGCAGACACGGTCTCCATCCAGGAGAGTGGGGACTCCATCCGGAGGTGTTCACGGAGGTAACAGATCTTTGGGGTGTACCTCAAATAGGCATGATGGCCTCTCGTCTCAACAAGAAGCTTCGGCGGTATTGTTCCAGGTCGAGGGACCTGCAAGCTGTGGCGGTGGACGCCCTAGTGACTCCGTGGGTGTTTCAGTCGGTGTACATGTTTCATCCAGTTCCACTCATTCCAAGAGTTCAAAAACTCATAAGGAGAAAAGAAGTTCAGGTGATCCTCATTGCTCCGGACTGGCCAAGAAGAAGGGCTTGGTGCGCGGATCTTTTGGATCTACTGCTAGAAGAGCCGAGGCCTCTTCCTCTTCGGGATATTAACTCAGAAGGGCATTCCGAACAAGGTTATTCCTACCCTGATACAGGCTAGGAAAGGTGTAACGTCTAATTATTACCATCGTATTTGGGAACAATATGTATCTCGGTGGGAGTCCACGAAGTTTCCTACGGTGGAGTTTCAACAGGGACGGTTTCTCCTCTTCCTGCAAGCAGTTGTGGATATGGGCCTCAGGTTGGGATCCGTAAAGGTCTAGATTTTGGCCCTATCCATTTTCTTATAGAAACAGTTGGCTTCCCTCCCTGAGGTTCAGACCTTTTTGAAAGGGGTTCTGCACATCCAGCCTCCCTTTAAGCCGCCTACGGCACCATGGGATCTTTACGTGGTGCTGCAATTTCTCCAATCTGATTGGTTCGAGCCTCTACAGGAGGTTGAGGTCAAGTTTCTCACATGGAAGGCTGTCACTTTGTTGGCCTTATTTTCTGCTAGACGTGTGTTGGAGCTGGGGGCTTTGTCTTGTAAGAGCCCCTACTTGTTCTTCCATGAAGATAGAGCTGAGCTCCGGGCATGTCAGCAGTTCCTTCCGAAGGTTGTGTCAGCATTTCAGATCAACCAACCTATTGTGGTGCCAGTTGCTACTGACTCCTCAATTCCATCAAAGTCCTTGGATGTTGTAAGTGCTCTGAAAAATCTATGTGAAGAGGACTACTCGTCACAGAAAATCGGACTCGCTGTTTGTCCTGTATGATCCCAAGAAATTTGGGGGTCCTGCTTCTAAGCAGACTATCTCTCGCTGGATCAGGTTCACTATCCAGCATGCGTAGTCTACGGCAAGATTGCTGTGTCTTATGTCTGTTAAGGCCCACTCTACTCGTAAGCTGAGTTCTTCCTGGGTGTCTTCCCCCGGGTGTCTCAGCTTTACAGCTTTGCCGAGCGGCTACTTGGTCAGGGTCGAACGCGTTTGCAAAGTTCAACAGGTTCGATACCTTGCCTGCTGGGGACCTGAAGTTTGGTCAATCAGTTCTGCAGGAACCTCCGCGCTATCCCTCCCATTCTGGGAGCCTTGGTACATCCCCATGGTACTAATGTGGAGCCCAGCATCCTCTAGGACAGGCTTTCCCAACCACGGTCCTCAAGGCACACCAACAGTGCAGGGTTTTAGCAATATCCAGGCTTCAGCACAGGTGACTTAATTAGTAGCTCAGTTATTTTGATCTAACCATCTGTACTGCAGCCTGGATATCACTAAAACCTGCACTGTTGGTGTGCCTTGAGGACCGTGGTTGGGAATGCCTGCTCTAGGACGTAAGACAAAATAGGATTTTAATCACCTACCGGTAAATCCTTCTCGTAGTCCGTAGAGTATGCTGGGCGCCCGCCCAGCGCTTTGTGATCCTGCAGTGGTTACTTTTGTTCAGTACTGCTTAGTTCTTGGTTTAGTACTGTTTTGTTACTTGGTTAAGTAATATTGTTCAGCCGTTGATGATGTTTCGAGCTAGTTAGCTTGGTTTGCCTTGTATGTATGAGCTGGTGTGAAACTCTCCACTAACTGTGTAAAATCTTTCTCTCGAAGTTGTCCGTCTCCTCGGGCACAGTTTCTAGACTGAGTTTGGTAGGAGGGGCATAGAAGGAGGAGCCAGCCCACACTCTCAAACTCTTAAAGTGCCAGTGGCTCCTAGTGGACCCTTCTATACCCCATGGTACTAATGTGGACCCCAGCATCCTCTGCGGACTACGAGAAAAGGATTTACCGGTAGGTAATTAAAATCCTATTTCTCTTATGTCCTAGAGGATGTTGGGGACTCCAAAAGGACCATGGGGTATAGACGGGATCTGCAGGAGACATGGGCACACTAAAAAGACTTTGAATGGGTGTGAACTGGCTCCTCCCTCTATGCCCCTCCTCCAGATCTCGGTTAGATTCTGTGCCCAGGAGTGACTGGACACACACTAGGGGAGCTCTACTGAGTTTCTCTGGAAAGACTATGTTAGGCTTTTTTATTTTCAGGGAGGCCTGCTGGCTACAGGCTCCCTGCTTCGTGGGACTGAGAGGAGAGAAGTCAGACCTACTTCTTAGTTAAGCGCTCTTCTTCTTAGGCTACTGGACACCATTAGCTCCAGAGGGTTCGATCACTTGGTGCGCCTAGCTGCTTGTTCCCGGAGCCGCGCCGTCACCCCCCTCACAGAAGCCAGAAGTAAGAAGCCGGGTGAGTATTAGAAGAACAGAAGACTTCAGTGACGGCAGAAGACTTCAGTAACGGAGGTACAGCGCAACGGTCGCGCTGCGCTCCATGCTCCCACACACCAACGGCACTTAAAGGGTGCAGGGTGCTAGGGGGGGAGCGACCTGGGTAGCAATTTACTGAGGGGCTTTTTCACTGGCAGAAGAGGCATATTCGGTGCCCGGGCACCGTGTACGATACCCCCGCCAGTATAAAAAATTTGAAATTTAAGCGGGACTACAGCGCGCCGGGAAGGGGCGGGGCTTAGCCACACAGCTTACCAGCGCCATTTTATCTCTTCACAGACTGCTGCAGAGACGCTGGCCCGGACCTCCACTCTCCTTACAAGTATCTGGGGAGCAAAACGGGGGGGCACATGCAATTTGGTGCTATATATGTGTAAGTTACAGCGCAGCCATCATATATTATTTCTTTAGTGGTATATGAGCGCTGGGGTGTGAGCTGGCATACTCCCTCTGTGTTCTCTCTACAGGCTTCCCTGTGGGTCTGTCCCCTATTTGGCCGGTGTGGGTGTGTCGGTATTGCGTGTCGACATGTCTGAGGCTGAGTGTTCCTCCCCGGAGGAAGTTACTGGGGGCACGGAGAAAGATTTGGGAATGACTCTGTCGGCACAGCCGACTGCTGATTGGGTTAATATGTTGAGTACCTTGAATGCAAACGTGGCATTATTGTCTAAGAGGCTGGATAAATCTGATTCTCAGACTCAAACATGGAGAAAATCCACGGAGGACGCTTTGTCTCAGGTGCAGACCCCCTCATGGTCACAAAAACGTTAATTTACCCAGATGGCAGATACCGACACAGACTCTGATTCCAGTGTCTACTTCAATGAGTCCACTTTAATAGCCACAATCATGTACTGAATACTCTTAACCACCTTCGGATGTAAAGATGTTTTACATATTTCTGAGGAACCCCCGGTTACAGATACAAGGGTTTGTTTATTTAAAGGGAAAAAGCCTGAGGTGAAGTTTCACCCTTCTCATGAACTGAACGCTCTTTGTGAAAAGGCTTGGGAGTCGCCTGACAAAAGGTGGCAGATTCCCAAGAGATTTTTTATGGCATATCCTTTCCCCTTTGACGACAGGGAGAAATGGGAGTCGTCACCCAACGTGGACAAGGCTCTGTCCCGACTGTCCAAGAAGGTGGCGCTTCCGTCTCCGGACACGGCTGCCCTCAAGGATCCGGCGGATCGTGGCGTGGGTGAGTAGTGCTATTGCTAAGTGGGCTGATAATTTAGCTTCTGGTATGGATACCCTTGATAAGGATAACATTCTTTCTCTATCGTCCTAGTGGATGCTGGGGTTCCTGAAAGGACCATGGGGAATAGCGGCTCCGCAGGAGACAGGGCACAAAAAGTAAAGCTTTACGATCAGGTGGTGTGTACTGGCTCCTCCCCCCATGACCCTCCTCCAAGCCTCTGTTAGATTTTTGTGCCCGGCCGAGAAGGGTGCAATCTAGGTGGCTCTCCTAAAGAGCTGCTTAGAAAAGTTTAGCTTAGGTTTTTTATTTTACAGTGAGTCCTGCTGGCAACAGGATCACTGCAACGAGGGACTTAGGGGAGAAGAAGTGAACTCACCTGCGTGCAGGATGGATTGGCTTCTTGGCTACTGGACATTAGCTCCAGAGGGACGATCACAGGTACAGCCTGGATGGTCACCGGAGCCTCGCCGCCGGCCCCCTTGCAGATGCTGAAACGAGAAGAGGTCCAGAATCGGCGGCAGAAGACTCCTCAGTCTTCTTAAGGTAGCGCACAGCACTGCAGCTGTGCGCCATTTTCCTCTCAGCACACTTCACACGGCAGTCACTGAGGGTGCAGGGCGCTGGGAGGGGGGCGCCCTGGGAGGCAAATGAAAACCTTTTTTGGCTAAAAATACCTCACATATAGCCTCCGGGGGCTATATGGAGATATTTAACCCCTGCCAGAATCCACTAAAGAGCGGGAGACGAGCCCGCCGAAAAAGGGGCGGGGCCTATCTCCTCAGCACACAGCGCCATTTTCCTCACACAGCTCCGCTGGTCAGGAAGGCTCCCAGGCTCTCCCCTGCACTGCACTACAGAAACAGGGTAAAACAAGAGAGGGGGGGCAAAATTGTGGCAAAACTATATTATTAAAGCAGCTATACAGGGAGCACTTATTATAAGGCTATCCCTGTCATATATAGCGCTTTTGGTGTGTGCTGGCAAACTCTCCCTCTGTCTCCCCAAAGGGCTAGTGGGGTCCTGTCTTCGTTAAGAGCATTCCCTGTGTGTCTGCTGTGTGTCGGTACGTGTGTGTCGACATGTATGAGGACGATATTGGTGTGGAGGTGGAGCAATTGCCAAATATGGGGATGTCACCTCCTAGGGGGTCGACACCAGAATGGATGCCTTTATTTATGGAATTACGGGATAGTGTCAACACGCTAAAGCAGTCGTTTGACGACATGAGACGGCCGGACAATCAATTAGTGCCTGTCCAGGCGCCTCAAACACCGTCAGGGGCTGTAAAACGCCCTTTGCCTCAGTCGGTCGACACAGACCCAGACACAGGCACTGATTCCAGTGGCGACGGTGACGAATCAACCGTATTTTCTAGTAGGGCCACACGTTATATGATTTTGGCAATGAAGGAGGCGTTACATATTGCTGATACTACAGGTACCACAAAACAGGGTATCATGTGGGGTGTGAAAAAACTACCTATAGTTTTTCCTGAATCAGATGAATTAAATGAGGTGTGTGATGAAGCGTGGGTTGCCCCCGATAAAAAAATGCTAATTTCAAAGAAGTTATTGGCTTTATACCCTTTCCCGCCAGAGGTTAGGGCGCGCTGGGAAACACCTCCTAGGGTGGACAAGGCGCTCACACGCTTATCAAAACAAGTGGCGTTACCCTCTCCTGAGACGGCCGCACTTAAAGATCCAGCAGATAGGAGGATGGAAAATATCCAAAAAAGTATATACACACATACAGGTGTTATACTACGACCAGCTATAGCGACAGCCTGGATGTGCAGTGCTGGGGTAGCTTGGTCAGAGTCCCTGATTGAAAATATTGATACCCTGGATAGGGACAATGTTTTACTGTCTTTAGAGCAAATAAAGGATGCATTTCTTTATATGCGTGATGCACAGAGGGATATCTGCACACTGGCATCACGGGTAAGTGCTATGTCCATTTCGGCCAGAAGAAGTTTATGGACGCGACAGTGGTCAGGCGATGCGGACTCAAAACGGCATATGGAAGTTTTGCCGTATAAAGGGGAGGAGTTATTTGGTGTCGGTCTATCGGATTTGGTGGCCACGGCTACAGCCGGGAAATCCACCTTTTTACCTCAAGTCACTCCCCAACAGAAAAAGACACCGACTTTTCAACCGCAGCCCTTTCGTTCCTTTAAAAACAAGAGAGCAAAGGGATATTCATATCTGCCACGAGGCAGAGGAAGGGGGAAGAGACAGCAACAGGCAGCTCCTTCCCAGGAACAGAAGCCCTCCCCCGCTTCTACAAAAGCCTCAGCATGACGCTGGGGCTTCTCAAGCGGACTCGGGGGCGGTGGGGGGTCGTCTCAAGAATTTCAGCGCGCAGTGGGCTCACTCGCAGGTAGATCCCTGGATCCTGCAGATAATATCTCAGGGGTACAGGTTGGAACTAGAGACGGATCCACCTCGCCGTTTCCTGAAGTCTGCTTTACCAACGTCCCCCTCCGACAGGGTGACGGTCTTGGAAGCCATTCACAAGCTGTACTCTCAGCAGGTGATAGTCAAGGTACCCCTTTTACAACAAGGAAAGGGGTATTATTCCACTCTATTTGTGGTACCGAAGCCGGATGGCTCGGTAAGACCTATTCTAAATCCTGAAATCCTTGAACCTGTACATAAAGAAGTTCAAGTTCAAGATGGAGTCACTCAGAGCAGTGATAGCGAACCTGGAAGAAGGGGACTTTATGGTATCCTTGGACATCAAGGATGCGTATCTCCACGTTCCAATTTACCCCTCACACCAGGGGTACCTCAGGTTCGTCGTACAGAACTGTCACTATCAGTTTCAGACGCTGCCGTTCGGATTGTCCACGGCACCTCGGGTCTTTACCAAGGTAATGGCCGAGATGATGATTCTTCTTCGAAGAAAAGGCGTATTAATTATCCCATACTTGGACGATCTCCTAATAAGGGCAAGGTCCAGAGAACAGCTAGAGATGGGATTAGCACTGTCTCAAGAAGTGCTAAAACAGCACGGGTGGATTCTGAATATTCCAAAATCCCAGTTAATTCCGACAACACGTCTGCTGTTCCTAGGGATGATTCTGGACACGGTTCAGAAAAAGGTTTTTCTCCCGGAGGAAAAAGCCAAGGAGTTATCTGAGCTTGTCAGGAACCTCCTAAAACCAGGAAAGGTGTCTGTACATCAATGCACAAGAGTCCTGGGAAAAATGGTGGCTTCTTACGAAGCAATTCCATTCGGCAGATTCCACGCAAGAATTTTCCAGAGGGATCTGTTGGACAAATGGTCAGGGTCGCATCTTCAGATGCACCAGCGGATAACCCTGTCTCCAAGGACAAGGGTATCTCTTCTGTGGTGGTTGCAGAGTGCTCATCTATTGGAGGGCCGCAGATTCGGCATACAGGATTGGATCCTGGTGACCACGGACGCCAGCCTGAGAGGCTGGGGAGCAGTCACACAAGGAAGAAACTTCCAGGGCGTGTGGTCGAGCCTGGAAACGTCTCTTCACATAAACATTCTGGAACTAAGAGCAATCTACAATGCTCTAAGCCAGGCAGAACCTCTGCTTCAAGGAAAACCGGTGTTGATCCAGTCGGACAACATCACGGCAGTCGCCCATGTGAACAGACAGGGCGGCACAAGAAGCAGGAGTGCAATGGCAGAAGCTGCAAGGATTCTTCGCTGGGCAGAGAATCATGTGATAGCACTGTCAGCAGTGTTCATCCCGGGAGTGGACAACTGGGAAGCAGACTTCCTCAGCAGACACGACCTTCACCCGGGAGAGTGGGGACTTCATCCAGAAGTTTTCCACATGCTGGTAACCCGTTGGGAAAGACCAATGGTGGACATGATGGCGTCTCGCCTCAACAAAAAACTGGACAGGTATTGCGCCAGGTCAAGAGATCCGCAGGCAATAGCTGTGGACGCGCTGGTAACGCCTTGGGTGTACCAGTCGGTGTATGTGTTTCCTCCTCTGCCTCTCATACCAAAAGTATTGAGAATTATACGGCAAAGAGGCGTAAGAACGATACTAGTGGTTCCGGATTGGCCAAGAAGGACTTGGTACCCGGAACTTCAAGAGATGATCACGGAAGATCCGTGGCCTCTACCTCTGAGAAGGGACTTGCTTCAGCAGGGTCCCTGTCTGTTTCAAGACTTACCGCGGCTGCGTTTGACGGCATGGCGGTTGAACGCCGGATCCTAAAGGAAAAAGGCATGCCGGAAGAAGTCATTCCTACTTTGATTAAAGCAAGGAAGGAAGTAACCGCGCAACATTATCACCGCATTTGGCGAAAATATGTTGCGTGGTGCGAGGATCGGAGTGCTCCGACGGAGGAATTTCAACTGGGTCGATTCCTACATTTCCTGCAATCAGGATTGTCTATGGGTCTCAAATTGGGATCTATTAAGGTTCAAATTTCGGCCCTGTCGATTTTCTTCCAAAAAGAATTGGCTTCAGTTCCTGAAGTCCAGACTTTTGTTAAGGGAGTGCTGCATATACAGCCCCCTGTGGTGCCTCCAGTGGCACCGTGGGATCTCAATGTTGTTTTGGACTTTCTCAAATCTCATTGGTTTGAACCACTAAAAACTGTGGATTTGAAATATCTCACATGGAAAGTGACCATGCTACTAGCCCTGGCTTCGGCCAGGAGAGTGTCAGAACTGGCAGCTTTATCTTACAAAAGCCCATATCTGATTTTCCATTCGGACAGGGCAGAACTGCGGACTCGTCCGCATTTTCTCCCTAAGGTGGTGTCAGCATTTCATCTGAACCAACCTATTGTAGTGCCTGCGGCTACAAGCGACTTGGAGGACTCCAAGTTGTTGGACGTTGTCAGAGCTTTAAAAATATACATTTCAAGGACAGCTGGAGTCAGGAAATCTGACTCGCTGTTTATACTATATGCTCCCAACAAGTTGGGCGCTCCTGCGTCTAAGCAGACTATTGCTCGCTGGATTTGTGGTACGATTCAGCTTGCACATTCTGTGGCAGGCCTGCCACAGCCAAAATCGGTAAAAGCCCACTCCACAAGGAAGGTGGGTTCTTCTTGGGCGGCTGCCCGAGGGGTCTCGGCATTACAACTCTGCCGAGCGGCTACGTGGTCGGGGGAGAACACGTTTGTAAAATTCTACAAATTTGATACCCTGGCTAAGGAGGACCTGGAGTTCTCTCATTCGGTGCTGCAGAGTCATCCGCACTCTCCCGCCCGTTTGGGAGCTTTGGTATAATCCCCATGGTCCTTTCAGGAACCCCAGCATCCACTAGGACGATAGAGAAAATAAGAATTTACTTACCGATAATTCTATTTCTCGGAGTCCGTAGTGGATGCTGGGCGCCCATCCCAAGTGCGGATTATCTGCATTACTTGTACATAGTTACAAAAATCGGGTTATTATTGTTGTGAGCCATCTTTTCAGAGGCTCCGCTGTTATCATACTGTTAACTGGGTTTAGATCACAGGTTGTACGGTGTGATTGGTGTGGCTGGTATGAGTCTTACCCGGGATTCATAAATCCTTCCTTATTGTGTACGCTCGTCCGGGCACAGTACCTAACTGAGGCTTGGAGGAGGGTCATGGGGGGAGGAGCCAGTACACACCACCTGATCGTAAAGCTTTACTTTTTGTGCCCTGTCTCCTGCGGAGCCGCTATTCCCCATGGTCCTTTCAGGAACCCCAGCATCCACTACGGACTCCGAGAAATAGAATTATCGGTAAGTAAATTCTTATTTTTGACTCTTGGTTATATCAAGGACGCTGCAGATTACCTAAAGGATGTGGCGAGGGATATTGGCCTCTTGGGATCAAGGGCCAATGCCATGGCGGTCTCGGCCAGGAGGACGCAGTGGATTCATCAATGGATTGCAGATGCCGACTCCAAGGAAGCTCTCCTTTTTAAAGGTAGTGTCTTGTTTGGTGACGGCCTTGCTGACCTGGTGTCTACCGCTACTGCGGATAAGTCATCTTTTCTTCCTTATGTTCCCGCACAATACAAAAAGGTGCCCCATTCTCTGATGCAGTCCTTTCGGCCCAATAAATACAAAAAAGGAAGGGGTTCGTCCTTCCTCGCCTCAAAGGGTAGAGGAAGGGGAAAAAGGTCACCTGCTGTGTCTGGCGCCCAGGACCAAAAGTCCTCCCCCGCCTCTACCAAATCCACCGCATGACGCTGGGGCTTCCCTACGGGAGTCCGTGCCGGTGGGGGGCCGTCTCCGAATCTTCAGTCAGGTCTGGTTTCAATCGGCCCTGGATCCTTGGGTCTTAGACAGTGTCCCATGGGTACAAACTGGAGTTTCAGGAGATGCCCCCCCGCCGCTTTTTCAAATCGGCCTTGCCAGCTTCTCTTCCAGAAAGAGAAGTAGCAATCGCTGCGATACAAAAGCTGTGTCAACAGAGGGTCATTGTCCCGGTTCCCCCGTCCCAACGGGTGGGAGGGTTCTGTTCGAGCCTCTTTGTCGTGCCGAAGCCGGACGGCTCGGTACGACCGATTCTGAACCTAAAATCATACTTGAAAACTTTCAAGTTCAAGATGGAATCTCTTCGAGCTGTGATTTCCAGATTAGAAGGGGGGGATTTTATGGCGTCAGTCGACATAAAGGATGCCTACTTACATGTCCCAATATATCCTCCTCATCAAACCTTCCTAAGATTTGTGGTGCAGGATTGTCATTACCAATTTCAGACGTTGCCGTTTTGGCTTTCTACGGCCCCGAGGGTCTTCACCAAGGTGATGGCGGAAATGATGGTACTCCTGCGCAAGCAGGGTGTCACAATTATCTCGTACTTGGACGATCTCCTGATAAAGGCAAGATCAAAAGAGCAGTTGCTAAGAAGCGTGGAACTTTCCCTGATGGTTCTGCAACATCATGGTTGGATTCTCAATTTGCTATAGTCTCAGTTGATTCCGACAACTCTGCTGCCCTTCTTGGGCATGATCCTAGACACGGAACGGCGGAGAGTGTTTCTTCCGGTGGAAAAAAATCTGGAAATCCAGACCATGGTCAAGGAGATTCTGAAACCGGCAAGAGTGTCTATTCATCAATGCACTCGAGTGCTAGGGAAGATGGTTTGCGGCTTACGAAGCCATTCCGTTTGGCAGGTTTCATGCCCGGGTGTTTCAGTGGGATCTGCTGAACAAATGGTCCGGGTCTCACCTGCACATGCACCGGAAAATAAATCTATCTTCCAGGACCATAATTTCTCTCCTGTGGTGGCTGCAAAGTTCTCACCTTCTAGAGGGACGCAGATTCGGAATCCAGGATTGGGTCCTGCTGACCACGGATGCAAGTCTCCGAGGCTGGGGTGCAGTCACGCAAGGAAAAAGTTTCCAGGGAAAATGGTCAAGCCAGGAATCTTGTCTCCACATAACTCCAGAACATTTAAGAGCCATTTACAACGGCCTTCTGCAAGCGAAGAACCTTCTACAAAGTCTACCTGTCCTGAACCAGTCGGACAACATAACAGCGGTGGCGTATGTAAACCGCCAGGGCGGAACAAAGAGCAGAGCGGCGATGGCGGAGGCCACAAGAGTTCTCCGCTGGGCAGAACAACACGTAAGCGCTCTTTCAGCAGTTTTCCTTCCGGGCGTGGACAACTGGGAAGCAGACTTTCTCAGCAGATACGATCTCCATCTAGGAGAGTGGGCCCTTCATCCAGAGGTGTTTGCCGAAGTAACAAGGTGTTGGGGTATCCCCAAATAGACATGATGGCGTCTCGCCTCAACAAGAAGCTTCCGAGGTATTGTTCCAGGTCAAGAGACCCCCAAGCCAGTGCAGTGGACGCCCTGGTAACTCCGTGGGTGTTTCAGTCGGTATGTGTTCCCTCCACTTCCTCTCATTCCAAAAGTGCTGAGGATCAAAAGATGAACAAGGGTTCAAGCAATACTCGTCGTTCCAGATTGGCCACGGAGGGCCTGGTATCCGGATCTTCAGGAATTGCTCATAGAAGATCCTTGGCCGCTTCCTCTAAGAGAGGACCTGTTACTGCAGAGGCCATGCGTGTTTCCCGACTTACTGCGGCTACGTTTGACGGCGTGGAGGTTGAACGCCAAATCCTAGCTCGTAAAGGTATTCCCGGGGAAGTCATCCCCACTCTCCTTAAGGCTAGAAAGGAGGTCACGGCAAAACATTATCACCGTATTTGGAGAAAATGTGTCGTGGTGTGAAACCAAAACGGCTCCTGCGGAGGAATTTCACTTGGGTCGTTTTCTCCATTTTTTGCAGGCAGGCGTGGATGCAGGCCTGAAATTGGGTTCCATCAAAGTGCAGATTTCGGCTTTATCTATTTTCTTTCAAAAAGAATTGGCCGCCCTTCCTGAGGTTCAGACTTTCGTGAAGGGAGTGCTGCATATCCATCTTCCATTTGTGGCACCGTGGGATCTTGAAGTGGTTAGTTTCTTATGTCTCACTGGTTTGAACCTTTGCGGAAGTTTGAGTTAAAGTTTTTCACTTGGAAAGTGGTCATGCTTTTGGCGTTGGCGTCTGCCAGACGAGTGTCAGAATTTGCGGCGTTGTCTCACAAGAGCCCATATTTGATTTTTCATGTGGATAGAGCGGAATTGAAGACTCGTCAACAATTTCTGCCGAAGGTGGTGTCTTCGTTTTCACATTAATCAACCTATTGTGGTGCCTGTGGCTACGGATGCCGTGACTGTGCCAAGATCTCTTGATGTCGTGAGAGCTTTGAAAATTTTTGTCGCCAGAACGACTCTTGTTAGGAAAACGGAGGCTCTGTTTGTCCTGTATGCTTCAAACAAGATTGGAATTCCTGCTTCCAAGCAGACTATTGCACGCTGGATTTGTAATACGATTCAGCACGCTCATTCTACGGCTGGATTGCCGTCGCCGAAGTCAGTGAAGGCCTATTCTACCAGGATGGTGGGCTCATCTTGGGCAGCTGCCCGAGGGGTCTCGGCACTTCAACTTTGCCGAGCAGCTACGTGGTCTGGTTCAAACACTTTTGCTAAGTTCTACAAGTTTGATACCCTGGCTGATGAGGACCTTATGTTTGGTCAATCGGTGCTGCAGTCATCCGCACTCTCCCGCCCGGTCTGGAGCTTTGGTATAGACCCCATGGTCCTTTTGGAGTCCCCAGCATCCTCTAGCACGTAAGAGAAAATAGGATTTTAATACCTACCGGTAAATCCTTTTCTCCTAGTCCGTAGAGGATTCTGGGTGCCCATCCCAGTGCGGACTGTTACTTGCAGTTGTATTGATACTTGTTTTCGGTTACACAAAGGTTGTGTATTAGTTATATTCAGCTTGTTGCTGTTGTTAGTTCATACTGTTATCTGGTATTTCTGCTAATCCAGTTGTACGGTGTGTTTGTGGTGTGAGCTGGTATGTATCTCACCATTAGTTTAACAAAAATTCTTTCCTCGAAATGTCCGTCTCCCCTGGGCACAGTTCCTATAACTGAGGTCTAGAGGAGGGGCATAGAGGGAGGAGCCAGTTCACACCCAGTCAAAGTCTTTTTAGTGTGCCCATGTCTCCTGCGGATCCCGTCTATACCCCATGGTCCTTTTGGAGTCCCCAGCATCCTCCTACGGACTAGGAGAAAAGGATTAGCCGGTAGGTATTAAAATCCAATTTAAAAAAAAAAATTATGATCAAATTATGTTAATAATACCTATTTATCACTTATCCTGTGTGATTTTTGTTTTTTGTTTAGAAATCTGCATATTTCATATTTACATAATTTGAATGAAAAAAGCAGACTCCACATAAAAATCCCCAATAATTAGCCATTAGTCTGTTTTTGGAAAGACCGTATCAAAAACGCTCATGAATTCTCTGTTTTTGGGTACAAGCTGAATTGCCTGAAGCTAAAAAAAAATGCAGAAGTCAGAGTTTTTTTGCGGCCGAAAAATTATCGGAGCTCATTGAATTCCCTCCTAACGCTGTTAATCTGCATGGTGGTGTTTTCTTAAGCATCCTAGCTTTTTTTTTTTTTTTAATATAACCTTTCCACCATGGTTTTCTGTCTGCGGACTTAGTAGAGTAGTAGGTAAGTAGTAGTAGTAGTAGCTTCCTCATTCAGTTGGTTAAAACTGCATCTTATTTAATTTTGTTTTCTTTTTTTTTTCTATCAGAAAAGAAACAGGAAAGAGCCCATTTTCACACACTTTTGTGACACCTGTGACCGAGGTTTTAAGAATCAAGAAAAATATGATGAACATGTTTCACAACATGTCAAGGTAAGTCCAAAAATGTCACAAATCTGGCCAGATTCAGTTAGCTGCAAGCTACCAGCGGCTTTGTGGGATGTCTCGGAGCTGATTTCTGTTTGCAGCCTATGGATGTGCAAGTGTATATAAGCCTACGCTCTTAAAAGCCCAGTGCAAACCATAGAGGCTGTTTTAGAAATGAAAACCAGCTGCCCTGGGCTCTTTTCTGCATTGGATATTCCTGTGACTCTTGTCAGTTGGTACAACTAGGATGGACAAAGAGACGTCCCCCCCACCCCCCTTCCCAACAGTCTGTCAGCCTATCTATTAAGATTAGCGAGGAATATTAAATGCTGGCATATCTTAAATGTACAGTGTATCTCCGGCAACAGTCGGTTCTAAAAAGAAAGTGTCAAAGAAGAAACCCGTAGCAATTTAATGTGCAGCATGTGACAAATCATTTACTGGGACTCAACATATGGCATTCTGTGATGATTGTGGAGGAGCCTGCACCTATGCCTAGTTGGCTGTCTAGCCAGCTTCAGGAACTTATGGTGTGGATAAAGTGGTCATTTGTTTTTAATTTTTTTTTTTTTTTTTTTTTTAGCTATACAGTGGTCTAAGGCTGGGGTTTTCAAATGCGGCCTTCAAGGCACCCCAACGGTCCAGGATTTAGGTATATCCATGGCTCAACACAGGTGGTTAAATCAAATTGAGCTGCTAATTAAGTCACTTGTGGCGAAAACTTAAAACCTGGACCGTTGTGGTGGCTTGAAGGCTGCTTTGAGAACACCTGGTTTAAGGTCCCAGTCAAGTCTTGATTATGAATATAGTGCAGTTTCTTCCAAATGTGCAATAGAGGAAGTTTGATCTTTTCAGTGAAGTATCAAGGGAGATTTGTGAAAATAGGCAATTTTAATACAGAAGTTGTTTCTCGACATATTTTCCAAATGTAAAAGTCCATGAACTGTAAAGAGGTTTCGGAGCAGAATGATTAGCATGACCTGTTATTTGAGGATATTTAGGTTATGAAATGAATTGTGATTAAAGAATGTTAGCGTTTTGGATAAATAACGGGGCAATCTTGCTGGGATAGAACACATATATCCTGTGGAAAGTGCAGAATTTCTTAATTGATGTGTTGTACCTAGTGTGCATGCTATAGTCCATTCCTAGAGGATGGGGCTTCATTTAAAGATGTATGTTTCTATCGCTGTCTCTTTAAAATCTGGTATGGCTATTGATTTAGTTTCCCAGGCATTAAGATTGTGAAGGTCACAGATTTGGATGATAGAATTTCAAAACAATACTTGTTGAGAAATTTTGCATATCATAGCATATTCATGTGAGGTCTCTTGATGTGGTGACTTTCTCTGTGAGATTTATGGCTGCTAGTATAGTAGCAAGAAGATCATTATGGCTATGCTTATGGTCAGCAGATGTGCACTCCAAAACTAGATTAGCTACTTTACCTTATGCAGTATTCTGTATGGGAGCAGACTTGGCCCTATGTGATACCAAAAAATGACAGAAGGTAGGTCTACTAGACTACCACAAGATAAGCTGAGACCAAGATAACCGTTTAGAGAGGCCAGATCGGCAGTACACTTAGAAAATATTCTTCAGGGATAAGGCAGGCCATTTGTCAGGTCTATAAGAGATTCAATCCAAAGCAGCAATGACTACGAAGGTCTCTCCAAACTACTGTATGCCAGTGGGTAGCAGCGTGTATTCCAAGGATGGTGGATCCCACAGGAGAAATTGCTCTGTTCAACCAGCAAGAGACATGAGTGATGTGGATGGCAATAAACCATGTTCAGATGATCTGAAAGGAATTCTTTTGAAAGTGTTCTCAGTGGGGCAATAGTAACCTGTTTAAATCACCAAGGTTGTACCAAAAGCCAGGCTGTAATGATTAATGTAACGAGCACAGGCAGTTTAGAAGATAGTGCCCTCAGGAGAAGATGGACATCTCTGCAGCTCCATAGAGTTTTCTTCAATTTGTTTTAAACTTTTATTATTTTCGGTATGCTGTTTGGGCAGGAGTCAGAGCCGCTTCCCCGCTGCAGGACCACCGTCCTGAGAGGTTGTTTGTTCAGCGGGGCACTGCGCCTTAGCTGTCACAATCGCAGCACACTGCACACCCCTAACAAATGCCTGAAGGTGACGATTGTGGTGAGTACAAGCCGAAGTCTCCGCTAGGGGGTTCCCGCGGTTCATGGTGCGGCTAAACGCAGGTGCGGCATACGGGACCCTCCTGGGGGGGACCTGCTAGAGCCCCCCGTTTAAACTGGCTAGCGGTGGCTTAAACTAGCATTTGTGTGATGTTTTTAAGCAAACTAGGAGACATTGCCAGTATAAAAATCTCTGTAGCTCCAGCGCCATTGGAGGGGGTGGAGCTACCTCAGAGCGGGACCAGCGGCATTTTGGTGCCTTCCTCTGCTTAATGCAGCAGCAGCAAGCACACACCGCTCCTCCTGACTCACAAGACACGCTGGAAAGCTGGTACTGGGTTTAGCAAAGGAGGAGAGCCGCTGTTGTACACAATCTGTGTCCCATACAGGACAGAAATCATTAGTGTTTCACTGTGATATAGTAAGCTGACAGCCTCACTGGGGCTGCATAGCTGGGGTGTGCTGGTCTTCTCTCTCTAAGTCTCCTCTCACATACAGTAAGGGCAGGCTTGCTAAGTACTGTATTACTGTCTGTGTGTATGTCTTTGTGATAACTGTAAACATGGGTAAACACAAACTATGCAGTGTATGCCACACCAGATTCTATCCCTTATCATCTGATTCTGTTTAATGTGAACAATGCAGCCAATCTTCACATCTCCATGAAGGGGCTGGGGGAGAGGGACCAGAGCCATCCTGGTTAGGGGCTCTTAAGACTCTTAAGACTCTGATGTCTGATATGTCATCGCAACTCACTGCTAATGTTCAGAAAACTCCGCTACTACAACATGCTGTTGCAGACTTAGCTACAGGGCAGATGTTACACAGCCCCCCCTCTTTAACTCAGGACCACAACAGCGTGGTTTACCTGCTCTACTCTCTGGTTCAGATGAGGAAATACAGGAGGATGGGGATGACTTGGATCCTGTTAGTGGGGATTCCGCTTCTGCTCAGGGTATTGAACCCCTCATTCTGGCCATACGGGACGTGTTAAAACTCCCTCTAGAGGACGCTGCGTCACAGCAGTCGTTTTTCTTTACACTAAACAAGCCTAATGTCACTTTCCCTGATTCTGCAGAGTTAGATGACCTATTTAAATTAGCCTGGAAAAGTCCAGACAAAAATACCAAGTGTCAGAAAGATTTTTGCACACTTTCCCATTTGCTCCTGAAGGTAGGAAATTCTGGGAAGAGCCCCCGGCAGTTGACGTCTCAGTCTCTCGACTGTCAAAAAAGGCGGTGCTGCCTGTCCCAGGCTCTTTTACCATAAAGGACCCTGGGGACAGAAAGATAGAGACTACACTAAAGTCTTATCTACACAGCAGCAGGTGTATCGCAAAGGCCGGTCATAGCGGGTTGCTGGATGACCCATGCCATTCATATGTGGGCTACTCAGATTCAGGAGGGCCTCTCCGGGGATATGCCTCTGGTAGTACAGTGACTCTTCTGAAGCACATTCAGGACACTGCATGCGTCCTGTGTGACTCGCTCAAGGAAATGGGCAATATTAATGCTAGGACGTCTGCCATGGCAGTGTCGGCACTCAGGGCCTTGTGGTTGCGTCAGTGGATAGTGGATGCAGAATCCAAGTGCAGTGTGGAATCCCTCCCCTTTTCTGGGCAATGGCTCTTTGGGGTTGAGTTGGATACGTGGATTTCCAAAGTCACTGCAGGGAATTCTACGTTTCTCCCCTCTGGGGCCCCGCCGGCTAGGCGTTCCTACCCGAGCCGTCTTTTCAGTCCTTTCGGTCTAACGGAATTCGATCTAGGGACAGGGGTGCCTCCAGTGCGACTAGAGGCACCAGAGGTAAGACAAAAAGATCTGCAAACACCGGTTCTCAGGAACAGAGCATCAGTTCTGTTTCCAAGAAGTCCTCAGCATGACAGTGCCCACCCACCCCGAGGGGATCTCGAAGTGGGAGCTCGACTGCGTCACTTCAGCCGCGTCTGGGAGGTTTACTGCCAGGATGCCTGTGTCATGGACCCCAATGTCTCACGGCTACAAGCTAGAGTTCGACGGTGCTCCTCCCCAACATTTTTTCAAAACAAGCTTGTCAGCTTGGCGGATACGCAAGTTACGTTGCAACAGGCCATCCAAAAGTTGGTCCAGTCCCACGTCATTGTTCCAGTACCAATACCGCAACGAGGCAGGGTTATTACTCCAACATGTTCGTGCTACCAAAGCCGAATGGTTTGGTAAGGCCCATTTTGAATCTAAAGTCCTTGAACCCTTACCTGAAGGTTTTCAAGTTTAAAAATGGAATCCTTGAGAGCAGTGATTGCGGGCCTGGAAGAACAGGATTTAATGGTTTCCTTGGTTATTAAGGACACCTACCTTCATATTCCTATTTGGCCACCTCATCAGGCTTATCTGAGGTTTGCCCTGCTGGACGTCCACTACCAGTTCCAGGCACTGCCCTTTTGGCCTGTCCACCGCTCCGAGGGTATTCATAAAGTAATGGCGGAGATGATCCGGGTCCAGGTGGTCAATGTTGTCCCTTACCTGGATGATTTTCTGATAAAAGCAAGATCCGGGGAGCTTTTATTGCTCCATATTGACCGCACTATCCAACTTCTGTCACACCATGGGTGGATTCTCAATTGACAGAAGTCCCACCTAGAGCCAACTCAGCGGCTCCTGTTCCTGGGGATGTTACTGGATACTGTGGTCCAGAAGGTATTCCTCCCGGAGGACAAAGCAAGAACACTTAAGGAGATGGTCCGCATAGTGATTGGACCTGCTCGAGTATCAATCTCTGCATAAGATTGTTGGGGAAGATGGTCTCCTCATACGATGCGATCCAATATGGGAGGTTCCATGCCAGAACATTTCAATTGGATCTACTCAGCAAGTGGTCCGGATCACATCTACAGATGCACCGGATGATACGGCTGTCACCTCAGGCCAGGATTTCCCTCCTGTGGTGGCTGCAGTCCTCCAATCTCCTGGAAGGCCGGAGTTTTGGGATTCAGGATTGGATCCTCCTCGCAACGGATGCGAGTCTGAGAGGATGATGGGGAGCTGTCACCCAAGGGGTGCAGTTCCAGGGCAGGTGGTCAGCCCACGAAGCCCTCCTTCCGGTCAACATTCTGGAACTTCGGGCGATCTGCAATGCACTGATTCAGGCCTCTCCTCTGCTCAAGGATCACGCGATCCAAGTACAGTCTGACAACGCCACAGCAGTGGTGTACATCAGTCGGCAAGGAGGGAGAAAAAGCAGGGCCTCCATGCGAGAAATGTCAAAGATACTCCTCTGGGCAGAAAGAAATGCAAGAGCAATGTCGGCAATCTTCATTCCGGGAGTGGACAACTGGGAAGCGGACTTCCTGAGTCGTCATGATCTCCACCCGGGGTAGTGGGGGCTCTACCATCAGGTGTTTCAGCAGATCATCGACCGTTTGGGCTGCCCACAAATAGACATGATGGCTTCTCAACTCAACAAGAAGCTTCACTGGTATTGCTCAAGAACCAGGGACCCTCAGACGAGGGCAGTGGATTCACTGATGTCGCCTTGGTCTTACGGACTGGTCTACCTGTTTCCTTCGATTCCATTGCTCCCAAGGGTGCTCAAGCGAATCAGAAATCAAGGAGTCCAGGCAATTCTGATTGCCCCGGATCGGCCTCGGGGGGTGTGGTTCGCGGATCTTCTAGACATGGCCGTCAAAGTCCCTTGGCCTCTACCACTACGGGTATGGTTTCCAAAGACTGGCGTATAGCGGAGGTAGTGCCGATATTCAAAAAGGGAAGCAAAGCAGAACCAGGTAATTATAGACCAGTTAGCCTTACATTTATAGTGGGGAAAGTATTGGAAGGTATTCTAAGGGACAGTATTCAAAAGTTACTTGAAGCAAATAAGGTCATTAAAAGGAACCAACATGAATTTCTGAAGGACAGATCATGTCAGACCAACTTACTTGGCTTTTATAAATAGTAAGTGCGAACCTTGATCAGGGTAAGGAGGTGGATGTAATCTTTTTAGACTTTGCCAAAGCTTTCGACACTGTAGCACACATGCGTCTTATCTATAAGCTACAAGAAAAAGGGCTAGGGAGCACAATATGCACTTGGGTCAGTAATTGGTTAGATAATAGGGAGTAGCGCGTTGTGGTCAATGGATCATTTTCAAATTGGACTAAAGTACAAAGTGGTGTGCCACAAGCGTCTGTACTCGGACCACTTTTGTTCAACATTTTCATCAACGACCTAACAGTAGGTCTAGAGAGCATGGTAATCCAAAGCTACACAAGATCTGCTATAAGCGCCTAATCAAATAGTTTTAAAACAACATCATGAGCGCTGCCAAAAAAGCACTGTGTATATGCTTTAAAAATTGCCAAGAACGAAGAAAAAAGATTGGCTGCGCTTATAATGTAGTTAAAACAACCTTGTTATTGGAGAGCTGACAAACACAATAATAATGAATAAAAATTGTTTATTAAAATATTAATATACCAATGGAATTTTAAACACAATATTTTAAAAGATTATACATATGTGTATATTCTGAGCTGACCCTATATACCAAGCAGCAAATAACAATGTTCACACGATAAATTGGTGGTTGGTAATGATGTTAATTCTATGTTTCTTTAATTATTTCACAGAAAGGGTAGTGGACAAGTGGAATAGCCTCCCATCAGAGGTGGTAGAGGCTAAGACAGTAGGGCAATTTAAACATGCATGGGATAGACATAAGGATATCCTTACAAAGAAATAATGATCAAATAAGGTTAGAGATAAAAATAATGTAAAAATAAAAAAAAAAAAAGGGGGCATACTAGATGGGCCAAGTGGTTCTTATCTGCCGACAAATTCTATGTTTCTAAATATAATATACATGTAACATTCATATGGCTACTCACTGAAGTTATATCATTCACAAGAATCGTGCTCAAATCATTTCCCTTATAAACTCACAGAAAGGGCTATAGTGGATTATACCGGGGACGCCCGGCAATTAACAGCCCAGGAGAGGTAATTATATAATCTTCCTCAATTAAATCATCTGCTGCCGGGACTTTTATGAATCTTAAAGTACATGCTGCCTCTGTACTTTTAGATAGTGTGCAGTTTCACGATTCTTGTGATGATATAACTTTAGTGAGTAGCCATATGAATGTTACATGTATATTATATTTCTTTAACATCATTACCAACCACCAATTTATCGTGTGAACATTGTTATTTGCTGCTTGGTATATAGGGTCAGCTCAGAATATACACATATGTATAATCTTTTAAAATATTGTGTTTAAAATTCCATTGGTATATTAATATTTTAATAAACAATTTTTATTCATTATTATTGTGTTTGTCAGCTCTCCAATAACAAGGTTGTTTTAACTACATTATAAGCGCAGCCAATCTTTTTTTCTTCGTTCCTAGAGAGCATGGTGTCGATTTTCGCAGACGATACCAAATCGTGTAAGGTTCTAAATACGGAGGGAGATACTGAGTCTCTTCAGAACGACTTAACTAAGCTGGAATCATGGGCAGCAAAATGGAGAATGAGATTCAACACAGACAAGTGTAAGGTAATGCACTGTGGGGGCAAGACCAAAAATAACATCTACATACTGAATGGGGTAATATTAGGGGATTCTGTACTGGAAAAAGACTTAGGGGTTCACATAGATAACAAATTAAGCAGCAGTACCCAAAGTAGGAGTGCAGCAAAGAAGGCTAATAAGATATTAGCATTCATAAAATGGGGAATTGATGCAAGGGACGAGAGTATTATACTCCCATTATATAAATCACTAGTGAGGCCACATCTTGAATACTGTGTGCAATTTTGGGCACCATATTACAAAAAGGATATCCTGGAGCTAGAAAAGGTTCAGAGGCTGGCGACAAAACTAATCAAGAGCATGAAGACGCTGGAATACGATGAAAGGCTTGCAAGGCTAGGCATGTTTACATTGGAATAGAGGAGACTAAGATGGGACATGAGCAACATCTACAAATATATAAGGGGTCAATACACAGAGCTCGGGAGGGACCTGTTTTCTATAAGATCAGCACAGAGGACACGTGGTCACTCGCTTAGGTTAGAGGAAAGGAGTTTCCGCACATTGAGGCGAAAAGGTTTTTTCACAGTAAGGACAATACATGTTTGGAATTCCCTGCCTGAGAGTAGTAATGGCGGACTCAGTTAACGCCTTTAAGAATGGGTTAGATAAATTCCTATTGGATAAAGATATTAAGGGTTATGGTGCGTAGGCACGCATTATAGTTAATACAACTAGTCCTAACATAAAAATAACTAGTCCTATAATAAGACTGCATAGGAGACAACAAATGGGTTGAACTCTATGGACAATTGTTTTTTTTTTCAACCTTAGTTACTAAGAAGAGATCTTCTTCAACAAAGGCCGTTCGTCTACCTGGACTTACGGCAATTTTGTTTGACGGCATGGAGGTTGAACAGAACATCCTAGCTCCAAAAATTTTTATTGCTACCATGGTTCAGGCCAGGAAACCTGTGACGTCAAAACACTATCATCATATCTGGAGAAGATATGTCTCCTGGTGCGAGGAATGCACGTATCCACCTGTGGAGTTCCACTTGGGACATTTCTTACGTTTCCTGCAGGCTGGTGTAGATAAGGGCTTACCTCTGGGTTCAGTTAGGGTCCAGATTTCAGCTCTCTCCATTTTCTTCCAGTAGAGATTTGCACTATTGTCAGAAGTTCAGACCTTCTTGCAAGGGGTACTCCACATCCAACCTCCTTTTGTGCCGCCTACGGCACCCTGGGATTTGAATGTGGTGTTGGAATTTCTACAGTCATTCTGGTTTGAACCTCTGATGACGGTAGAAGACAAGTACCTCACGTGGAAGACTGTGATGTTACTGGCCCTGGATTCTGCTAGACTTGTCTCAGAATTGGGGGCCTTATCATGTAAAAGTCCATACTTGGTCTTTTTTGAGGACAGAGCGGAACTCAGGACTAGACAGCAGTTCCTGCCAAAGGTTGTCTCTGCGTTTCACCTGAATCAACCTATTGTGGTTCTGTCAAGTTCTGACGCTTCTGCTCCTCTAGAGGCATTGGATGCTGTGCGAGCCTTGAAGATCTATGTCAAGTGGACGGCTCGGATCAGAAACTCGGATTCCTTGTTCATGCTCTATGATGCACAGAAAAAGGGTTGTCCTGCTTCAAAGCAGTCCATTGCTCGTTGGCTTAGGCTTACTATCCAACAGGCCTATGTTTCGGCAGCCTTACCTGTTCCTAAGTCTCTGAAGGCCCATTTTACAAGATCGGTGTGCCCTTCCTGGGCGGCTGCCCGTGGAGTCCCTGCCTTGCAATTATGCCGAGCTGCTATCTGGTCAGGGAAGAACACTTTTGTGATGTTCTACAAGTTTGATACTCTGGCCAAAGAGGATTCCCAGTTTGGGCAGGCGGTGCTGCAGACGTCTCTGCACGTTCCCGCTCTTTCTGAAAGCTTTGGGACGTCCCTTCATACTAAGTCTCTCCAATATCCCTTATGGATAACATGTGCAGAGAGAGTTAGATTTGGGTGTGGTGTGTTCAATCTGCAATCTAATTTGCAGTGTAAAAATAAAGGAGCCAGTATTTACCCTGCACAGAAATAAAATAACCCACCCAAATCTAACTCTCTCTGCAAATGTTATATCTGCCACATCTGCAGTGCACATGGCTTTGCCCAACTGCTAAAAAATTTCCTGCTGCGATCTACTTGGAATTACCACCTAAGTCTCCCCAATATCCCTTATGGACTACGAGAAAAGGATTTACCAGTAGGTAATTAAAATCCTATTATCTCAGCCGATAAGTTTCTCCCCAAAGAATGAGAGCTGCATACACAGATGGCAATAGCTGAAATTAGGAGATTTGGTTGCCCAGAAATATACCTGAAGGAAACATACTTGAATACAAACCTCCCTCACTACAGGCATCTTCTTGGTACACAAGGCATAGGCGCTTTCTCACAAAGATGTGTGTTTTTTCTGGG
This sequence comes from Pseudophryne corroboree, assembly GCF_028390025.1. Classification (NCBI taxonomy): domain Eukaryota; kingdom Metazoa; phylum Chordata; class Amphibia; order Anura; family Myobatrachidae; genus Pseudophryne; species Pseudophryne corroboree. The sequence goes on from NC_086445.1 coordinate 276,294,864, forward strand.
TTAAGTGTTTGCAACGTTCCCTCTTATTACTCGTAGATTGAACATGTAGAGGTAGTATCAATACTGCCTTACTGACCAAGTAGAGTATGGTTCCCTACTACTTTGGAAATGACAATAAAAGATTCTTGGATGTTTACAATTAGGTCTGATCTATTGAAAAAGTCGCCACTGCGTTATTCAAATCAAGCAGGCCTCAGTTTAACAGTACGGCGGTTGAGTGGAGACTGTTAAAACAAAAAGAACTTTCTGATCAAGTAATTCTGGTCCTCCTACAGGCAATTCAAAACCTTCTCACAACTGTAGTATAGATTCTGGGAAAGTTTGGTAAGTCCGACGTTGAAAGTAGAGACTTCACAATGGCTTAATGATAAATATTTGGTGTGAGTATTCTGCTGGACAGGAGACTAGCAGAAGAAGACTTAATTATAAGAATATGTTAAGAAATAAGAATTTGTCCACAGATTACATCATTTATAGTCCTATGGGATCGAAATTTATATTGAATACCCTGATGTCCTCTCTGTTTAGGGAGCACCTCTGCAATTCCTGACCTGCAATGTGGTGTTCTTAATTGTGATCACATCAGCCAGGGCAGTGAGTGAATTAGAAGTTCTATGGGCAGAAGAGTAATGCCTCTCTGCCTATTCACAGTGAAGGCGTTATTTTAAGTCTGTTTTTACCCTAATTCTTTTTTTACAAATGCTTGTTTCTTGTACACTCATTATTTTTGGGCACTAATGGTGCAAGCTTTTCTATTGCAGTTTTGTCTCAGTTTTGATCCTGTAAACTAAACTTTTCCTTTTGCCTTTCTTGGATAACATTCAGGGGGTGATTCCATTGTTTATTGGGGCGCCCAAAGTAACGAGTGCCCATTGGAGTAATTCACTTGTTGCTCCTAATAGGGGTCCCATAACTTTTTAACTGCTAGCTGAAATTAGTGCGCTATATTTTTATTTATTTTTATTTTTTCTGTAACTTTTCTGTATTTTTGATATTCAAGAGTTAGTCGAGTGGATGTTGGGTATGAGGTAAGGACTATTACATGGTTTGTTTGTTTTTTCCTGCTTTGCTTTATATTGTCTTTTATAAATCTGTCAAAATGTGTCAGAATAATTGTTAAAAATGGTAAAGATATCCTATAACAGATGTATATGAAAGCAGGATAAAATACTGATTTTTATTTTAAAACACTATTGAAATAGTGACCTTTTGACTTTTACAGTGTGAAGTGGAAGACTGCAATTTCAGAGCCCATGAGAAACTGGTACAATTTCACTGGAAAAGTGTAAGTCACAGGAATTCCTTGTATGGCCTAGCCTTTTCCATATATGTGCCACCTGCTTGGTATGCAATTTGTATAATGGACAGCAAGTGAATGTAAAGGCTGCGTAGCCAGTAAAATGTGCTTAATGTCCAGTTACGGACACATGAAATTTACAATTATTGTTTTAAATGACATTATACATGCTCTCATTTGTACATGCATTTACCATGCTTTAAACATCAGTGCATATGCAGCATAAGTGACTGGAGTTTGTAGTCGGTGGTCAAAGCTCCTAGTTCAGAGTTTTGCAAACTACGCCATTACATTGCAGGTTTTAAGGATATCCATGCTTAAAACTGGTGATTTAATTAGTAAATAGAAATGAGCAATATAAAATTACTCCAATAGAGAGCGCTTAAAGTTTTTTTTGGTTTTTTTTCAGCATTAATAAAATGTATTTTGTCCAGCCAGGCCATACTAATAAATTACAATATTAAACAAGTGTTTAGTATAGACCTGCAATTTTTTTTTAATCCCACTCCAGTTATTGCAGGGTTCCACTTCCTTGTATAACTATTATAACATGAATTAGTGTCCCACCGGACTATTCGTGTGATGATCACAAATTTCTGTAGCCTGCGATATGCTACAACCTCCCACTTTCAACAAGCTTTGATCTCACCAGTTCCATTACCAGCCGTCTCAACAGTGAAGTCTAATGTCTCTATGCATCTGGTTGGCCATGGGTGATTATAGAGTCCTTTTAGTTCCAGGAGCTGGAGGGAGGTCGCGGCTAACACACTGTCCGTCACAGTGTTAAAGGTCCGTGATTATCCGGGGGAACCCAGCAGGTAGTGGGGGATTGCGGTAATCCTTGACGCGTTTCACCGCCGTCAACCTCTGGCGGTTTCTTCAGAAGGATTAGTCCGGTGGGACACTAATCCATATTATAACATCCATACATGACTATACAAGGAATTGGAGCTCTTTAATAACTGGAGTGGGATTAAGAGCATTTGCGGTTCTACATTAAACACTTGTTTAATATTGTATTTTATTATATGTCCTGGCTTGACAAAATACATTTTATTATTGTTCAAAAATAAAAACTTTTTAAGCACTGTCTAATGGAGTAATTTTATATTGCTCATTTCTATTTGCTAAATTTATGTGACCTGCTAAGTCACTATTGGGAGCTGCTTGTAAGAAGTATCACTAATGTGGAGTTGTTTTTTCTTATTTTAAAGAGATATATCCTTACGTCTGAATATCCTATATATTGATTTAATTAGTACCTCAGTCAATTTGGTTTAACCATCTGGACTTAAGAAAAGCATGGACATTAAAACCTGGGCTGTAATGGAGGAGTTTGGAGACACTGGCCTAGATTATTGTGTATTGTAGTGACGTAGGGGGAAATTCAGTTACCAGCGAAACCACATTTTTGTGGTAAAAAGACATGAAATTACCGGAAATTGTGGTAAAAAGATGAAAAATTACAGCGAATCGCAGTGATTTCACCAAACGACTATTCATTTGTCCGCGAAAACGTTTTGGCTCTAATTTTACCGATAATTTAAATTCAACAACTCTGAGCAGGTGATAAACTTGGGGAAAATCCCTATTTTAAGTTAAAAATTTCGAGATTTGGTTATGAACCCCCGGGACAACCCCCTGAATGACTAATTAAGCACTTAGAAGTTTTTATTATTTATAATTGCCTAGTATATTATGTCATTTTTGGGGTAAAAGTGCAAAATGATGGACATTGGGGTACAAGGTATGGGATAGGCATATTTGGGTGCTTTATGAGTGGGACAAGTGTTTTTAGGCTTGCAGATGGGAGTAATCGGCCTTTATTTTTATTTTTTCCCTCCTTTTTCCTTTTTTTTTTTTTTTTTTTAAGCCTCCTAAAATGACCCAAATGTGTACTTTTACCAATTTTTATGTGATTTTGCCACTAATTTATTAACACCCCCCCCCCCCCCCCCCCCCCTCCTCTTAATGTCTGATGGTTGTAATTTCACTGCAGTGTGTCGGGATAGTAGTGTTCAATATAAAATATATGGCAAATTTTCTTCTAAACCAGGCAGAAACCTCAGCAGCTTTATAGCAGATAATCAGTGACGATCTTGTAGAGAGCTCTGTAAGGCACATGCCATGTTGCAAAGCTGTTAAACAAAATACAACATGGCTTAGAACAAGATTGTAAAGTGTTAGATTTTTTTCTTCGACATTTTTATAATCTGGTCTATTTTAAAAGTGCGTGACTGCAGGTTTTCATATTAATGTAGACCTAAAAAAAATGTGCTCCGATAGCGTAGATTGAAGTTCATTTTATCACCTTGTTTTGAATGTGAGAAAATTTTTTGTTTTTTAAAAAACAAATAAATAGTTGATAGTATGTCAAGTGTAGGAAGCAATGTTTCTGGAAAGGCGTGTAGTAGGATCCGATAGCAGTCGATATTACTGTTTATAGCAGGCATACCCAACCTCAGTCCTCCAGCCACACAAACAGTCGAGGTTTTAGTGATGTCCATGCTTAAGCAGAAGTGGCTTGAATAGTATTAGTATTTTGATGTATCCATCTGTGCTGAAGCCTGGATATCCCCTAAAACCTGCACTGTTAGTGTGCCTTGAGGTTGGGAATGCCTGGTTTATAGTATTCCACCATTTTTTATTTATTTTTAATGCCTGCCAGTGTCCTAGTTTCCAGTGAACTTTAGGGAAGAGATGAAATGTTTTCTATTGTCTTTTGTGGCAACAGTGATCTCTGGAGGCCAATATAAGGTACTACAACTCATTAAATATCTACTCAAGTATATTTGTAAAACAAATATTAATTTCTACTTTTCTATATAATGCCAGTAATACTCCATTACCACCTAGATTTCCTCTCCTCCTGGAATACAGGGGGCTGTACCATGCAGCCATTTATTACATGGATCAATTAATTTAACAGCCCTGGCAGAGAATAGGGACCATGTTGCACAAAGAGTGGGAGTTTACATGAGCTCAAAGACTCATAAAAACATGAATCCATTCTATGAACAGTCCGCCAGTTTACTCACCGATATCATAAAATATAGTAGGTATATTATTGGGGACAATATTTGATCATTATTGCTTCTCTTCGGGCATAGCATTTGTTCTACATATGTTAGGAGCCTATCCTCAGATGTATCCGTATATTATAATATTTCACTAAGCATCCCCTTACCCTGCCGTATGGGGTCTCTCACCTTGCATCCCTACCGTGGAACTCCTGCATTAGCTCAGATATGGTATACTGGCAGACGGGATGCCGGCTGTCAGTATAGCGACAGTAGCATCCTGTCTACCGGTTTCCGGGCAGCAAGTCTCGCTGCGCTCACCATGCTTTGGGCCCGGTGGAGAACTTCACTCGCCACAGGTTCTATTCCCACTCTGTTGGTGGCGTGAACCCACAACCCTATGAAAACGGGGCGGATGTCGGAATTACGGCCGTCGGTAAAATGCTGGCTGTTGGGATTCCGGCGTCTGTCTTCTGAACGCCGGGATCCTGACAGCCGATATTTTAACTGCATTCCCCCATACTGACACTGGGGAGCACTTGCTTAGCTTCTTCTATCCTCTTATGGTGAACACCCACCTACCTTTCTTCCAGCCTTGAATATCTTACAGTGGTTTCTATTTTTTGTGGCCGTTTTGGTTAGCTGCTTCTTGTATAGCTACAGCCTCAGTCTCATTCAGGGACTGGTGAGAATTGACACCACTTGACGTTTGGTCCAGCATGTATTGTGTTCTAATATTCCATGTATTTTGATGTTACTGAGCAACCAAGTCAATGCTTGATCAGAAAATGATGGTGTCACCGCTTAATGTCTTTTCTTGGCATGTTTCTTAGTTTGTTTTTTTCATCATGACCTTTTTAATGATACCAAATTCACACAAAGAAATTTGTATCTCTGAAATATAAAAATTACTTTGTCTTTTTTGAAAGGCTCTAATAGAGCAAGGATAGAGATTCTCCATTCAAGCTCTTGTCATTGATCTGTTACAGACTATGGCTTAAAAATACAGTGCTCTTATACAAGTGTGTTAATAAATATACTATTTACCTGCATAGTGTGTTCAACCATAGTACACTTATGTATCCAGTAAATGCCAACCTGGTTTTGCCTTTTTAAAGATTGCCACTTTAAAATAAAATATCTGTCAGTCTCCTCAGGATCTCGTCCGATGGCTGCAATTCCCAGACTATTTAATTTTCTCCTGATTATTTCTTTGGCAATCGGTGACGTTATAATACATGGGTTATTAGTAAACCATAGATGCTAGCACAAACCGCCTAGTGTAATTTTTAGTCATAGGGCGAGACCAATGCAAAGAGACCAAGCTTTGCAAACAGGAAACTTCACGGAGCTTACAGGTCAGAAAAAGAAAAAGAAAAGATTGTGGTGTGGGAGGAGCCTATTGGATGTTCCCAATATAGTGGGTGAAAGTAGGCTAGGTGGGTTTTCCATTTTTTACTGGGTGTTGGTCGCACCCCATATTAAAGTGGGAGCAAGGTATGGATGAATGCTAGTAGGAAAGGGATACATGCCTCATGCAGTAGGTTGGATGGATACAAGATGGGCGCTTTTCATGTGGGAGATTGCAAGCACCATGAGCCCCAGCTGCTGAGCATCAGTGAGAAATTCAAATATCTTTTCACTCCAGTGCTTTACTTTATCAAAGGAACACCTAATCTTCAAGATATTACAAAGAATGTTTTTCATATTCAAGGCTTTGGAAAAAAAAATGTTTTGTCTTCCATGAAGATATTATATTAACAAGAATCTGCGTCGCCCAATTACGGAGTACGTAAACAAATAAGCAAAACAAGAAAATAGTGACTAATAGTGTGTTCACACTAGGCGATGTGCTCTATGAGCAATGTCGCTTAGTGTTTCCCCTCCCTGGCCGGGGTGGTCGGTGGCAGTGCGTGCACACTGAGCAATATGACCATATCGCACAGTGACGTCACGCCGGGCCGTGCATGCAGTTTTTGGACTGCAGTCCAAATTGAGCTGCATGCACGGCCGACAGCAGGGTAGTTATCGACCCGCGGGGCCGTGCATCGCTTGTCATCGTCAACATAAACACTGGCCAATATAGTTAACAACGTCGCTCTGGAAGGGTGAAAATGAGCGACAACGTTTATCTTTCTCAGCAAGTGTTTATGCACCTTTACAGTTCAAGATAATATGGGACAAATACAGGGTATATAAACATAGCTGCATCAGCCGACGACACTGAAATAAGTATCAGCGTGACCGAAAACGGAGGGATTTGGCGCCGTTGAAGGCAGTATGGAGTAGAAGATAGTTTAAGTAAGAGACTGAAAACCACATTATGGCAGAGGGTGCTGCTCGCTAGAGCATTCATTCTAAAGGGGATGGGCAGATAGACAATAGTGAGACAGAGAGGGTAGACAGAGGCCTTTGGGTGAGAGTTTGGTGGAGAGACTAAGGGGGAGCGGTAGAGAATTTCAGAAAAAGGGAGCAGCAGAAGTAGTACAAGGTAATCTGTAGGTAGCAGTGTGCATTAGCAGAGCAAAGATGACGGGCAGCAGTGTAAAGGGACATAAGGCCAGAGATGTAAATAGGAGAGGAGTGGATGATGGCTTTGTAGTTGAGTGTGAGAAGCTTGAATTTAATTTTGAAGGGGAAGGGGAGCCAGTGAAGGACTTGTAAGCGAGGGGAAGATGGACATAATATGTTTGGTGAGGAAGATGAGCCAGGCAGCAGCATTGAGGATAGATTGGTGTGGAGAGACATTTGTCCAGGATGCTAAATAGAAGATTACAGTAGTTCAGTCTGGAGATGACCAGTGAGTAGATAAGGGTCTTAGTGGCACCCTGTGTGAGAAAGGGTTTGATCCTGGAAATATTTTTGAGATGAAACCGCTAGTTTTGTGAAAGGTACTGAATGAGGTTTGAAGGAGAGGGAGGAGTCAAGGATTACTTCAAGACAACACACTTGGGGGCTAGAGGAGATAGTAGTGCCATCAATAATGCAATTGTGGTAGGTGAGGTTGTGCGGGAGGGTGGGAAGCTGATCAGCACAGTCTTAAGGTGTGTACACACGGTAAGATCTTTTCTTCCGATTCTGACTATATAGTCAGAATCGGAAGAAAAGATGGTGCAGATCGCAAGGTGACAGTCACCTTGCGATCCCGATCCGATGCGGATGCGTGGCCCCGCGCGGTCGGCATAGTCCGAAAAAATAGGCTGTGCAGGCAAGTCAATCCTGACTATCTCTATAGAAGAAATAGTCAGGATTGAAACTAAGCCAAAATCGCACAGAACCAGGATCGCAAGCACACTCATTATGTGCTTGCGATACTGGCTAAGTGTCGACCCGGCCCCCCGTCGCACAGTGAGAGTCGGATAAGTCCGAATCTCACCATGTGTACACACCCTTAGACATATTAAGTTTAAGAAAGTGGTGGGACATCCAAGAAGAGATAGCAGAGAGACAATTGGTGATATGAGGGAGGAGAACAGGGGAGGAAAGATAATTTGAGTATCCCTAGTATAGAGATGATATAAGAGTTATTGAGCTCACCTAAAGATGTATAGAGAGAGAAAAGGAGAGGACAAACAACAGTACCTTAGAGTAAAACTACAGTTAGTGGAAGGGAGAGGGGGGACAGGTGGAGTCAAGAGAAGAGGCAGAGAAGGAACGGTCATAAAGGTACGAGAATAGCCAGGACAGGGTAGTATCATGAAGACCAAGGGCGGGGCACGACGACTACTGGGGAGGGCCATGACTTCCTCACCAGATAATTTGGAGAAAGAGGTCAGAGTTGGTTAGAGTGATGGGGTGGCAAGGGAAAGGAGGTGGCTAGTTGCTGATGGTCTGGTGGGATGTGATGTTCTGACGTATGGAGTCAATTTTGGATTTGAAGTAAGTGGCAAAGTCAAGAGCATAGCGTGAGGAGGGGAGATGAGGTGGACAGAGGAGGGAGCGGACAGTGACAAAGAGGAGCCGTGGGTTTGAAGACTGGGAGGAGATGAGGTTCTTGAAGTATGACTGTTTAGCAAGGGAAAGGGCAGCACTGACGGATGAGAAGTTTGAAATGCAGGAAGTCTGCCTTAGAGCATGATTTCCTCCACTGTTGCTTGGCAGTATGTGAACATTTATTTTTGCAGATATCTGGTGCATTTGGTGTGCCAGGGTTGAGTTGTTGATCTGCGAGGGCGAAAAGTGGTCGGTGGAGCAGCAGAAGTAAGGGATGCATTGTAGAGAAAAGTGACTTGTTCAGGGCATGAGAGAGAGAAGTGATCAGCTGGAACAGGTGTATAGCATGGACCTCAATTGCACAGACTGTAAGGGACGGTTCAACACCACCTCCTTGGCGACCCCCGGGTCCTGGTTGAGCGAGAATGCAGCAGGGATAGTGGTGTCAGAGGGGGTAATACAGGTTTCCGTAATGGATAGGCGATGCAGTGAGTTGGAGATGAAAAGGTCATGGCTGGGGACCAGTTTGCTACAAACCGATCTGGCATTCCGGAGGGCACAGGAAAGGGGGTGTTAGTTTGTGGGAGAGATGTGAATGAGATAATCAGGGTTGCTGTAGTGTTGAGGTGAGATTCATTTGGATGGCAGGGATAAAGCAGGTGTAGTGTTGGTGCGGGCTCCTAAACTAGGAGAGGAAACTGCAGGGAGGGAGTAGTGTGATGCTGATGGAGGTGAGAAGAAGTGACATGGAAATGAAGGAGGGAACAGGGCTGAGTGGTGGAGTAGTAGGGGCATGGTGGGGCAGAGGTGAATGGAAGTAGACGGAAAACAGGAGTGGAGAGAGTAGGAGACTATCCGGGGAAGGATAGAAGTGGGACGAGGGGGCAAAATAAAGGATTAGGTAGACAGAGAGTGATGGGGAGGGTTGATGAAAATATGTACATAGTATGCATGAGGTAAATGGGCAGTAAAAAAAAATTGCAAATAGGAATGGAGTAATCAGTATGGTTGACCGGCGCAGGGGATCCCGGTGTTCATAATACCAACTCCTGGGTCCCAATGCTCAAAATCCTGACAGGGGTGAGTAGAGGCTTTTTCCCCCTTTCACCTATTCCCTAACAGTCAGGTCCACTAGCCTAAACTAACCTCCCCCTTTTAGTGCCTGAACCTAATTACCCCCCCGTAGGTGCCTAAACCTAACCTCCCATCACCGCTGCTTAAACCTGACTCTCTCTCCCCTGAAGCCTGATGCTAATCTCCCCGGAGGTGCCTTACCCCCAGGGTGGTGACTAATCCTAACGTCCCTCCCCCCCTTTCCGTCCCTAAACCAATCCACCAGCTGTTGTAACAGTCAGGATGCCGGTGTTGGTCTCCTTCCCTTTCGGAGTTCCGGCGTCGGGATTCCAATAGGCGTTGGTATTTCGGCTGCCGGGATCCCGACAGCCGGCATGTTCACCGCATCCTGGAATGGAGACTGTATTGTAGAGACAGAACAGTAGAAGTACATTTAAAAGTACAGTGTTGGTAAATGTGTATGTTCAGTGACAATAATATAATTCAAGCAAAATAAAGTGAAGGTTATAAGGTTTTTTATAGTAGATTGTTAGAATTGAGAGGTTGTGAGAGTAGGAAAAAAGCAATGGTAATGTAGAGAGGACGTTCAAATATATGTAAAAGCAAAATTACATTGGTACAGCTCAGAATTCAGATGTTTATGGTAAACTAAAAGCATAAATATGAGTAGTTGCAGATGAAGTGGAGAGGGATTGCAGCGTTCTGAACCCAAATTTAAGTCCAGGTTACTCAGACTGGAGTTTTTTTGTGTGTAGAGTAAGTGGACTTGCATTTGTTTGAAAGTAGTCCTTCAGTATTCCAGACTTTGGGTAGAATGTTATTCTGTTTTTTCTTTGTTTAACGAACATCATACATGCTTTTCCAGAAGAGGTTTCGTTACAGTTAGAAATGCAGTATTGAGCACCTCTTGCACATGGTAAAATTCTTCAGACTAGCAGTATTTCTACCTCCCAGTTATAAAATAAGGGTCTTGTTATGGCTTAGATTGCTTACTTAAATATATATGTTCTAGATGCATGGACCTGGAGCTAAGAGAATAAAACTGGACACACCAGAAGAAATTGTGAAGTGGAGGGAAGAGAGACGCAAGTAAGTTCACTGCTCTTCTAACTGTGCTAAGGAAATAAAAGTACCTCTGTAACATACACACTTAACGGAATATGGGCCATATTCAATTGCGGTCGAATTGCCGCAAATGTCGAAAAACGGGGCATTTTCGACAAAAAAAACGGATTCGACAATGCAATACAGTACTTTTCGACAAAAAAAAACGGCCGTTTCAGATTCGACTTTTTGCAATTCGACAGTTGTCAAATTCGACATGTCTGCAATGATAAATATGCGGCTTTTCGACAAAAGTATATTCAATTGAAGAATGTCGATTCGACAACAGTGCTTTTCGACAGTCATTTTCGTCAATTTCAGTCCGCCTCATTTTGCTGGCGTGATCTAATAAAATTTTTTAAAAACATGTTTGTTTCTCTAACGTCCTAGTGGATGCTGGGGACTCCGTCAGGACCATGGGGGGGTAGCGGCTCCGCAGGAGACAGGGCACAAAAGCAAGCTTTTAGGATCACATGGTGTGTACTGGCTCCTCCCCCCATGACCCTCCTCCAAGCCTCAGTTAGGTTTTTGTGCCCGGCCGAGAAGGGTGCAATCTAGGTGGCTCTCTTAAAGAGTTACTTAGAAAAAGTTTTTAGGTTCTTTATTTTCAGTGAGTCCTGCTGGCAACAGGCTCACTGCATCGAGGGACTTAGGGGAGAGATTTTCAACTCACCTGCGTGCAGGATGGATTGGATTCTTAGGCTACTGGACATAGCTCCAGAGGGAGTCGGAACACAGGGCTCGCCCTGGGGTTCGTCCCGGAGCCGCGCCGCCGACCCCCCTTGCAGACGCTGAAGATGAAGAGGTCCGGAACCAGGCGGCAGAAGACTCTCAGTCTTCATCAGGTAGCGCACAGCACTGCAGCTGTGCGCCATTGTTGTCAGCACACTTCACACAGCGGTCACGGAGGGTGCAGGGCGCTGGGGGGGGGCGCCCTGGGCAGCAATGTATAATACCTGTATGGCGAAAAATACATCACATATAGCCCTTGAGGCTATATGGATGTATTTAACCCCTGCCAGATATCTAAAACTCCGGAGAAGAAGCCCGCCGAAAAGGGGGCGGGGCCTATTCTCCTCAGCACACAGCGCCATTTTCCCTCACAGAAAGGCTGGTGGGAAGGCTCCCATGCTCTCCCCTGCACTGCACTACAGAAACAGGGTTAAAACAGAGAGGGGGGGCACTGATTTGGCGATATGTATATATATTAAAATGCTATAAGGGAGGAACACTTATATAAAGGTTGTCCCTGGATAATTATAGCGTTTTGGTGTGTGCTGGCAAACTCTCCCTCTGTCTCCCCAAAGGGCTAGTGGGTCCTGTCCTCTATCAGAGCATTCCCTATGTGTGTGCTGTATGTCGGTACGTGTGTGTCGACATGTATGAGGAAAATATTGGTGAGGAGGCGGAGCAAATTGCCTGTAATGGTGATGTCACTCTCTAGGGAGTCGACACCGGAATGTATGGCTTATTTATGGAAATTACGTGACAATGTCAACACGCTGCAAGCCGGTTGACGACATGAGAGGGCCGGCGAACAAATTAGTATCTGTCCAGGCGTCTCAAACACCGTCAGGGGCTGTAAAATGCCCATTTACCTCAGTCGGTCGACACAGACCCAGACACGGACACTGATTTCAGCTCAGACCCGCTCAGACAGCTCAGACCCGCACAGCCAATCAGGAGAGTGCCACGATGTGGCGCTCCCTGATTGGCTCAAGGGACCCTCTTTGACAGCAGTCACGGGGGGTCCCGCCAGTCGGGGAAAGGGGTCCCATGTGTAAACATGGGACCCCTTTCAGTGCGTGGATCGGGTTTTGCGTTTTATTATTTTGCCAAGTACGTGGATTACAAGCAGAAGAGGACCGATCTACACAGGGTTTTTGTGAGTATAATTTTATTTACAGGTAACCCATGGATTCTACTGGTGAAGAGGACCGAGCCTCGTGTCAACATAGGTAAGTATGTGTGTGTCGGTGTGCATGTATGTAATAAAGTTATACTGTCACGGTGTGTGTGTGTACTGTTTTTATTTGGGTATTTTTTTGCAGTAGAACTACAGGTACCAGCGGGCCTGTTTCCCCCCCCCGCATGCTGGTACTTGTGGTTCTCCAAGTACCAGCTTGTGGGGGAGGCTTGCTGGGACTTGTAGTTCTGCTACAAAAAACAATATTCTTTATTTTGACACTTGGCTATCAGACTCCCATCCGCCGCCCTTGGATGGGGAGTGGACAGCCTCAGGCTTCACCCCTGGCCCTTGGGTGGCTGGAGGGGGGGACCCCTTGATTTAAGGGGTCCCCACTCCTCCAAGGTACCCCGGCCAGGGGTGACTAGTTGGGGATTTAATGCCACGGCCGCAGGGACTGGTATAAAAGTGTCCCCCGGCTGTGGCATTATCTCTCTAGCTAGTGGAGCCCGGTGCTGATGTGAAAAATACGGGGGACCCCTACGTCTTTTGTCCCTCATATTTTTTGCACCAGGACCGGACGCAGATCCCGGTGCTGGTTGTTAAAATATGGGTGATCCCCTGTCATTTTTTTTCACATATTTTTACAACCAGGACTGGCTCAAAGAGCCCGAGGCTGGTTATGCTTAGGAGGGGGGACCCCACGCAGTTTTTTCCCGGATTTTTTTAAACACTTTTGTGCCGTACATGAAGTCGAATCCAGGACGCACACTATCCGTCAATTGGTCCGTTTTTCGACAGCGGGACTGTCGAATCCGTTTTTTATTGAATATGTCGAATTCGGATCCCAGCGGGAGGGTGTCTGACTGTCGAATTAAAAAACGGTCAAATTCCAGCCGGAATTCGACCGCAATTGCATATACCCCTATGAATACTCTCATGATTATTACTTTGGCTGGGTTACACCAGCGATGGTGTACTATGATTGAACACCTGCAAATGCACTGCATTGTATTCTTCTCTTCCCTAGTGTGCACACTCTCTGTTACACGGTTAGCTACATAGTGTAGTAATCCTGTAAAGAGAGCAGTTGGACAGAAGACGTACTCTATAGTTTATAAATGTTCCTTGCTGACTATTCAGTATTGTGCCTTTATATAGTCACATAACTTCTATCACAATTTTATGTTCTTTTACATTAAGAATGCATATGTAATAAATACGTAGTTTTATAATATTGTGCCGAATAACTTTATAATTGACAAGTTAGAACTTGTCAATTTATGAAGTTTATTTTCACAGTGCCAAGATTTCGTGGCAACAGACAGCTCTCTGCCACAGGATCTGAAGGATCCTAATAGCTTTCAAAGCATAATGAATGGTTGTCAAATACCAAACTGCAGCAGCCCCAACCATAGCAGCTGTAAATCACATGAGCTACAAACTGTGACCAAATTCCAGCTGCATTCTAACGGTAGTGCACCAACTAGCAGTCCTGTTACCTACCAGTAGCAATGGTAGACTTGATGATGACTACATGAAATGGTAAGAACATTAAAGTCCATTCTTTAATTGTTATTTATATATGTTCCTCCTTACTATAATCAATATATTATGACTTTAAATGTGTTCAAAATGCATTCTTAACTAATAGATAAATAATGTATTTTTTCTTTAAGAATGCAAAGGGGACCACCCTTTGGGTCTCTGCAATCTGTTAGTGCTATGACCTTTGGGGAGGTGGCATCCCTTCAGCAACTTCCTTAGGCAAACCCATCAGAAGGAACACAGCAGTGCCAGATTAAGGTCCACATGGGCCTGGAGCTGAAATTTATGAAAGGCCTGTTGTGTGCTGCTCAGTGGATGTGATTAGCGCCACAGAGAATGTCTCCCTGTGTGGGCGGGGGGTGCGGGGTCACAGAGCAGGAACCCAGTGACCAGCTAACCGGAGAGATTTCACCGCTCTACACAACATTATTATGCTACCTACATATACTGCATTCCTGCACTATATCACTACGCTAAGTCCCATTTCTCTAACGTCCTAAGTGGATGCTGGGGACTCCGTAAGGACCATGGGGAATAGCGGCTCCGCAGGAGACTGGGCACATCTAAAGAAAGCTTTAGGACTATCTGGTGTGCACTGGCTCCTCCCCCTATGACCCTCCTCCAAGCTTCAGTTAGATCTCTGTGCCCGAACGAGAAGGGTGCACACTAGGGGCTCTCCTGAGCTTCTTAGTGAAAGTTTTAGTTTAGGTTTTTTATTTTCAGTGAGACCTGCTGGCAACAGGCTCACTGCAACGAGGGACTAAGGGGAGAAGAAGCGAACTCACCTGCGTGCAGAGTGGATTGGGCTTCTTAGGCTACTGGACATTAGCTCCAGAGGGACGATCACAGGCCCAGCTTGGATGGGTCCCAGAGCCGCGCCGCCGGCCCCCTTACAGAGCCAGAAGGCAGAAGAGGTCCGGAAAATCGGCGGCAGAAGACGTCCTGTCTTCAACAAGGTAGCGCACAGCACTGCAGCTGTGCGCCATTGCTCTCAGCACACTCCACACTCCGGTCACTGAGGGTGCAGGGCGCTGGGGGGGGGGCGCCCTGAGACGCAATAATAAACACCTTGGATGGCAAAAAATGCATCACATATAGCTCCTGGGCTATATGGATGCATTTAACCCCTGCCAAAATACATAAAAAAACTGGAGATAAGGCCGCCGATAAGGGGGCGGAGCCTATCTCCTCAGCACACTGGCTCCATTTTCCCTCACAGCTCCGTTGGAGGGAAGCTCCCTGGCTCTCCCCTGCAGTCACTACACTACAGAAAGGGTTAAAAAAGAGAGGGGGGCACAAATTAGGCGCAGTATTAACTATACAGCAGCTATAAGGGGAAAAACACTTATATAAGGTTATCCCTGTATATATATATATATATAGCGCTCTGGTGTGTGCTGGCAAACTCTCCCTCTGTCTCCCCAAAGGGCTGGTGGGGTCCTGTCCTCCTATCAGAGCATTCCCTGTGTGTGTGCTGTATGTCGGTACTTTTGTGTCGACATGTATGAGGAGAAAAATGATGTGGAGACGGAGCAGATTGCCTGTAATAGTGATGTCACCCCCTAGGGGGTCGACACCTGAGTGGATGAACTGTTGGAAGAAATTACGTGACAGTGTCAGCTCTGTATAGAAGACAGTGGTTGACATGAGACAGCCGGCTACTCAGCTTGTGCCTGTCCAGACGTCTCATAGGCCGTCAGGGGCTATAAAGCGCCCGTTACCTCAGATGGCAGACATAGACGCCGACACGGATACTGACTCCAGTGTCGACGGTGAAGAGACAAATGTGACTTCCAGTAGGGCCACACGTTACATGATTGAGGCAATGAAAAATGTTTTACACACTTCTGATAATACGAGTACCACCAAAAAGGGGTATTATGTTCGGTGAGGAAAAACTACCTGTAGTTTTCCTGAATCTGAGAAATTAAATGAGGTGTGTGTGATGATGCGTGGGTTTCCCCCGATAACAACTGATAATTTCTAAAATGTTATTGGCATTATATCCTTTCCCGCCAGAGGTTAGGGTGCGTTGGGAAACACCCCCTAGGGTGGATAAAGCGCTCACACGCTTGTAAGGGCTCTATCCTCTCCTGAGATGGCCGCCCTTAAGGATCCTGCTAATAGAAAGCAGGAGGGTATCCTAAAATGTATTTACACACATACTGGTGTTATACTGCGGCCAGCAATCGCCTCAGCCTGGATGTGCAGTGCTGGGTTGGCGTGGTCGGATTCCCTGACTGAAAATATTGATACCCTAGATAGGGACAGTATATTTTTGCCTATAGAGCATTTGAAAGATGCATTTCTATATATGCGTGATGCACAGCGGAATATTTGCCGACTGGCATCAAGTCTAAGTGCGTTGTCCATTTCTACCAGTAGAGGGTTATGGACACATCAGTGGTCAGGTGATGCGTATTCCAAACGGCATTTGGAAGTATTGCCTTATTAAGGGGAGGAGTTATTTGGGGTCGGTCTTTCAGACCTGGTGGCCACGGCAACAGCTGGGAAATCCACGTTTGTACCCCAGGTCGCCTCTCAACATGAGAAGACGCCGTATTATCAGGCGCAGTCTTTTCGTGGATAAGCGGCCAAAAGGTTCCTCATTTCTGCCCCGTGACAGAGGGAGAGGAAAAAGGCTGCAGAAATCAGCCAGTTCCCAGGAACAGAAACCCTCTCCCGCCTCTGCCAAGCCCTCAGTATACGCTGGGGCTTTACAAGCAGAATCAGGCACGGTGGGGGGCCCGTCTCAATGAATTTCAGCGCGCAGTGGGCTCACTCGCAAGTAGACCCCTGGATCCTTCAGGTGATATCTCAGGGGTACAAATTAGAATTTGAGACGTCTCCCCCTCGCCGTTTCCTAAAGTCGGCTTTACCGATGTCTCCTTCTGACAGGGAGACTGTTTTGGAAGCCATTCACAAGCTGTATTCCCAGCAGGTGATAATCAAGATACCCCTTCTGCAACAGGGAACGGGGTATTATTCCACACTGTTGTGGTACCGAAGCCGGACGGCTCGGTGAGACCGATTCTAAATCTAAAATCTTTGAACACTTACATACAGAGGTTCAAATTCAAGATTGAGTCACTCAGAGCAGTGATTGCGAACCTGGAAGAAGGGGACTACATGATGTCTCGGGACATCAAGGATGCTTACCTTCATGTTAAAATTTACCCTTCTCACCAAGGGTACCTCAGGTTTATGGTACAGAACTGTCACTATCTGTTCAGACGCTGCCGTATGGATGGTCCACGGCACCCCGGGTCTTTACCAAGGTAATGGCCGAAATGATGATATTCCTTCAAAGGAAGGGAATTTTAGTTATCCCTTACTTGGACAATTCCCTGATAAGGGTAAGATCCAGGGAACAGTTGGTGGTCGGTGTAGCACTATCTCAGGTAGTGTTGCTGCAGCACGGTTGGATTCTCAATATTCCAAAATCGCAGCTGGTTCCGACGACTTGTCTTCTGTTCCTAGGGATGATCCTGGACACAGTCCAGAAAAAGGTGTTTCTCCCGGAGGAGAAAGCCAGGGAGTTATCCGAGCTAGTCAGGAACCTCCTAAAACCGAGCCAAGTCTCAGTGCATCAATGCACAAGGGTTCTGGGTAAAATGGTGGCTTCCTACGAAGCAATCCCGTTCGGCAGATTCCACGCAAGAACTTTCCAGTGGGACCTGCTGGTCAAATGGTCCGGGTCGCATCTTCAGATGCATCAGCGGATAACCCTGTCACCAAGGACAAGGGTGTCCCTCCTGTGGTGGTTGCAGAGTGCTCATCTTCTAGAGGGCCGCAGATTCGGCATTCAGGACTGGGTCCTGGTAACCACGGATGCCAGCCTGCAAGGCTGGGGAGCAGTCACACAGGGAAGGAATATCCAGGACTTATGGTCAAGCCTGGAGACATCACTTCATAAATATCCTGAAGCTAAGGGACATTTACAATGCTCTAAGCTTAGCAAGACCTCTGCTTCAAGGTCAGCCGGTGTTGATCCAGTCGGACAACATCACGGCAGTCACCCACATAAACAGGGTGGCACAAGAAGCAGGAGGGCAATGGCAGAAGCTGCAAGGATTCTTCGCTGGGCGGAAAATCATGTGATAGCACTGTCAGCAGTATTCATTCCGGGAGTGGACAACTGGGAAGCAGACTTCCTCAGCACGACCTCCACCCGGGAGAGTGGGGACTTCACCCAGAAGTCTTCCACATGATTATAAACCGTGGGGAAAAACTCGACAGGTATTGCGCCAGGTTCAGGGACCCTCAGGCAATAGCTGTAGACGCTCTGGTAACACCGTGGGTGTACCAGTCAGGGTATGTGTTCCCTCCTCTGCCTCTCATACCCAAGGTACTGAGATTGATAAGATGGAGAGGAGTAAGCACTATATTCGTGGCTCCGGATTGGCCAAGAAGGATTTGGTAACCGGAACTTCAAGAGATGCTCACGGAGGATCCGTGGCCTCTACCTCTAAGAAGGGACCTGCTCCAGCAAGGACCCTGTCTGTTCCAAGACTTACCGCGGCTACGTTTGACGGCATGGCGGTTGAACGCCGGATCCTGAAGGAAAAAAGGCATTCCGGATGAAGTCATCCCTATCCTGATCAAAGCCAGGAAGGATGTTACCGCAAAAACATTATCACCGCAATTGGCGAAAATATGTTGCGTGGTACGAGGCCAGTAAGGCCCGACGGTGGAAATTCAACTGGGTCGATTCCTACATTTCCTGCAAACAGGAGTGTCTATGGGCCTGAAATTGGGGTCCATTAAGGTTCAAATTTCGGCCCTGTCAATTTTCTTCCAAAAAGAACTAGCTTCAGTCCCTGAAGTTCAGACGTTTATAAAAGGGGTTCTGCATATACAGCCTCCTTTTGTGCCTCCAGTGGCACTTTGGGATCTCAATGTAGTTTTGGGTTCCAAAAGTCACATTGGTTTGAACCACTTAAATCTGTGGAGTTAAAATATCTCACATGGAAAGTGGTCATGCTGTTGGCCCTGGGCTGGGCCAGGCGCGTGTCAGAATTGGCGGCTTTATCCTGAAAAAGCCCTTATCTGATGTTCCATTCGGACAGGGCGGAATTGATGACTCGTCCTCAGTTTCTCCCTAAGGTGGTTTCAGCGTTTCACCTGAACCAACCTATTTGTGGTGCCTGCGGCTACTAGGGACTTGGAGGACTCCAAGTTGCTAGACGTTGTCAGGGCCCTGAAAATATATGTTTCCAGGACGGCTGGAGTCAGGAAATCTGACTCGCTGTTTATCCTGTATGCACCCAACAAGCTGGGTGCTCCTGCTTCTATGCAGACTATTGCTCGTTGGATTTGTAGTACAATTCAGCTTGCACATTCTGTGGCAGGCCTGCCACAGCCAAAAATCTGTAAATGCCCACTCCACAAGGAAGGTGGGCTCATCTTGGGCGGCTGCCCGAGGGGTCTCGGCTTTACAACTTTGCCGAGCAGCTACTTGGTCAGGAGCAAATACGTTTGTAAAATTCTACAAAATTGATATCCTGGCTGAGGAGGACCTGGAGTTCTCTCATTTGGTGCTGCAGAGTCATCCGCACTCTCCCGCCCGTTTGGGAGCTTTGGTATAATCCCCATGGTCCTTACGGAGTCCCCAGCATCCACTTAGGACGTTAGAGAAAATAAGAATTTACTTACCGATAATTCTATTTCTCATAGTCCGTAGTGGATGCTGGGCGCCCATCCCAAGTGCGGATTGTCTGCAATACTTGTACATAGTTATTGTTACAAAAATCGGGTTATTATTGTTGTGAGCCATCCTTCAGAGGCTCCTCTGTTATCATGCTGTTAACTGGGTTCAGATCACAGGTTATACGGTGTGATTGGTGTGGCTGGTATGAGTCTTACCCGGGATTCAAAATCCTTCCTTATTGTGTACGCTCGTCCGGGCACAGTATCCTAACTGAGGCTTGGAGGAGGGTCATAGGGGGAGGAGCCAGTGCACACCAGATAGTCCTAAAGCTTTCTTTAGATGTGCCCAGTCTCCTGCGGAGCCGCTATTCCCCATGGTCCTTACGGAGTCCCCAGCATCCACTACGGACTATGAGAAATAGAATTATCGGTAAGTAAATTCTTATTATCACATACCAGCATTATACCTCACCAAACTACCTCTCAACACTACATTACGATTACCTACTCACACCTCATCCCTGCACTATGGCCCTCATTCCGAGTTGTTCGCTCGGTATTTTTCATCGCATCGCAGTGAAAATCCGCTTAGTACGCATGCGCAATGTTCGCACTGCGACTGCGCCAAGTAACTTTACTATGATGAAAGTATTTTTACTCACGGCTTTTTCTTCGCTCCGGCGATCGTAATGTGATTGACAGGAAATGGGTGTTACTGGGCGGAAACACGGCGTTTCAGGGGCGTGTGGCTGAAAACGCTACCGTTTCCGGAAAAAACGCAGGAGTGGCCGGAGAAACGGTGGGAGTGCCTGGGCGAACGCTGGGTGTGTTTGTGACGTCAACCAGGAACGACAAGCACTGAAATGATCGCACAGGCAGAGTAAGTCTGGAGCTACTCTGAAACTGCTAACTCGTTTGTAATCGCAATATTGCGCGTACGTCGGTCGCAATTTTAAGAAGCTAAGATTCACTCCCAGTAGGCGGCGGCTTAGCGTGTGTAACTCTGCTACATTCGCCTTGCGAGCGAACAACTCGGAATGAGGGCCTATATACGGTATAACTGAACTACTACTCCACGCTACATCACTATGCTACCTCACCACACTATGGGGGTAATTCCAAGTTGATCGCTGCATCAAATTTGTTAGCAGTTGGGCAAAACCATTTGCACTGCAGGGGGGGCAGATACAACATTTGCAGAGAGAGTTCGATTTGGGTGTGGTGTGTTCAAACTGAAATCTAAATTGCAGTGTAAAAATAAAGCAGCCAGTATATACCCTGCACAGAAACAAAATAACCCACCCATATCTAACTCTCTCTGCAAATGTTATATCTGCGCCCCCCCCCCCACCCCCTCCTCCCCCTGCAGTGCACATGGTTTTACCCAACTGCTAACAAATTAACAAATTTGATGCTGCGATCAACTCGGAATTACCCCCTATATCACTGCGCTACATCCCACACTATATCACTTCGCTACCACCCCACACTACACCTCTCTAAACTACCTCCCAACACTACATACATGCACTACCTACCCACACTTACGGGGGACATATACTAAGCAGTGATAAATGTGGAGAAGTGAGCCAGTAGAGAAGTTGCCCATGGCAACCAATCAGCTGCTCTGTATACGTTCATAGTATGCAAATTATAAATGCTAGGTCAATGCTGATTGGTTGCCATGGGCAACTTCACTGGCTCGCTTATCCACTTTTATCACTGCTTAGTACGTTTCCTGTCACTACACACTTTTCTCTGTTTGAGAGAGAAAATCCCGCACCAGAACTAATAATAAATGAATGAATGTTAATATAAGGGTTAAGCGTTAAATTTCCATTGAATATTCAAATAATTTTGACGCTGGTGCTACCTACTGATCTGAAAATGTATACAGAGAAGAAAAAAAACTGATCTCTGCCACAATATCTAGGTGCACTCTACCCCGTTAATAAATCTAATCTATGATATTTTTTACTTTAATAATTTATAATTTTTTGTTTTTTCACAAACATAAGGTACCAATACCCACATGGAATGTCATCCTTTATTCATAATATCCCATATGGTATTATAATGGCCTAAATATTAGGCCATACAAAGCGAAATATTAAAAGAAGTTTATAGAAATAGAAAAACGTGAAAAGAAGAAATATTTATTAGACAGATTTCTGTCTTGTGTGAAAATAAGAATAAAATAAAATTATTAAAACCAAATCGTGTGCCGCCTATTATATCTTATATATTTGATATCACTCTTATGATGAGTATAGGTGTTCTAAGCTCCAATTATTTGCATGTATGCACCTGATAATTATCAGTGTACTGCTCAAATATTAAACTATATCTGAACAATGTATTCATTCCAAATGTACCGCACTTAAATTACATTTAGCAGTGTGAAAAGAAATAAAAATGAAGAAGTGCAATTTCTGTCCAGGTTTCAATGTTGATACTGTATCTACTTGTATTTATTTATAAACAGTATTATGTTTCAATCTCCCATTGCTCTGTGTATAATGTTGACACTGTATCCACTAATTCATCTGACAGTAGTAAATTTCAGTTACATACTGCTTTGTGTGCAGTGACTGGCAATAAATGTTGCTAATATATATCAGTATGAATTCTTGGCAATCTGCCAGTCTTCCTATACTGCACAGATATAAAGTTGTGATTGCTTCTTAAGGTCCATACACACTTAACGATATAATGAGCGACGTCGCTCATTTTCCCCCTCCTTGAGCGACGTCGCTCATTATATCGTTAAGTGTGTATGCCGCCAGCGACCGATGCGCGGCCCCGCGGGTCGGTAACGATCGTCGCTGTCGGTAGGGCATGCATGAAGGATGTGGACTGTCGTCCACGACCTTCATGCAGGGCTGGCGGGGGCGTGACGTCACTGAGCGATATGAGCGGTCATATCGCTCAGTGCGTACAGGCGGCCGCCCCGGGATGGGGAAACGTTAGACGATGTCGCTCACAGAGCGACATCGTCTAATGTGTATGGGCCTTTAGTCTTTAACCATAAATAATACTGAAGTGTTCCCCCTCAGTGATGTGATATCAATTACTGCTTCTTATAACTACGATGAATATTGGGGAATTGAATTCACAAATCCCCTCTTCTCACACTATTTACATAGATTCAATAATTTATATTCCGCAGTTATAATATGCATGCATATGTGGGGATGAGGGCTACAATAGGCTGTCAATCCCTACTGAATCACACCAGCACTCCTGGGTTATTAGAGAACGGACTATGTCAGAGAGTATAATATAGTTAGTATAGAGGTGGGCTTGCTTTCTTATATGCGAGGCCCACACACTGGCATGCTCCGCATAGTTTATTGTATATTGAGCAAAGAGAGGCAAATTTCTGACGGCCTAAATTTAATCATATAATCCTCATGCCCTCCTGCTATGGTCACATATGATTGTGCATGACAATCTCCGGGTAACACTTCCTTTGAGTATATATTATCCTAAGGTACAAAGCTATCACATAAATGTACGGTACATAGGCAGATGAATTAGGAGCTTAGGAAACAACACATTAATATTAGCGGCGCACGGCTAAACCAATGCGCATTTCGCTCTTTGTTAGAGCTTCTTCTGGGCTCTAGCGTCCGGCGCCCGCCTCCTCATGCAGTTTATACCGTAGATGGACCAATCGTCATATCCACATCTTGTTATCATTGGCGGGCGGGGTAATTTTCAAACCTCCCGTCCGTTTCTCCGACTTGCGGTATAGGTAATTAGTCCTCACACCTAACTCCTTTCACCTCCACAGGTGATCGTGTTAGGTTCCATCCCACTGTGTCAGTATACTAATTAGCCTGGGGTACCCCGTAATGTGTATACTCATTATTGAATTGGGTTGAACTATACTAATGATATATTATATCCATATTCCCGTTGAACCACAATATATACCTTTTATAAAGTGTTTATGTCAAATATGTGTCCTAGTCTTATATAGGAGGTACAGCTATCCAGATTTGATATATCCAAGCAAATTGCAGCAAATGAATGTACATATACTGTATTATCGTCAATTTTATATATCGGGAATATATATGTCCATTTCATGATTTATTGTATTCAGAAAAACACATAAAACCATATCCTAGTATTCCATATAACCTTTTACCCCTGAAATGTGAACCATGTGCTGTATAAATAAACGTGCCCATATTTTCATGTTATAATAATACCTATGTGTGTAGTATATATATTATACTGCTAAATGCCCGTGTCATTTTAACTAACATAATATATCTACATATTAAGACTCTACCGTGCAAATAATAATAATTGTCTATATATACGATATCTACAGTGCATTCCCTTGTGCAGTCCTAAGTGCATTCATTAAAAGTGCATGTGAAATAAACAAACAAACTAGTGTTGGTGAAAATCATAAACAAAACGTGCCACAACAAAAATAGTGCTCAACTATCAATAGTTTATTGTAATGTACTATTGTTCCATAATATTTTACTAATTACTCACTACCAACCATCCATTAGGTGAATGGAATTCCTCTTTCTCTAACGTCCTAGTGGATGCTGGGGACTCCGTAAGGACCATGGGGAATAGACGGGCTCCGCAGGAGACTGGGCACTCTAAGAAAGAATTAGTACTAATGGTGTGCACTGGCTCCTCCCTCTATGCCCCTCCTCCAGACCTCAGTTAGAATCTGTGCCCGGACAGAGCTGGGTGCTTTTAGTGCGCTCCCCTGAGCTTGCTGATAAGAAAGTATTTTAGTTAGGTTTTTTTATTTTCAGAGAGCTTCTGCTGTCAACAGACTCTCTGCTACGTGGGACTGAGGGGAGAGAAGCAAACCTACTAACTGCGGCTAGGTTGCGCTTCTTAGGCTACTGGACACCATTAGCTCCAGAGGGTTCGAACACAGGATCTTAACCTTGGTCGTCCGTTCCCGGAGCCGCGCCGCCGTCCCCCTTGCAGAGCCATTAGACAGAAGCCGGCAGAAGCAAGAAGACATCAAAATCGGCGGCAGAAGACTCCTGTCTTCACATGAGGTAGCGCACAGCACTGCAGCTGTGCACCATTGCTCCTACACACTCCGGTCACTGTAGGGTGCAGGGGGGGGGCGCCCTGGGCAGCAATTATGATACCTTTTGGCAAAAGTCACATATATACAGCTGGGCACTGTATATATGTATGAGCCCCCGCCATTATTTTTACACAGAAAGCGGGACAGAAGCCCGCCGCTGAGGGGGCGGGGCTTCTTCCTCAGCACTCACCAGCGCCATTTTCTCTCCACAGCTCCGCTGAGAGGAAGCTCCCCAAGCTCTCCCCTGCAGTCTCCAGGTAGAAAGAGGGTAAAAAGAGAGGGGGTGCACATAACTTTAGGCGCATAAATCAGTTATACAGCAGCTACTGGGTAAACACTAAGTTACTGTGTAATCCCTGGGTTATATAGCGCTGGGGTGTGTGCTGGCATACTCTCTGTCTCCCCAAAAGGCCTTGTGGGGGTCCTGTCCTCAATTAGAGCATCCCCTGTGTGTGTGCGGTGTGTCGGTACGATTGTGTCGACATGTTTGACGAGGAAGGCTACGTGGAGGCAGAACAGGTGCAGATGAATGTGGTGTCTCCGCCGACGGCGCCGACACCTGATTGGATGGATATGTGGAAGGTGTTAAATGATAATTTAAACTCCTTGCATAAAAGGTTGGATAAAGCTGAAGCCTTGGGACAGTCAGGGTCTCAACCCATGCCTGATCCTACAGCTCAGATGCCGGCAGGGTCTCAAAAGCGCCCACTATCCCAAATTGTTGACACAGATATCGACACGGATTCTGACTCCAGTGTCGATGGCGATGAGGCAAAATTGCAGCCTAAAATGGCTAAATCCATCCGCTACAGGATTATAGCAATGAAGAATGTGTTGCATATATCAGAGGAAAACCCTGTCCCTGACAAGGGGGTTTATATGTTTGGGGAGAAAAAGCAAGAGGTGACTTTTCCCCCTTCACATGAATTAAATGAATTATGTGAAAAAGCGTGGGATTCTCCTGATAGGAAAGTGCTGATTTCCAAAAGATTACTTATGGCGTATCCTTTCCCGCCAACGGACAGGTTACGCTGGGAATCCTCCCCTAGGGTAGACAAAGCGTTGACTCGCGTATCCAAGAAGGTGGCCCTGCCGTCACAGGATACGGCCGCCCTAAAGGATCCTGCGGATAGGAAGCAGGAAGGTATCCTGAAGTCTGTTTATGCACATTCCGGTACTCTACTGAGGCCAGCAATTGCTTCGGCCTGGATGTGTAGTGCTGTAGCAGCATGGACAGATACTCTATCTGAGGAAATAGATACCCTGGACAGGGAGACTATTTTACTGACCCTGGGGCATATCAAAGACGCTGTCCTATATATGAGGGATGCCCAGAGGGACATTTGCCTACTGGGCTCTAGAATAAACGCAATGTCGATTTCTGCCAGAAGGGTCCTGTGGACTCTGCAATGGACAGGTGATGCCGACTCTAAAAAACACATGGAGGTTTTACCTTATAAGGGTGAGGAATTGTTTGGGGACGGTCTCTCGGACCTAGTTTCCACAGCTACGGCTGGGAAGTCAAATTTTTTGCCATATGTTCCCTCACAGCCTAAGAAAGCACCGTATTACCAAATGCAGTCCTTTCGTTCACAAAAAAGCAAGAAAATCAGAGGTGCATCCTTTCTTGCCAGAGGCAGGGGTAGAGGAAAGAAGCTGCACCATATAGCTAGTTCCCAGGAACAGAAGTCCTCCCCAGCTTCCCCTAAATCCACCGCATGACGCTGGGGCTCCACAGGTGGAGCCGGGAGCGGTGGGGGCGCGTCTCCGAAATTTCAGCCACCAGTCGGTTCGTTCACAGGTGGATCCCTGGGCTATACAGATTGTGTCTCAGGGATACAAGCTGGAATTCGAAGTGATGCCCCCTCACCGTTACCTAAAATCGGCCCTGCGAGCTTCCCCCAGGGAAAGGGAGGTAGTGTTAGCGGCAATTCACAAGTTATATCTCCAGCAGGTGGTGGTAAAGGTTCCCCTCCTTCAACAGGGAAGGGGTTACTATTCCACAATGTTTGTGGTACCGAAACCGGACGGTTCGGTCAGACCCATTTTGAATTTAAAATCCCTGAACATTTATCTGAAGAAATTCAAGTTCAAAATGGAATCGCTCAGAGCGGTCATTGCAAGCCTGGAAGAGGGGGATTTTATGGTGTCTCTGGACATCAAGGATGCTTACTTGCATGTCCCCATTTATCCACTTCATCAGGAGTACCTCAGGTTTGTGGTACAGGACTGTCATTACCAATTCCAGACGTTGCCGTTTGGCCTGTCCACGGCACCGAGAATATTTACCAAGGTAATGGCGGAAATGATGGTGCTCCTTCGAAAGCAAGGAGTTACAATTATCCCATACTTGGACGATCTCCTCATAAAGGCGAGGTCCAGGGAGCAGTTGCTGATCAGCGTAGCACACTCTCAGGAAGTGTTGCAACAGCACGGCTGGATAGCTGATTCCTACGACGCGTCTGCCCTTCCTGGGCATGATTCTGGACACAGACCAGAAGAAGGTGTTTCTCCCGGCAGAGAAGGCTCAGGAGCTCGTGACTCTGGTCAGAGACCTCCTAAAACCAAAACAGGTGTTGGTGCATCACTGCACGCAAGTCCTGGGAAAGATGGTGGCGTCATACGAAGCCATTCCCTTCGGCAGGTTCCATGCGAGGATCTTTCAGTGGGATCTGTTGGACAAGTGGTCCGGATCGCATCTTCAGATGCATCGGCTGATCACCCTATCCCCCAGGGCCAGGGTGTCTCTTCTGTGGTGGCTGCAGAGTGCTCACCTTCTCGAGGGCCACAGGTTCGGCATACAGGACTGGGTCCTGGTGACCACGGATGCAAGCCTCCGAGGATGGGGGGCAGTCACTCAGGGAAGAAACTTCCAAGGGCTGTGGTCAAGTCAGGAGGCTTGTCTGCACATCAATATCCTGGAACTAAGGGCCATACACAACGCCCTGAGTCAAGCGGAGCCTCTGCTTCGAAACCAACCGGTGCTGATTCAGTCAGACAACATCACCGCAGTGGCCCATGTAAACCGCCAGGGCGGCACAAGAAGCAGGGTGGCAATGGCGGAAGCCACCAGGATTCTTCGTTGGGCGGAGAATCACGTGCAAGCACTGTCAGCAGTGTTCATTCCGGGAGTGGACAACTGGGAAGCAGACTTCCTCAGCAGGCACGACCTCCACCCGGGAGAGTGGGGACTTCATCAAGAAGTCTTCACGCAGATTGCAAATCGATGGGAACTGCCACAGGTGGACATGATGGCGTCCCGCCTCAACAAAAAGCTAAAAAGGTATTGCGCCAGGTCAAGGGACCCTCAGGCGATAGCTGTGGACGCACTAGTAACACCGTGGGTGTTCCTGTCGGTCTAGGTGTTTCCTCCTCTTCCTCTCATACCCAAGGTGCTGAGAATCGTAAGAAAAAGAGGAGTGAGAACAATACTCATTGTTCCGGATTGGTCAAGAAGGACTTGGTACACGGAACTGCAAGAAATGCTAACAGAGGACCCATGGCCTCTGCCTCTCAGACAGGACCTGTTGCAACAGGGACCCTGTCTGTTCCAAGACTTACCGCGGCTGCGTTTGACGGCATGGCGGTTGAACGCCGGTTCCTAGTGGAAAAAGCCATTCCGGATGAAGTTATTCCTACGCTAATAAAGGCTAGGAAGGACGTGACAGCAAAGCACTATCACCGTATATGGCGAAAATATGTTGCTTGGTGTGAGGCCAGGAAGGCCCCTACAGAGGAATTCCAGCTGGGCCGGTTCCTGCACTTCCTACAGTCAGGAGTGACTATGGGCTTAAAATTGGGGTCCATAAAGGTCCAGATTTCAGCCCTATCCATTTTCTTTCAAAAAGAACTGGCTTCTCTTCCTGAGGTTCAGACGTTTGTTAAGGGAGTGCTACATATCCAGCCCCCTTTTGTGCCACCAGTGGCACCTTGGGATCTCAACGTGGCGTTGGGTTTCCTGAAATCCCACTGGTTTGAGCCACTTAAGACCGTGGAGCTAAAGTATCTCACGTGGAAAGTGGTCATGCTATTGGCCTTAGCTTCGGCTAGGCGTGTGTCATAATTGGCGGCTTTGTCATGTAAAAGCCCCTATCTGGTTTTCCATATGGACAGGGCAGAATTACGGACTCGTCCGCAGTTTCTGCCGAAGGTGGTGTCATCCTTTCATTTGAACCAACCTATTGTGGTGCCTGCGGCTACTCGTGACTTGGAGGATTCCAAGTTGCTTGATGTAGTCAGGGCTTTGAAGATTTATGTAGCCAGAACGGCTGGAGTCGGAAAAACTGACTCGCTGTTTATCCTGTATGCATCCAACAAGCTGGGTGCTCCTGCTTCAAAGCAGACTATTGCTCGCTGGATTTGTAACACGATCCAGCAGGCTCATTCTGCGGCTGGCTTGCCGCATCCAAAATCAGTAAAAGCCCATTCCGCAAGGAAAGTGGGCTCTTCTTGGGCGGCTGCCCGAGGGATCTCGGCATTACAGCTTTGCCGAGCTGCTACTTGGTCGGGTTCAAACACCTTTGCAAAATTCTACAAGTTTGATACCCTGGCTGAGGAGGACCTTGTGTTTGCCCATTCGGTGCTGCAGAGTCATCCGCACTCTCCCGCCCGTTTGGGAGCTTTGGTATAATCCCCATGGTCCTTACGGAGTCCCCAGCATCCACTAGGATGTTAGAGAAAATAAGATTTTACTCACCGGTAAATCTATTTCTCGTAGTCCGTAGTGGATGCTGGGCGCCCGTCCCAAGTGCGGACTTTCTGCAATACGTGTATATAGTTATTGCTTAATAAAGGGTTATGTTATGTGGCATCCGTTGAGTGATGCTCGTTTGTTGTTCATACTGTTAACTGGATGTGTTATCACGAGTTGTACAGTGTGATTGGTGTGGCTGGTATGAGTCTTACCCTGGATTCCAAAATCCTTTCCTTGTAATGTCAGCTCTTCCGGGCACAGTTTCCTTAACTGAGGTCTGGAGGAGGGGCATAGAGGGAGGAGCCAGTGCACACCATTAGTACTAATTCTTTCTTAGAGTGCCCAGTCTACTACGGAGCCCGTCTATTCCCCATGGTCCTTACGGAGTCCCCAGCATCCACTACGGACTACGAGAAATAGATTTACCGGTGAGTAAAATCTTATTTTCTAGTGAAGTTCCTCATCTATATGCATGTATAGATATATTAATACATATTATATATACCCTTCTATAACATATAATAGTTAATAAATTCTAACCTTATCCTATGGTGTATTAAGCATCCCAGTGCACTGTGTCCTCTTATATATACGTGTATATATTATAAATAATCACAAAAATAAAATAGTATGATTAGGATGATTCCCAATCTATTTCACATAAATAATGTGTTAGAATAAATAATATCTATTGCTCAGATGATGAATATATTATGTGATTATGTCCCTATATATTTAATTTTCATAATGATAACCCATTAAATATAATATTCAAATTGCTGACAATATAACTTGCATACTTTGACGAATAAATCCCATGTTCCACATATCCAAACCTTGGTTGTATATAGATATTGAATTGTAAATCCACACGATAAAGATTATTATATTCATTCAACCGATTCTTTGTATCAATTGTATTGATTAATCTCATATCCACTATACTCATATAGTAGATTGCATACACATATTCACCCCTGAACATCCAAGGTAAGTTATTGTTGTATCAATTCAACTAGTCCTCCCTATTGGCTAAAAGTTCCCCTTACAGTTTCACGTAAAAAAGATGAATATTGGGATCCGTGATGTCTATTACTCCGATGGTACATATATAGTATGGTAAGTATATCCAATGATTATATAATAATCATAGTAGATATAGAAATTATTTACAAAATGTGAATACATGACCTCCAACTATTCCCTAGTCCTATAGTCAACACTGTACTTTTACTTCATTCACTCATTGTACCTGATATTAATCCTATTTACATGGGTAAAGTGATTATATATAGAATCACATGGCTAGGTCATCCTATAGCAAGTCCTTTTTTCCTATTTTACAAGTTCCCCAATCTTTCTATGGATGTTACATTCAGATGTTATTTTGCTTATATGTGATTCTACTGTATATGGGTATGAGATTAATCAATACAATTGATACAAAGAATCGGTTGAATTAAGATAATCTTTATCGTGTGGATTTACAATTCGATATCTATATACAACTAAGGTTTTGATATGTGGAACATGGGATTTATTCGTCAAAGTATGCAAGTTATATTGTCAGCAATTTGAATATTATATTTAATGGGTTATTATTATGAAAATGA